>NC_092341.1:193610000-194232187 GCF_046630445.1 Rutidosis leptorrhynchoides | reverse complement strand
GAACACGATATAAAAGACGATTAAAAGCTATTAAACGAAACGATTAGGAAATAATGGGTAAGAGTATCATGATGAAATTAAAATATTATAAGATATTGATTTAGATAAAATTATCGTTCTTATTATTTTTATCATTACTATTATTATTAAAAGTATCGTTAGTATTAAAACTATCATTTTAACAAAAATTATCATTTTAATATAAATGTCATTGTTACTATAAAATATCATTATTATTATTATTATTTTAAATAGAATTATTATTTTAAAGATAATATTAAAAATTATCGTAAATATTAAAGTTATCATAATTAGAATTATCGTTTTATCTAATGTCATCTTAGTAATTATAAATATTGATATTTTTATAATAATAATTATTATTACAAAATAATACAACTTTTACTTACTATCATTATAGATATTATTTTATCAAATAAATATGTGATACAAACATATTTTACTACGTGTAATAACTTACTTTAATAATACCTATCATATTATCTTTATGATATTAAATGAACCCTATAAATTTTATTACTTAATATATATAAAAGTATATTTTATTATATAAATTTAATATAAAATTATATTTATTAATAAATAAATTATATTATTTACTCCAATAAATCTTTTAAAAATATTTAAAAATATTTAAACTATATATTAATCATGTATAGATTTTTGGAAATTATTTTGAGTCAAATTTACTTTTGTTGACTTTTGCATATTAGTCTCGAGCATTAGGATTGTGGTACACTATGACTTGACCTAATTTGTTAGACAAATATTGACCAACACATAAATATATATAATTAATTTAGGTTCGTGAATCCGAGGCCAACCTTGCACTTGTTCAATGACGTTATATGTATTTTTACTACGAAATACAGTATGGTGAGTTTCATTTGCCTTTTTACCCTTTATATTTTTGGGACTGAGAATACATGCGCTTTTATAAATGTTTGACGAAATAGATACAAGTAATTGAAACTACATTCTATGGTTGAATTATCGAAATCGAATATGCCCCTTTTTATTAAAGTCTGGTAATCTAAGAATTAGAGAACAGACACCCTAATTGACGCGAATCCTAAAGATAGATCTATTGGGCCTAACAAACCCCATCCAAAGTACCGGATGCTTTAGTACTTCGAAATTTATATCATGTCCGAAGGAGGATCTCGGAATGATAGGGGATATTCTTATATGTATCTAGTTAATGTCGGTTACCAGGTGTTCACCATATGAATGATTATTTTTGTCTCTATGCATGGGACGTATATTTATGAGAACTGGAAATGAAATTCTTGTGGTCTATTAAAATGATGGAAATAAATGATTATGATAAACTAATGAACTCACCAACCTTTTGGTTGACACTTTAAAGCATGTTTATTCTCAGGTGTTAAAGAAATCTTCCGCTGTGCATTTGCTCATTTTAAAGATATTACTTGGAGTCTTTCATAGCATATTTCGAAGAACGTTGCATTCGAGTCATTGAGTTCATCAAAGATTATTATTAAATCAATTTATAGTTGGATAGTGGATATTATGAAATGGTATGCATGCCTGTCAATTTTCGATGTAAAGAAAGATTGTCTTTTAAAAACGAATGCAATGTTTGTAAAATGTATCATATAGAGGTCAAATACCTCGCAATGTAATCAACTATTGTGAATCGTTTATAATGTATATGAACGGGTCCTTTTAGTTGGTATCAGAGCGGTGGTCTTAGCGAACCAGGTCTGCATTAGTGTGTCTAACTGATAAGTCGATAGGATGCATTAGTGAGTCTGGACTTCGACCGTGTCTGCATGTCAAAAGTTTTGCTTATCATTTTGTGTCGAAAATTAATTACTTATCATCCTCAGGAAATTACCTGCTTATCATTTTTAGTCTAAGACACGTCTTGCTGCATTGATTGCATGAATGGTGTATAGACAAAAATTCATATCTTAGCATATCTGCTAAATCATATCTTATCGTATCTGTTACTTTAAACTTTGCCTGACATATCCCACAAAGTCCTCCGTAATCTACGAAATCTTTTGATCTATATATATATATATATATATATATATATATATATATATATATATATATATATATATATATATATATATATATATATATATATATATATATATATATATATATATATATATATATATATATATATATATATATTCTATGTAATTAGAATACCATCCGTTAGCCAAAATCATTTAAAAAAAAAAAAAATTCTTTATCCAATCGTACGAAATGGAATTCGTCATCAGTTCAAGTCACTCAGATTCCGAAATGGAATCCCATTCAAGCTCCAAAAGCAGTGTGACCGGAATAGATCAACCAATCAGTCATCACCTATTCTGGATGAATTGGGGATGGGTTCGTAGCCTCCTCAATCATTGGAGACAAGAAAAAGGTGATCCCTTCCATTCACCACATTGCCCTCTTGACGAAGAACCTGAAGCACTTACCGGCGAACCTGTCCGAAACACCATGTTCTCGCTTATTTCCAGAGTATCTCGTCACGATTATATATTACATCAAATTTTAGATTTTATTTATCCGCTCGTCCGAACCGACAATCACCCCGGTGTAATAGAAGAAGTCAACGAGCTTCGCGCTCGGGTAGTGGCTTTGGAGAATATGGTGCAGAGATTACAAACACCAGCAGCAGCATCAGCAGCATAACCAGTACCACCATCATCAACGCCAACAGTACCATTACCACCTCCAACCACAACCGCGTCGTAAACCTCAACTTCACAATCTGTCCCACGAGCATCAACGTCATACGCACTATAGATACCAAGGAGTACCAACAACAATAACTGACGAAGTATTAATTCATAACTTCATTGGAGAAACATTCTGCGGCGATTATGTAATCTCTAAAGTCTTAGAGATTATCTAATCTAGCCCTAACCATAAATCAGTTAAGCGAACCAAAAATGATAGAAGGAAGAGTAGAAACCCTGACAAAAATGATGTGTGATTAACAAGCTAAACTTGCTTTACCAACAGCATCAGCAGTACCGTCAGAGTTACCAGCATTGTCAGTACAGTCAACATCCGAATCAACAACACCGATAACATCATAAACTCCGTCAGTTCAAGAATCACTGTGGACATCATTACGAATCAATAACGTGTATATTATATCAACGAGTTATGAAGAATTAACTCATTCCCTCTCAAGAAATTATATGTATATTATATATATATATATATATATCTTGAAATAAATCTTTCCGTACTAAACTATTGTGTGTAAATCTTAACTACTCGGTTAATTCATATTACAAATATGCAATAATGTACGTCCTTCAGCCGCAACTTAACCAGCGTTAACTACAATCTCTGTCGCAATTCAACAAATTCCAATTCATAATAAATCAAGTATATATTTGATTTTACACTTTCATCATCGATGTACCCGAAACTTTTCAGATAACATCATTCGTACTTTGCAAAATTCACAAGAATTCCACGAACCGAACATCATACATCAACAAATAACGAAGTATTGATTCATAATTTCAATGTCATTAAAGAAATACTGCGTAAAAGTTATGTACTTTTTAAAGCCTTTAGGGATTATTAAATTCTAGTTTCAACCGTAAATCAAATGAGTTTAATTTAACATTAACTCATTAAATCTATGTTACATCTGAAGAAAATATACATATATATATTTTCATAAAGACTGTAATAAAATTCTTTTGTACAAAATATTAATTGTGAATTTTTTTTTAACGGATAGGTAATACTCGAGAGATATATAAATTCACAAATAATATATTACATTCTTCGAATCTGATTCAGCAAATTATCCATTATACTCTCTACTTTCACAACAATATACATTCTTTTATAGAAATCAAAACAACCATACTCATTCAAAATTTAATTACATATTCTGATTTTGAAATCTCAAAATTCAACTCGAGATATGACCAAAATCATCACTCTTAGATCCTTACATCTTTCACAACTATATTTTGACTTCAAAACTGTGTTAGAACATCAAATGTATGTTAACGATTACAATCTGTGTTCAAACCCTTCGAAAATTTCTGAAGACACTTCGAATGATGAGCAATCGAGATGATGATCCAACCACATGTTACCCATAGTTATTTACCCGAAAAACTCTTGAAACCAAAGTAAAAGTTTAAACAACGTATCCGCGTCAGATTCTTTGGCATTTATTAGCAAAAATAACTTTGCGACTCCTATTCAAAGTAGCCAGTTTTGTCACAGCTCCAGCAAGTCAACTTCGAATTTTCAGTCAGACTAACCTTATTATAACCTTGAGATATACACCATCGTTACCAGGGAACCTTTTACATTCCACCACATTATTAGCAGATGTACCAACAACTTCATTACCCTTTGACTTTAGCCTCTCCAAAAAGTCATTATAATTATTTATTGAAACCCCATCATTTACTCATTCGCATCTTGTAATGAGAATTGCCATACGAATCATTGGGAATTAGCAATCAGTATTTTGAAATCTCGCAGCATGTCTATGCCAACAGTTATATGTGTATATATAACGTCTATCTTCTGGACTTAATTTGAATGTGAAGTTTCTGAAAAACACTCCGAACTAAGAATTGGTTCTCCTAAAATGGAAAAAAATACTAATGAAGCAACAAAAACTAAAAATGACTTTAAACGGTAAAAGCTGAATGATAATGATGAAGTGTGCTGGCAAAGCGCAGAAAAAGAGAAGTTTTGGAACTGGAAAACGGATTGAGCAAAGTAGGAATGAGGCTTTGGACAAATTACAAAGACTGAACCTGACTTCAAAGGATCCAAATGATTCAGTACCTACTGAAGTCATTAACGAATACCTTGCTCCTGACTCTAAACCCCTGCGAACAATATTCTTCATCATCCTCTGATATTAGAAATTCTAAAATATCATCGTATCTTTCATTATAAATATCCTCCATATTTCTGAAGATATTTTCTTAATTTTTCTTATTTGAAATCATTTACCTCTTCGCACTATCTGTATTACATCATAAAAGAAAGTATTTTAGTTTCTAAATTCTGAAACATTCAAGTTTAAAATAGGAATATTTTGAAGTAGTGTTGGGAACTGAAGCATGAATTAGTATAATATAATGACACTTGATCAATGTGATTATATTACAGTAAGTCATGCTGAGTTTCTAAATGGAACGTGATGATTCACAGATCATAATATCATCATGTGCCATGTTATACGACTCTTGTATTCTATTTAACCTCTAAAATATCAAGAAAATATTTCTTGATGATTCGGCCTTTTCCAAGGTATTCTAGTAATTTGACAAGTCAAGATCGTGCCATCACAATTTCCTTCCTAGAACATTAACAATGTTCATTCTGAAATTCATATCTGTGAATTCTGGACCATTACAAGCGGTGCTTAATCGCAAGAAGAAGAAACAAAAGGACAAAACTCCGAAATAAAAATTGGGGTATAAATTGCAGCAAATAAAAGAGAGCATTAACTGTTAATGATAATGATTATAGAAGACAGAAGCAGAGACTTTGAAATATAAGGGAACATATAAAGCCCAACGATAAACCAGAAATTATAAACCATATATATCGATGCATATAGCAATATAAAGACACGGGAGAACTAGAAACAGGTGTATAGTAGAAGTAAATAGATTCTTCCGGCGGTAGATGAAAAAGAAGAATGACCGATATGAAAGTTAGAAGTATATCGAGAATCAGAACTGGATGGAACATATTGATGAATACTTTAAAATATGGGTTGAGGGGGAAAGAATTGAAGGTGATGAAACATGACTAGGAACTTAGAAATCAACAGATTTAACTCACACAATGGCGGAATAAGTGAATCAAACCCTCTAGTGAATAGGTTAATTTTTTTTGATTAATTTAGTCAAACCACAACTAAATCAAGTGTGATTAGATCAACACCTAGAGCTATTAATCACCACCTGGGTGATTTGGACTGAGAGAAAATTGGAGGAGCTCACTAGATCTGAGTGTGTGTAACAAATAAGAGGCTTAACCTAAAATGAAGAACATAAGACTTTATATACCCCTGATGTTGACTCACCCATACGATTCATTCATCACACGTACGAGTTGGCTTCATCAGTCGTACGGGTGATCACTCACTCGTGTCTTCTCATTTAAGTTGTAATTGTGACTTAGCTCAGCATCAACCGTGCGTATGAGCCTGTCAGCCGTACTAGTGAGGCTTCACTCGTACGTCTAACTAAGTCTAACATAGTCAAACATCTAAATCTCGTTCCTGCAGTTCCTGTAACCACATACAAACACGTATAGGATAATAACGAGCAATCATGGTGGCCTGTAAACTGTTGTACCTGCAATGGACGTGGGTAGATGTCTAGGGACTTGCATAAAATGCATCAACAGAAGGTGTGAGTTGTAAAGAAACGAAGGAGGTGAATTTATAAGAAAATCTCCGACAGAACAATTAAAATGGACGATCGCATTTAAAGCGGATCCTAATTCCCTTGATTACCGGAGAGTCAAATCTTATTAAGAAGATTTTCTTCAAATCCCTTGAAATCTGAGAATCAATCATATCTACATCAAATGATAAGATGAATCTGCACTTACTCATTTCACTCTTCTATGTTAGCTTCATTCGTACTCTTCATATAAATGGATTGTTTATCCAAATTATTCGCTGATGATAAAACTCTAATTTTTAGCCCGTATGCATCATGAAAACATACTTATTATCATTCACGACCTTTCCACTCAAATTTCGGGACGAAATTTCTTTAACGGGTAGGTACTGTGACAACCCGGAAATTTCCAACCAAATTTAAACTTTAATCTTTATATGTTTCCGACACGATAAGCAATATTTGTTAAGTTAAATTTCAAGAATTTTAAACTATGTTCATACATTCATTCAACCTCGACCAATTTCCAACGATTCACGAACCATTAAACGAATATGATTATATATGTATATGTGTATATATATTATAACTTGAAACGTAAACAAAATATTAGATTAAATACTTTATATGATTGTATCTGTTTCAAAATGTTTATCAATGGAATTAGAAGATAAGATCAAATGATTGAATTATCAGATATATTGAATTATGATTACAAGTCTCTGTTGAAAGGCCCACGTTGATTTGAGAAATCTTTCCATTTTAACAATATTCGGAAAATGGTAAAGTGATTTATAAATAAAAACAAATTGTCAATCATTGAGAAATAGACAAAGGATAGTGGAAGATTGAATCTCATAAAGACTCGATTGATCTATTTAGTTTCAAACGTACAAAAACGTTTTCAGTTTAAAAAGAACTTTATTATTAAAACGTATATAACTTTTATAAATATCTAGAACCACTTTTGACAACTCATTACTTAACTAGTATGATAAAGATAACGATATTTATATTTTATTTTATATATATAACGATTTAAATTAATATTATATATATTTATACGCATATTATACGTACATAGTTTTATACTTTTACTATACTTAAACTTTACCTTTACTTTATTTTTACTTTACTTTAACTTTAATAATTCACTTTAATAATTCATACTTTAATAATTTACTTTAATAATTCATACTTTAATAATTCACTTTAATAATTCATACTTTAATAATTCACTTTAATAATTCATACTTTAATAATTCACTTTAATAATTCAAAAATCTATTATAAATTGAATTCAATAGGTTTCATTATTTCATAGAAACTTGAAAATATTTTTCTCTAAACTCTCTCAATCGATTTACATATATATATTTACTCCGTATTATTTCAAGATATTATTAATATACATAAAATATTACGACGGAGTGCTGTTCGAGTGATTTCGAAATTATTTTTCGAGTGGGATAGGATTAAGGAAATTACGGGTTATAGCTATGGAGGTGATTGAGTATGGTTCATGGGTATGCTCGTGAGGTCAATATAGTGTTTATCATTTCCGTTGCGTCTACGTACCTTTCCTGCAATATTGAATCTCAATATTGATACGTGAGTACTCATAATTTAACTTTTACATACTAATAGTGTATCCCTGACTAGTGCTCGAGTATTTAGGATTATGCATGCTTGTACTTTTGATATTGCCCTTAGACAGGTTAGGTTGAATGTTGAATTAGTTACACTTGCGGTTGAGATAAGGTATAAGATATGCATGTCCTTGGAAAGCTAGCGAAAAATTAAGAACTTTTCCTTTAGATATCGAATGGTTTCGATGAACGGATTAGAAGTTATAATCAATTGAATTTTCGATATTTTTATTAAAAATGATTATTATTATCGTCGTTCTAGTTTTATCTTATTATTATCATTATTATTATCTTTATCAATAAAAGGGATTTATCATTAAAAATTATTATTTTTTTATTATTACTATAGTTATTATCGTTAAAGTTATAATTAGTATTATTATTATTATCCAATTATTATTATTATTATTATTATTATTGGTATTATTATTATTATTATTATCATTATTAATATATATAT
The DNA here is from genome assembly GCF_046630445.1 of Rutidosis leptorrhynchoides. NCBI lineage: Eukaryota > Viridiplantae > Streptophyta > Magnoliopsida > Asterales > Asteraceae > Rutidosis > Rutidosis leptorrhynchoides. Next base: position 194,223,650 of record NC_092341.1, on the reverse strand, counting down.
CATTATTTAAAAATGGTTATTGTTATTGTTATTATTATTATTACTATATTATCCTTAAGATAATTATTAGTATTATCGTTAATAATGTTATAGTAACTATCATTATTAATATTAGTGTAATTAAAACAAATATTTGTAACACCTAATTATTTTGATTACTATTATTATCATTATTATGAACACGATATAAAAGACGATTAAAAGCTATTAAACGAAACGATTAGGAAATAATGGGTAAGAGTATCATGATGAAATTAAAATATTATAAGATATTGATTTAGATAAAATTATCGTTCTTATTATTTTTATCATTACTATTATTATTAAAAGTATCGTTAGTATTAAAACTATCATTTTAACAAAAATTATCATTTTAATAGAAATGTCATTGTTACTATAAAATATTATTATTATTATTATTATTATTATTATTATTATTTTAAATAGAATTATTATTTTAAAGATAATATTAAAAATTATCGTAAATATTAAAGTTATCATAATTAGATTTATCGTTTTATCTAATGTCATCTTAGTAATTATAAATATTGATATTTTTATAATAATAATTATTATTACAAAATAATACAACTTTTACTTACTATCATTATAGATATTATTTTATCAAATAAATATGTGATACAAACATATTTTACTACGTGTAATAACTTACTTTAATAATACCTATCATATTATCTTTATGATATTAAATGAACCCTATAAATTTTATTACTTAATATATATAAAAGTATATTTTATTATATAAATTTAATATAAAATTTTATTTATTAATAAATAAATTATATTATTTACTCCAATAAATCTTTTAAAAATATTTAAAAATATAAAACAACGATATTTAAACTATATATTAATCATGTATAGATTTTTGGAAATTATTTTGAGTCAAATTTACTTTTGTTGACTTTTGCATATTAGTCTCGAGCATTAGGATTGTGGTACACTATGACTTGACCTAATTTGTTAGACAAATATTGACCAACACATAAATATATATAATTAATTTAGGTTCGTGAATCCGAGGCCAACCTTGCACTTGTTCAATGATGTTATATGTATTTTTACTACGAAATACAGTATGGTGAGTTTCATTTGCCTTTTTACCCTTTATATTTTTTGGACTGAGAATACATGCGCTTTTATAAATGTTTGACGAAATAGACACAAGTAATTGAAACTACATTCTATGGTTGAATTATCGAAATCGAATATGCCCCTTTTTATTAAAGTCTGGTAATCTAAGAATTAGGGAACAGACACCCTAATTGACGCGAATCCTAAAGATAGATCTATTGGGCCTAACAAACCCCATCCAAAGTACCGGATGCTTTAGTACTTCGAAATTTATATCATGTCCGAAGGAGGATCCCGGAATGATAGGGGATATTCTTATATGTATCTAGTTAATGTCGGTTACCAGGTGTTTACCATATGAATGATTATTTTTGTCTCTATGCATGGGACGTATATTTATGAGAACTGGAAATGAAATTCTTGTGGTCTATTAAAATGATGGAAATAAATGATTATGATAAACTAATGAACTCACCAACCTTTTGGTTGACACTTTAAAGCATGTTTATTCTCAGGTGTTAAAGAAATCTTCCGCTGTGCATTTGCTCATTTTAAAGATATTACTTGGAGTCTTTCATAGCATATTTCGAAGAACGTTGCATTCGAGTCATTGAGTTCATCAAAGATTATTATTAAATCAATTTATAGTTGGATAGTGGATATTATGAAATGGTATGCATGCCTGTCAATTTTCGATGTAAAGAAAGATTGTCTTTTAAAAACGAATGCAATGTTTGTAAAATGTATCATATAGAGGTCAAATACCTCGCAATGTAATCAACTATTGTGAATCGTTTATAATGTATATGAACGGGTCCTTTCAAGTCATAGGTTTAACCTATATATTTATCAAATCGTAGTAATAGACCGGAAGATTTCATTTTTCAATATACATCACATACATAGAGATAAAAATCATTCATATGGTGAACACCTGGTAACCGACATTAACAAGATGAATATAAGAATATCCCCTATCATTCCGGGAAATCCTTCGGACATGATAAAAATGAATTCGAAGTACTAAAGCATCTGGTACTTTGGATGGGGTTCGTTAGGCCCAATAGATCTATCTTTAGGATTCGCGTCAATTAGTAGATCGGTTTACTAATTTTTAGGTTACCAAGCAAAAGGGGCATATTCGGCTTCGATCATTCACCCATATAATGTAGTTTTAATTACTTGTGTCTATTTCGTAAAATATTTATAAAACTGCATGTATTCTCATCTCAAAAATATTAGATTTTAAAAGTGGGACTATAACTCACTTTCACGGATTTTTACTTCGTCGGGAAGTAATACTTGGCCACTGGTCAATTCACGAACCTATAACAAATATGTACATATATATCAAAGTATGTTCAAAATATATTTACAATATTTTTAATACGTTTTACTGTTTTAAGTTTATTAAGTCAGCTGTCCTCGTTAGTAACCTACAACTAGTTGTCCACAATTAGATGTACAGAAATAAATCGATACATATTATCTTGAATCAATCCACGACCCAGTGTATACACGTCTCAGGCTAGATCACAACTCAAAGTATATATATTTTTGGAATCAACCTCAACCCTGTATAGCTAACTCAATCATTACTGCATATAGAGTGTCTATGGTTGTTCCAAATAATATATATACATGGGTCGATATGATATGTCAAAACATTTGCATACGTGTATATGGTATCCCAAGATTACATAATATATTAGAATACAAGTATGATACAATATAAGTTAGCTAGGATATGATTAATGTAGATTTGTTACCAATTTTCACGTAGCTACATCAAGCAAAATTATCCAATATTGTTTTACCCATAACTTCTTCGTTTTAAATCCGTTTTGAGTGATTCAAGTTGCTATGGTTTCATATTGAACTTAATTTTATGAATCTAAATAGGTAAAGTATAAGTTTATAGTCAGAAATAAAGATTACAAGTCATTTTTGTAAAGGCAGTCATTTCAGTCGAAAGAACGACGTCTTGATGACCATTTTGAAAAACATACTTTCACTTTGAGTTTAACCATGATTTTTGGATATAGTTTCAAGTTCATAAGAAAAATCATTTTTCCAGAAGAACAACTTTTAAATCAAAGTTTATCATAGTTTTTAATTAACTAACACAAAACAGCCCGCAGTGTTACTACGACGGCGTATATCCGGTTTTACGTTGTTTTTCGTGTTTTCAGGTTTTAAATCATTAAGTTAGCATATCATATAGATATAGAACATATGTTTAGTTGATTTTAAAAGTCAAGTTAGAAGTATTAACTTTTGTTGTGAACAAGTTTCGAATAAGGTAGTTTTATATATATGAATCGAATGATGTTATGAACATCATTACTACCTCAGGTTTTGTGGATAAACCTACTGGAAATGTGAAAAATAGATCTAGCTTCAAAGGATCCTTGGATGGCTTGAAAGTTCTTGAAGTAGAATCATGACACGAAAACAAGTTCAAGTAAGATTTCCACTCGAAATAAGATTGTTAAAGTTATAGAAATTAAATCAAAGTTTGAATATGAGTATTACCTTGTATTAGAAAGATATCTTACTATAAATAAAAAGATTTCTTGAGGTTGGATGATCACTCGAAGTGGATTTGCAAGATTAGAAGTAAGCTAACAAACTTGGAAGTGTTGTTGGTGTGTTCTTGAGTAGTTGTTTTATAACTTGGTTTATGTATGGATTTATGAACTAGATTGAGCTAGATTTTGATGAAGATGATGAAGAACACTTAGAAAAATGGAAGAACACTTGAGAGAGAGTAGTTTGATTCAAGAAAATTGCAAAGTGAATGTGTTTGTGGTACTCCTCATTCACGTGAATGTGTAGTCTCCATATAGGCTCCATTAGTTTGTAATTTTGTGAGATATTTCATGCTAGATGTTAAATTATGGTTCCCACATGGTTAGGTGACTCACATGGGCTGCTAAGAGCTGATCATTGGAGTGTATATACCAATAGTAAATACATTTAGAAGCTGTGTATTGTACGAGTACAAATACGAGTGCATACGAGTAGAATTGTTGATGAAAATGAATGAGGATGTGATCGTAAGCATTTTTGTTAAGTAGAAGTACTTTGATAAGTGTCTTGAAGTCTTTAAAAAGTGTATGAATACATATTAAAACACTACATGTATATACATTTTAACTGAGTCGTTAAGTCATCGTTAGTCGTTACATGTAAGTGTTATTTTGAAACCTTTAGGTTAACGATCTTGTTAAATGTTGTTAACTCGTTGTTTATTATGTCTAATGAGATGTTAAATTATTACATTATCATGATATTATGATGTATTAATATATCTTAATATGATATATATATATATATATATATATATATATATATATATATATATATATATATATATATATATACATTTAAATGTCGTTACAACGATAATCGTTACATATATGTCTCGTTTTGAAATCCTTAAGTTAGTAGTCTTGTTTTTACATATGTAGTTCATTGTTAATATACTTAATGATATGTTTACTTATCATTTATCATGTTTATATACAGTGTATCAATATATTAAAATGATTCATATGTATTTAGTAAGACGTTGTTATAACGATAATCGTTATATATATCATTTTCGAGTTTCTTAATTCAATAGTCTCATTTTTATGTATATAACTCATTGTTAAAATACCTAATGAGATACTTACTTATCATAATATCATGTTAACTATATATATATATATGTATATATATATATATATATATATATATATGTATATATATATATATATGTATATATATATATATATGTATATATATATATATATGTATATATATATATATATATATCCATATATATGTCATCATATAGTTTTTACAAGTTTTAACGTTCGTGAATCGCCAGTCAACTTGGGTGGTCAATTGTCTATATGAAACCTATTTCAATTAATCAAGTCTTAACAAGTTTGATTGCTTAACATGTTGGAAACACTTAATCATGTAAATATCAATTTAATTTAATATATATATATATATATATATATAAACATGGAAAATTTCGGGTCACTACATCCTCAACTCCTCCATCTACCTCAGCTTAAAATTTCGGGACGAAATTTTCTTTAACAGGTGGGTAATTTAACGACCCTGGATTTTCTGACTTATATTATTAATACTTATTATTAATACTTGCGTTGTACTAAATGTATTCTTATACATTTTACTTGTTACCGTATTTGATTTTCCATGTCCCGACTTGTCTTTTCGACACGTGCTTTTCTCGAATAATATTTTGAATATTATTTACGTTCATAATTAATTATTATTAATTATTTCTAATTAACTAATGTAAGTAGTTAATTACTTGGGCTTGTTACTAATTTGTTACATACTTATACTTGGGCATATATTAATGGACTTGGACTATCTAGCCCACCCTACATCACTTAATGGACTACTTAATGAGCCCATCTTTATGCTAAAGATGTTTCAAGCATGCAAGCACCAAATTTCCATTTATTTAACTTATTACCTCTTCCTAGCATTCAACACTCTCCCACACATGAAAGAACACCTTTGACTTCCCCTTTTGAACCCCCTTAGGCCGACAGTTTTTGAGCAATGGAGAGGGTTCCATTTTCTTTTTTATTGTTACTTATATGTTAGTTTTTACTTCATTTCACACACACCTCTTACTTACACTTTCTTTTCCCTCAACTTTCTCTCTAAATTGTAAATAAAATATTTTCTTTCTTTCTTTTTCTTCCTTTGAAAACCGAATGGTATCATCATCATCATACTTGATTGTTGTTTGTTGTTAAAGATCAAGCTTTCTAGTTTGTATCTTCATGTAATCTTGCTTCTTTCATCCTTTGTTTGATGAGAAGTCAAGAACAAGGATCTAAGCTTGTTAGCTTATGGTTCTACACTTGAAGTATTATAAAGATCTAAAGTTCATAAGCTTTAAGATCTTACTTGTGTTCATGTTTTGTAAACTTAAGGTTTATTTTCTTAAGATCCAAGCTTTGGCTTGAATCTTCTTAAGTATGAAACAAACATGAACTTGTTACTTGTAACTTTAGTTTATTTCTTTATTTTTTTGTTTTAAATTCATGATTGTATAATATTGGTCAAGTATTACTAGTTAAACTTGATCTCATTTTTCTTGAAACTAAAGTTTAAACTTTGTAAGTTCAAGAACATGGAAGTTAAACTTTTTAGTTATAAATTCATACACTTATGTTGGATCTAAGTTTCTATAGCTTATGGTCTTCTAATTTTGTCTAAAACAAAAGCTTATAAGCTTATAAGCTTATATACACTCTACAAAAATAAAAATCTAAGTTTCATAACTTATGGTTTATTTAAAGTGAACATCCAAGTTCTATAACTCAGGGTTTAACTTAAGAACACTAGATCTAGACTTTTTAGTCTAGGATCTTCAAGATCTAACTAAGATCTAAGTTCTACAACTTAAGATCTTGTTTATTTAGTTTACATTCAAGTTTATAGCTTAATATTACTATTAGAACTCATGTATGTGTCGGATCTAAGATCTTGATGTAACTTTGATTCATCAACCTTCTTACAACCCTTAAATGAGTTGTGCTATTTATCTTAGACATACACTAGTGTTATGATGGTCAAAACTTAGTAAAGATGATGTAAACACATCAACGAGTTGTACACTTGAAGCTATAAGCATCAAGGATGAGAACCGTGATGAGCATCAAGCACCAAGAATCCACCAGAGCATTTTGCTTGTTTTCTGAATCTGATCAGGCTACTGGGCTACTGGAAAAGTTTATTTCCAGATTTTTCGGTTCGAGTAGATGACTTTTTGTTTAAAACTTGTCTTAATCCGACTTACGGTTTAAGATTTATAGCCTTCCGAAAGTCACTACGCCCTTTTAATGTTGTGCTGAAATTTCTGACCTACTCGCACTTAAACCATCACCAAGGTCGAATGAAGACGAGTTAGGTTCTAAAAACTGGTCAGTGGTTAAAGGACTCATAAACGGAGCCATGGCCACTGGTCTCACCGCATTTCAGTTTGTATAGAGGTCGTGGAAGCTGAACGAAATCAGCCATTATTTCGATCTCTATTCTTGATTGAAAACTTACTTTACTTTTACTTATGTTGTTGAATGATGATGATACTTAAGTCCTAATTTACATAATTTTAAACCTTTGGGAACGATTTACTGAATTAGTAACTTTTGACTTAGGTTGAGGACCTTTTGGACCAACTACTTGCTTACTTATCTCGTACCGACTTTACTACTTTTCACTTTGAGTTATAGCATCCCTTTTTACTTTAACTATTTTGGGAACTGAGAATACATATGCTTTTTACGTTTTACATACTAGGCATGAGTACTTAAACTTTATATATGTGTGGGTTATACATCGGCATAAACTTTCCCCTTAGCTCGGTAACGTTTAGTCATTAGTTTTTGAACCGGTGAACGCGAATCTTAGATATTTATCCATAGGGTTTGACATCCCCACTCGGGCTAGTAGCGCTAGCATTTAACGGGTGTTTAATACTTCATAAACTTACGCACTGTTGAATATTACGTTAATTTAGTTACCAAGTGCCCACGGTTGAACATATACTTTTCATACTGTTTTGAAATACTGAAATCTCGTGGCCTACCTTACATTACTGTTATACTTAATCTATAGCTCACCAACATTCTTGTTGACGTTTTTAAGCATGTTTTCTCAGGTACTTATAGGTTTGATGCTTCCGCTGTAGTATTCTTGCTGTGTAGACTCCCGCTACTTTTGTTAGAGATGTCTCTGCATGAAACGTTTACCTTGCATTAACAAACTATGTTACTTTTGAAACAATGAATTTGTAATGACCATTGGGTCTCGTACTTATGTTAATTGCTTCTATTCGTATAAGCCTACTATCGTTTGTAAAACTTTTGATGTTGGTTATGAAGTCACCCTTTCTTATGAATGCAAACTTATTTTAAAACAGCATATAGTGTTTGACCTTGTAATGATCCTATTGTACACGTTAATTTTGTACGGGGCATCACAATGTTCTCGTCGCAAAAGAATTTCCTGATGTATTTTCGAAAGAATTACCGGGACTACCTCCACATCGATCCATTGAATTTCAAATAGACCTTGTACCGGGAGCTGCACCAATAGCTCGAGCACCATACAGGCTAGCACCCAGCGAAATGAAGGAATTACAAAGTCAATTACCAGAACTTTTAGAGCGTGGTTTCATTCGACCAAGCACATCACCATGGGGAGCTCCTGATTTGTTTGTCAAAAAGAAGGATGGTACATTCAGGTTGTGTATCGACTACCGAGAGTTGAACAAACTTACCATCAAGAACCGTTATCCACTACCGAGAATCGATGACCTATTTGATCAATTACAAGGCTCATCGGTTTATTCGAAGATTGATTTACGTTCTAGGTATTATCAAATCCGGGTGAAGGAAGATGATATTCCGAAGACTGCTTTTAGAACGCGTTACGGGCATTAGAGTTTATGGTTATGCCGTTTGGTTTGACTAACGCACCAGCTGTGTTCATGGACCTCATGAATCGAGTGTGTGGACCATATCTTGACAAGTTTGTCATTGTTTTCATCGATGACATATTTATTTACTCAAAGAATGATCAAGAGCACGAAGAACATTTGAGAAAAGTGCTAGAATTGTTGAGGAAAGAAAAACTGTACGCTAAGTTTTCAAAGTTTGCATTTTGGTTGGAAGAAGTTCAATTCCTCAGTCACTAGTGAACAAAGAAGGTATTCAGGTTGATCCGGCAAAGATTGAAAACGTTGAAAACTGGGAAACCCCAAAGACTCCGAAGCATATACGCCAATTTTTAGGATTGGCTAGTTACTACAGAAGATTCATCCAAAATTTTTTAAAAATAGCAAAACCCTTGACTGCATTAACGCATAAAGGGAAGAAATTTGAATGAAAGGATGAACAAGAGAAAGCGTTTCAGTTATTGAAGAAAACGTTAACTACGGAACCTATATTGTCATTGCCTGAAGGGAATGATGATTTTGTGATATATTGTGACACCTCAAAGCAAGGCCTCAGTTGTGTATTAATGCAACGAATGAAGGTAATTGCCTATGCATCCAGACAATTGAAGATTCAAGAGCAAAATTATACGACTCATGATTTGGAATTGGGTGCTGTTGTTTTTTCATTAAAGAACTGGAGGCACTACTTATATGGGGTCAAAATTATCATATATACCGACCACAAAAGTCTCCAGCATATATTTGATCAGAAACAACTGAACATGAGGCAATGTAGGTGGATTGAACTCTTAAATGATTACGATTTTGAGATTCGTTACCACCCGGGAAAGGCAAACACGGTAGCTGACGCCTTGAGCAGAAAGTATAGAGAACCTATACGAGTAAAAGCTATGAATATAATCATTCATACTAACCTTACTACTCAAATAAAAGAGGCACAACAGGAGGTTATAAAAGGGGGAAAGTTAAAGGATGAAATACCCAAAGGATCAGAAAAACATTTTAATATTCGGGAAGACGGAACCCGATATTGGACTGAAAGAATTTGGGTACCAAAGTTTGGAGATATGAGAGAAATGGTACTTAAGGAAGCACATAAAACCAGATACTCAATACATCCTGGAGCCGAAAAGATGTACAAAGATCTCAAGAAACACTTTTGGTGGCCGAGTATGAAAGCCAATATTGCTAAATACGTAGGAGAATGTTTAACTTATTCTAAGGTCAAAGCTGAACATCAGAAACCATCAGGTCTACTTCAACAACCCGAAATCCCGAAATGGAAATGGGAAAACATGTTATGATACTATTTGGGTAATAGTCGATCGTCTCACCAAGTCATCACACTTTCTGCCAATGAGATAAGATGATAAAATGGAGAAATTGGCGCGATTATACTTGAAGGAAGTTATCTCCAGACATTGAATACCAATCTCTATTATCTCTGATAGGGATGGTAGATTTGTTTCAAGGTTTTGGCAGACATTACAGTAAGCATTGGGGACTCGTCTAGACTTGAGTACAGCCTATCATCCACAAACTGATGGGCAGAGTGAAAGGACAATATAGACTCTTAAAGACATGCTACCAGCATGTGTTATTGATTTTAGAAACACTTGGGATCGACATCTACCGTTAGCAGAATTTTCCTACAACAACAGTTACCATTCAAGTATTGAGATGGCGCCGTTTGAAGCACTTTATGGTAGAACGTGCAGATCTCTGATTTGTTGGAGTGAAGTGGGGGATAGTGATGTTAAAGCGAAGGGGTATAAAATACTATTAATTTTTACAAGGAAATACTATTAAATACGATACAATTTTACACAAGTTTTATTTATTTATATAGATGGGATATACCTAAACCTTGCTACAACACTATAGGCAGTGTACCTAATCATAGAGTAGTATAGTTTTTAGTAAGTCCGGTTCGTTCCACAGGGAGACGACTTATTTTACACTATATTTTTAAACAACTATATTTGTACAAAATATATATTTATATATATTATAATAATATAAAAGGGGGTTTACCGTTTAATGACCGGTTTGTCGATTTTATATTTTAAGTCACAATTAAAACCTAATGAAAAATATAAATGACGATAATTTAAGTGTAATGAAATATAAAATAAAATAATTATGCTTATTTAAACTTTGGTAACCATGATGTTTGACGTTTTTACCAAAGAGCCAATGGCTTGGCGGTATCGAGGCCATCCTTACAACCTTGAGGTTGAGGGTTCGAGTCCTGCTTAGGACAATTCGTGGTGTATATATTCGAGTTAGATTTAGATGGGTGTGTGAGTTTGCCTTTCAAAAAAAAAAAAAAAAAAAAAAAAAAAAATGATGTTTGACGTTTTGATTTTAATTTAATATCCTGGGTTAATTGTCCTTTGTCCTGAATGTATTTGAAACCTATTTGGGTTTTGCCCATAATAGTTCATCGGTAATAATTATAAAATGCTCGGAAAATTTAACCTTATACCCGAAGTCAAATATTCTAACTAATTAGGGATTCGAATTGTAACAAGGTCTTAATACTTTGTTTAATGAATACAACAGGTTATCGACTGTGTATAATCTAAGGTTTTAATACTTTGTTAACAATTACACCAATTACCCTTGAATGTAATCCACCTCTGTTTTAATGAGTCCAGTGACTATTAATCCATCCCCGTGTCCGGTCAAATGAACAATAATTTGTATTTATAAATATCCCACCCATCGTATCCGATTAAGCGTATGTGGTTATATATAGATACATCAAATTATAAGTCTATATATTAAATTAACGAGGTATCGTTTAGTTAATATAAAACACATTAATAGCCCATACTCTAATTTCCACAAGTGTCGTTCTTTTGTCCAAACCCCAATTATGGTCCAAAGCCCAATTATCCAATCTTAATATTTAGCCCATCATCACGATTACTTCGGCTCAAATAAGCATAATAATAACTTAGCTACGAGACATTAATTTAAAAAGGGGAACATAACTTACATTGAGTATTTATCGCGTAGTGTTACACGGACAGAACTACGAATTTAAAACCCGTAAAATAACCTTTACATAACTCAAACTAATCTAATATAAAACTAAACTAAACTAATATATATATATATATATATATATATATATATATATATATATATATATATATATATATATATATATATATATATATATATATATATATATATATATATATATATATATATATATATATATATTACAGAGGGAGTATTATTATTATTATTTTTAACTCGTCGAATAAGCTGGCTATTTATAGGACCTGGCCTGAATTTTCAGGCCATGCGATCGCATGAGTTATAGGCATCCAGGCCATGCGATCGCATGGCCACTGGATCCAGCTCACATTTGTTTGGCCACTTGCTTGTCGACATAATTAATAAATATATATAATATATATATAATTTATATAATTATATATATATTATATTATATTCTTGTGCATAGTAGACTTGTAATTTTTGGTCCGTTGAGTCGGGCGTTGATAGTTGGCTCGGGTACCGGTTTCGGATTTTCGAACGTCTTTTCGTACGCGCAGATATCTTGTACTTTGCGTTCTGCAATTTGTAATTTGCTAAAAAATAATTTTCCTTAACTTCCAAAATCCGTGCAAGTCTTTTAACTCACTTTTAGTGGCACTTTTGAGTGCACTATGGCTTTAGTGACACTTTTTCCAGCTTTAGTGGCACTTTTTCTACAATTCTCTGTTTTCGCCTTTTGTCTTCGCACTTATTTATTTAAATGAATATTACTTGAAAATAGAACAATTGCAACTGAAAACTTTACATATTGGGATGATATTGAGACTAAATATATGTTCATTTGGAGTACTATCAAATATCCCCACACTTGAACGTTGCTTGTCCTTAAGCAATACAAAACTTGAAATTAAATCACACGAATTACTTCTTTATTCTTCACACTTTATACATTAGTGATTTTGATATGGCGGTATAAAGAATGATAGTAACGATGTGGTTTACAGTCTCACATGACTATAAAAATTTAGATCCTTAAGGAAATTGGATCTTTATGAAAACGTTTGATCTTTTAAAAATTCAAGCTAGATTTTACCCTAGACAGGTTTTCCGGAATAACCCTTCACCGGTGTTTGCAAAATATTTTTGTGGGTTGCATGGGTTTCAGACTTGGAAATTTTAGCTCAAAACTTATGGTTTTGTGTCACCCCGTTGCTAACCTTGTATTAGGAAAGCAACACGTCCAGCATACTTGCTCCGTATATTACCTTTCGGTAAACTACCATCCGGTTGTAAAGGAAAGCGTTGAACAAGCAACTGTTAAGGCGATGACTAATGACATGCAGATGTTCATGGTCTAAAACGTGTCGGATGCAATTACTATCCTTCTTAGGAGCAATAGTAAAGATCACCCTATAGTTTTTCGGTCTGGCACAATGTCCTATCTTCGACCATGCTATGCAACCACCGTTCTTACGATTGACACCCGATTTGGTTCAGGTGACCTAATGAATTTCAGGTGAATTCCTAGGATTTTACGTTCAATGGTAATGAACGCATTGAAAATAGGTTTTCAGAAAATAAATCGGTTTTAATTTGATCAAAATATTTTCTCGTTCAAGCTCGAGTTTAGATATCATCGAATTCCATGAGTTTGTAATTCTCAATCTTTAAGGTCAATCTCAAGGATTGAGTAATATCAGGCTTAAAAGCTGATTTTTAATCTTTAAGGAGATTATCCTTTCTGGGGGTCTGATTCATTAGTCTTATCAAGCTAATTTGCACGGCAGCCTCCCCATTTTATGAGACAGATCCTCTCATGGTTAGGATAAGTCTAACCACTTGGCGACCCTGTTTAATGCTGAGGTCCGTGGATTTCCTGCTGATTTTAGAGATGACTTTTCTAGATTTTTCGTCAACCTACAGCTGGTCTGGACGACAACTTCCTGACCTAAATCAAGAAGCGCGTATTTTTTTCGAAAGACTTTACTTCCTTTTAATGATGGAATTGATTCATCGTGTAGATCCATCTTTTCTTTTATCTTTATTATAATATTGCGGGTAAAACAGTCAATTTAGTCCAAAACAAAAGCACCTGCAATAACTTTACAGAAACATGTGATAGATAGTTTTTTAATTGAATAACTTGGTACATTCTTCCCACACTTAGTTTCTTTCTTTGCCTTTTTATTCTCCTTTATTCCATTTTAAATGAATTTAAGTGTTTTAGGGTGTTTCTCAATTTATGTCCTTTCCGAGGTAACGATAGTTTCGGTATTAACACCTAGTTTTCATCGTTCATAAATATGTATAAACATGATTTTGAATTCATTTATTTGAAAATTTTTAAAATTTTCACAAAATTTGGCAAATAAACCAAGTGCAAACCCGAGAGAATTTATAACCCTTCCCCACACTTGAGATCATGCAATGCCCTCATTTGCATGAAATCAGACTATAATTATAAATTTACGAGGGTGATAAGTGTAGAAAAGTGATTAAAAATACCCAGTTTGTAATTACAAAGCTCGTCGAATGATAGATGGCACGCCTCATTGTTCATTCCTTCTTGTTTTATCACACATGTTTTTCTTCAAAAACGGTTGCTTTTCTGAACTGTTTGCTAATTTTTGAAAATGCGTCTTTTACCCTAATCGTGTATTTTTATTAACGAGTAATGCACTAACCCGAACCCCTAGTTTAACGTTAAGTGGGGTTAGACTTCCCCACACTTAGCTGATGACATGTGAAGTCGGTAGAATAAGTTCCAAGAATTAGAATAGTGAGCCAGTTATTTACATCTCGGGTGGTATATATTATATCAATGGGTTTAAAGTTTAGAACCACCCGATCATCACTACTTAATTCTTTTTTAAGTGTAGCTTTTAGTAAATGGATATGTCTCTTTTCTGGTTCTTGGTCAAATGGATCGATATATACCGACATACATATTTCTTTCGGGTGGACAATTCCTAACATTTCCTTCCGTTTATTCTTGGGATCAAAGTTTTCACCTCTATTACCCAATTGGGTGAAATCCGAGTTGTCAATATCTATTACAGCTCGTAGTTCATCTTCGGTAGATGACTCGTCTATTGAGAATATTGGGTTGGAAGGTTGTGGAATGGTGAATTTTGAGATCGAAGTAGATTCTTCTTCATTAACGGTACTTATCGATCCCACCACTTTGGTCTCGGGGGTAAAATTTTCAACGTTATCGTTTTCCCAAGAGTACGAATTTGTCACCCTTACTTCTTCTTCTTCATCCATTGATCGATCGTTGATTTCGTCAGTACGAATTTGTCACCCTTACTTCTTCTTCTTCATCCATTGATCGATCGTTGATTTCTTCGGTAGAGGCTAATGTGTCGATATGTTGTGAAATTGGTAAAGTTAAATAAAAAGTATCATCGGGATAATTGGTGATTTCGGAGCTCTCAAATTCAACAAAATTTGATGATATGAGATTTTCTTGCACAATACTCCCCAGATCAACAGGTGTGTAATCTGATAGAGTTTCAGCTTGTCGCTTTCAAACTCTCTCATTTGTTCATTTTGAGCATCGAGTTCTTCGAGTTTGATTTTCATATTGTCTAAAAGATTTTCAGACACATAATTTTCCTCGTCTTCTGGTTGTTGAGTTTGGAAATATTCTTGGGAATAATCCCAATTTGAATTGTATTCTTCATAATCGTTCCATTCAGGTTCCGTGGGTGCGTAATTTTCCATAGGAACGTAATAAAAACATTCCCATGTTGAGTGATAATCTCCACAGATTTCACAACCAGTTATTGTTTCGTCATTCGTGATCCAAGATTGACCGAATGAATTTTCATCAACACTCGTTTGAGAGTATTGATTTAATTGATTTCGCATGTCAGAAAGAGTTTCCAACATATTCTCAAAATTTTCCATAATACACTTATTACCAAATTTTAGCTACAATGTGGTGCATTTACTAATTATCCTATTAGTTATAAAACTAAAAATTATATAAGTTATCAAATTAATAGACTTTTCTGATTTTGTCCACGTTTCGAATAGCCAATAGATGCAGCAGGGAGCCAGAACCCTTTAAATCGGAAGCTCACAACTCAGCCACTAACAAATCCAACTATTACTACGAACCAGAAAATTTTGAATGTCTATCAATTTAACCGCTTAAAATAATTTTTCGTTGAAATTTAAAGAAATTTTAGAGAAGAAATAGAAAATTTTGTCCTAAAAACTAGAGCGGCGAGAAATAAGAAAGAAAAAGAGCGCGTCGAAAAATGTTGAAAAATAAAAAGTTGAAAAAAATAGGCGTCAAAAAATAAAATTAAGAAAGTAGCGCGTCGAAATTTAAAAAGGAACTAAAAACTAAGAATTAAAAGTTGCGTCTAAAAATATTAAAGCTTAAAAGGAATTCTATATCTAAAACGGCAATAACTTAAAAAGGTACTAAAAACTTAAAACGACGTCGCAAAATTCTAAAGCACTTAAATCTTAGTATAAAGGAAAAGCACATAAGGGATTTTACGACAAAGCCTAAAAATCTAAAAATAAAAATAACTATGGCAAAATACTAAGTTTAAAACTAAGTACGAGCGAAAAATACAAATATTACGCCAAAACAAATAAAAAGATACAAAATATAAAAATATACTTAAAGTTGTAAAAAGCACAATTTTTATAAAAATATTATTTTTATATTATTTATATAAAAGTATTAATATAAATATGTAAATAATAATAACTAAAACTTAAAATACAAATTATATTAAAACTATATAATAATTAAACCCTAATAATAATATTAATAATTAAATATTTTAACCTAATTTCGTAATTAATGCTGGATCAGAGCTGTCAGGTTAACCCATGCAATCGCATGGTTTTACAACACCCGGCTCATGCGATCGCATAGGCCTGGGTTACAGGTTTTTTTTTATATTATATATTGTTTTTTAAAAATGATATATAAATATATTTATACAAATATATATTAAAAATATAGCGTTTTTCCCGAGTCCCCGGCAGCGGCGCCAAAACCTTGATGTTAAAGAGAAGGGGTATAAAATACTATTAATTTTTACAAAAAAATACTACTAAATACGATACAATTTTACACAAGTTTTATTTATTTATATAGATGAGATATACCTAAACCTTGCTACAACACTATAGGCAGTGTACCTAATCGTAGAGTAGTATAGTTTTTAGTAAGTCCGGTTCGTTCAACAGGGAGACGACTTATTTTACACTATATTTTTAAACAACTATATTTGTACAAAATATATATTTATATATATTATAATAATATAAAAGGGGGTTTACCGTTTAATGACCGGTTTGTCGATTTTATATTTTAAGTCACAATTAAAACCTAATGAAAAATATAAATGACGATAATTTAAGTGTGATGAAATATAAAATAAAATAATTATGCTTATTTAAACTTCCGTAACCATGATGTTTGACGTTTTGATTTTAATTTAATATCCTGGGTTAATTGTCATTTGTCCTGAATGTATTTGAAACCTATTTGGGTTTTGCCCATAATAGTTCATCGGTAATAATTATAAAATGCTCGGAAAATTTAACCTTATACCCGAAGGTAAATATTCCAACTAATTGGGGATTCGAACTGTAACAAGGTCTTAATACTTTGTTTAATGAATACATCAGGTTATCGACTGTGTGTAATCCAAGGTTTTAATACTTTGTTAACAATTACACCAATTACCCTTGAATGTAATCCACCCCTGTTTTAATGAGTCCAGTGACTATTAATCCATCCCCGTGTCCGGTCAAACGAACAATAATTTGTATTTATAAATATCCCGCCCATCGTATCCGATTAAGCGTATGTTGTTATATATAGATACGTCAAATTATAAGTCTATATATTAAATTAACGAGGTATCGTTTAGTTAATATAAAACCCATTAATAGCCCATAGTCTAATTTCCACAAGTGTCGTTCTTTTGTCCAAACCCCAATTATGGTCCAAAGCCCAATTACCCATTCTTAATATTTAGCCCAACATCACGATTACTTCGGCTCAAATAAGCATAATAATAACTTAGCTACGAGACATTAATTTAAAAAGGAGAACATAACTTACACTGAGTATTTATCGCGTAGTGTTACACGGACAGAACTTCGAATTTAAAACCCGTAAAATAACCTTTACATAACCCAAACTAATCTAATATAAAACTAAACTAATATATTATATATATATATATATATATATATATATATATATATATATATATATATATATATATATATATATATATATATTTATATATATATATATATATATATATATATATTACAGAGGGAGTATTATTATTATTATTTTTAACTCGTCGAATAAGCTGGCTATTTATAGGACCTGGCCTGAATTTTCAGGCCATGCGATTGCATGAGTTATAGGCATCCAGGCCATGCGATCGCATGGCCACTGGATCCAGTTCACATTTGTTTGGCCACTTGCTTGTCGACATACTTGATAGTTGGCTCGGGTACCGGTTTCGGATTTTCAAACGTCTTTTCTACGCGCAGATATCTTGTACTTTGCGTTTCGCGATTTGTAATTTGCTAAAAAAGAATTTTCCTTAACTTCCAAAATTCGTGCAAGTCTTTTAACTCACTTTTAGTGGCACTTTTGAGTGCACTATGGCTTTAGTGACACTTTTTCCAGCTTTAGTGGCACTTTTTCTTCAATTCTTCGTTTTCGCCTTTTGTCTTCGCACTTATTTATTTAAATGAATATTACTTGAAAATAGAACAATTGCAACTGAAAACTTTACATATTGGGATGATATTGCGACTAAATATATGTTCATTTGGAGCACTATCAGATAGACAGATTACGGGTCCAGAAATTATCCAAGAAACTACTGAGAAAATAATCCAAATCCAACAACGGTTGAAAACCGCCCAGAGTCAACAAAGAGCTACGCGGATCTTAAAAGAAAAGATATAGAATTTGAAATTGAGGAGATGGTCATGCTTAAAGTTTCACCTTGGAAAGGCGTTGTTCGATTTGGTAAACGGGGGAAACTAAATCCAAGATACATTGGGCCATTCAAGATTATTGATCGTGTGAGACCAGTAGCTTACCGAGTTGAGTTACCTCAACAACTCGCGGTTGTACATAACACTTTTCACGTCTCGAATTTGAAGAAATGTTTTGCTAAAGAAGATCTCACTATTCCGTTAGACGAAATCCAAATCAACGAAAAACTTCAATTCATCGAAGAACCCATCGAAATACTGGATCGTGAGGTTAAAAGACTTAAGCAAAACAAGATACCAATCATTAAAGTTTGATGGAATGCCCGTAGAGGACCCGAGTTCACCTGGGAGCGTGAAGATCAGATGAAGCTAAAATATCCGTACCTATTTCCAGAAGATTCGTCAACACCTTCAACAGCTTAAAATTTCGGGACAAAATTTATTTAACATGTAGGTACTGTAGTGAAACGACCCGTCCATATTACTATAAACGCAGTACGTTAGTCATTGGTCCCATAGCGAGGTATTTGACCTCTATATGATACGTTTTAGAAAATATTGCATTCGTTTCATAAAAAGCACACCATTATTATACATAATGCATGTTTTAAACAAGTGGGCGATTATTTAAGAAATAATCCCCATGATACATCGGTTACCAAATACTACACACATGACATAAATGTCGAATATAATACATGACAAAGGTTTTATTGAATGCAACACTTCATTTAAACAAAAGCATGAGACTCCATGCACAACTTGCTCAGATAATGCAACAGCGGAAGACTTTCTTAAGGACCTGAGAATAAACATGCTTAAACAGTTAACACAAAGGTTGGTGAGATATATAGGTTTAGCATCGATATAAATATAGACCACAAGATTTCATAGTTATAAATATATGTACACTCGCAAGTGTATAAAAGTATTCTATAAGTTGTTGAGCGCTTCGGTAACCATACTTAACCATTAATGTGGCATATTCCCTTTATTATGAAATCTTCCTACACTGTACCAAGTGTAGTAAAAACGAAGTACTATGTAACCATTTACGATACTAGAGCGACTAGCCCAGTTGGGGTTGTCAAACTCGATAGATCTATCAATAGGATTCGCGCTTACATGTTCTTACAACATGTAAATATTAGTTACCAAGCTATTAGGGAAGATATGCAATGTGGTACAACTCAACGTAGAATATATTTTAAGTACTTGTATCCATGGCGTAAAACATAAAATGCATGTATTCTCATCCCAAAATATTTTTAGAGTTTAAAAATGGGACTATATACTCACGGTAGTAAAAAATATTAATAATAAGTTTTCAACTTATTAAAAAAATGGTCGTCGTCCTTGGATTCATGAACCTATAACAATAATAACGATTCAGATAATAATACAACATGTGAATAAAATAAAACAAGTTCATAGAATGCATATATATTAATTTTTAACATTTTTATATTAGTAGTCCTTTGTTAGTAGTCCAAAATAGTCTAAAATGTCCAACAGTCCAATAATCGGTATATATATAATCTTAGAATTACCCCACTACGTATTGTATACGTATTGTCTTCGCATTAACCCAGAGATGTATTGTATACGTATTGTCTTAGAATTTATCAAAACGTATTGTATAGTTATTGTCTTAGGATTTTTCAAAACATATTGTATACTTATTGTCATGGAATGTACCAAGATTATTATATATATATATATATATATATATATATATATATATATATATATATATATATATATATATATATATATATATACAATCTCGGAATTAACTAAGATTTTAATATTTTATTATACTAATGATAACATGTCCAAATATATATATAGGATATAGGAAAATTTAGCAAGGATATGGTTAATATAGTTTTTACCATATAAATTTCGTCCATACAACGTTAATTTTAGCAGATTTTGTTTTGCTCGCCAAATATTCATTACAACTCCGTTTAAAGTGAATCAAATTGCTATGGATTCCTTAAGAAGTTAATTTTTCAAAATAAATTCGAAAATTTCAGCCCATGTATTAATATTCAGATTTTTACCCTCGTTTTTTGCCAGTGGACAGATTTGGAAGAATCCCGGCACCCACCCAATATATGATTTTTGATAAAATACTTCCACTTTGTCTAAAATCATGAATAAAATACTGAAAGTATTATTAACATATTTCCAAAGTCTTAGCCTCGAACTCAAAGTCTAAGATAGGTTTTTAATTCCCAACCCAAAACAGCCCGCTTTTTACCGAATGGAGATTAAACGATATATGTTAAGTTTCAAGGTGTTCTTCATATGTACAAGTTATAAGTTCTTATATTAACTTAATATAACATCATAATACATATAAATAAGTGTTATTAGAGTTAAGTTAGAAAGATTAGATTAGTTCTTCAAACAAGTTTAGAATTAACTAAACTATGTTCTAGTTTATAAACTCTTATATAGATAGCTATAAACATATGAATTGAACAAGAGTTGAAGTAGAGTTTTTACCTCAAGTTTAGAATGTTAAGTTTTTGGAAAGAAGTAGTAGAACAAAACTTGAGAGAGTTATTGCAAGGGTGTGTGAAAATTGGAAGTAAAATTTGGAAAATGAATGTGTAAAAATGAGTTAGAAAATGGTGCTTATTTATAGGCTTGAAAATTTGGTTTTTAGTGAAAATATCTAAGATAAGTTAAAATGTAATATGTCATGGATGACATATTAAATTGATTAGGTCATGGATGACATATTACACAAATAATTGCAGATTTCTATTGGTATATACCAATAGTAAATACTTCTAGAAGTTGTGTATAATACGGGTAAGAATGCCGTATGAACGCGAGTAGAATTCTTGAGAAAATTGAACGGAAATACGAGTATAGCTATCATTTATATGTATTGGTATATTATAAAGTGTATTCAATACTTGTAAGGATGTATTTACACTCGTAATACATTATATGTAAATACATTTTAACATAAGTTAATTACGTCGTTTAAATAGTAACATATATATTGTTCAAAAATTCTTTAAATTAGTAGTATGAAAATATATATATATAATACTTTGTTAATATACTTAATGAGATATTTAATTATCATATTTTCAAGTTAAATATATATAAATCCATATATATAAACAATAATTAAACAATTAAACAATTAAATCAAGTTATGATGTTCGTGAATCGTCAGAATAAAAGGGTGACCAAAAGCTTGTGTAAAACTCTTTCCGGAGGTTCAAGATTTATTAAAATTCATTGCTTATCAAGTCAGAATTATATAAAGATTAAGTTTAAATTTGGTCGGAAATTTCCGGGTCGTCACAGTACCTACCCGTTAAAGAAATTTCGTCCCGAAATTTGATCGAGGTCGTCATGGCTAACAATAAGAATGTTATTATGATGAATATAAGTTGATTCATAGGGTTTTATCATGATTGAGAAATATGGATAAAATAATTTGATTACTCGAAACGTATGAGTGAAGCTATCGTAAAAGAGTGAAATGAGAAAATAGGGATTCGTCTTATCTTTTGACGTCATCACGGCTGATCTTCGGATTAAAGAAAATCTTTGTAATCTATATAAGATTTGATTCTTCAGCGATTAAGGAAATTATGATCCTCTTCGATTTAATGCAATAATTGTCTCGATTTCTCTGTCGGATATTTTACTATAAATCAACCTCCTACGTTTCCTTATTTCCACATCTCCCATCTTTTATACTTTCTTCCTTTCTTTATACTTCCAAAATATTCGTCAATATGTTCCTTCCAGTTTTAATTCTTGATATATTCTTGACTATCATATCTGTCATTCTTCTTTTTCATCTTCCACCAGAGGAATCCGTTAATTTCTACTATGCTCTTGGGTTTATAGTGTTCTTAGTTTTTCCGTGTCTTTATATTGCTATACGCATCGATATACACGGTTTGTAATTTCTGCGTTGTCTTCGGGCTTATATTTTTCCTTATATTTTGGAGTTTCATGTTTCCGTATTCTTTTCCCGACTTCAAGTCAAGCGAATAATGGTCTAGAATTCATAGATATGAAATTCGGAATGGACGTAGCTAATGCTCTAAGAGAGAAATTGTAATAGCACAATTTGACTTGTGAAATTACCAGAATCCAAAGGAAAAGATAGAACTATCAATAGAATATGTTCTTGATATGTTTAGAGATTAGATTGAATGTAAGAGTCATCTAACATGGCACATTATGATGTTATGGTCTGTGAATCATTACGTTCTATTTAGAAACTCAGCATGACTTACTGTAATATAATCACGTTGATCAAGTGTCATTATATTATACTAACTCATGCTTCAGTACCCAACACTACTTCAAAAAAATTCATATTTCAAACTAGAAGGTTTCAGAATTTAGAAACTAAAATAGTTTCTTTTATGATGTAACACAGATAGCACGAAGAGGTAAATGATTTCGGATAACAATAGTTATGAAGATATCTTCAGAAACATTGAAGATATTTATAATGAAAGATATGATGATATCTTAGAATATCTAAGATCAGAGGATGATGAAGAATATTGTCCGCAAGAGTTGAGAGTAAGGAGCAAGGTATACGCTAAAGACTTCAGCAGACACTGAATCATTTGGATTCTTTGAAGGCAGATTTAGTCTTTGTGATTTGTTCACAGCCTCCTTCATGGTTTGCTCAATCCGTTTTCCAATTCCAAACCTTCTCTTTTTCTGAGCTTTGCCAACACACTATTATTTATCATCAAACTTTTAACTGGTACGGTTTTCTATAGTTTCTGCTGCTTCATTCAGCTTTTTTAAAATTCAGGGTATTGATTCGTAGACTGGGTGCTATTCAGAATTTCAGAATTGAAGATCCAAATTTCCAGGAGTTACACATTATATGTATACATATAATTGAAGTGAAAATGCTGCGAGATTCGAGATTGATGATTGGTGATTCTCGGTAATTGGTATGGCAATTATTGTTACAGGATGTAGGTTAGTACATGATGAGGTTTCATAAATAATATAGATATTTTTCAGAGAGACTAAAGCCGAAGTTGCTGGTACATCTGCTGATAATATAGTGGAATATAAAAGGTGCTCCGGTAACGATGGCGAAAGGGCAACGTATATATTGAGGTTATAATAAGACTAATCTGACTAAAAATTCAATGTTGACTTGCTGGAGCCGTGACAAAAATGGCTACTTTGAAAAGGAATTGCAAGGTTATTTTCGGCAACAACAACGCTAATGGCTCACGGATTTGTGTTAAACTTCTACTTAGGTTCCGAGAATTTCCAGATGCATGATTGTGGATAACATGTGGTTGGATCATCATCTTGATTGTTTCGTAATTGAGGTGTTTTCAAGAATCATGAAGGGTTTGAATGCAGATAGTAATCATCCATATACTTATGATGTTCTAGAATTTTGAATGATACGAATACTTTTCCTGGGTTTTATGAATAGAAGTGATGTGCTAGTCAAAGTATAACTTTGAAAGATGTAGGGATTTAAGAGTGATGTCCCCTATTAAATCTTGACTTGGATTTTGATCTATCAAAATCAGAATATGTAATCGAATTTGGATGAAAATGATTGTTTCGGATTTTTATGAAAGAATGTATATCGTTGTGAAAGTGTTGAGTATAGTTGATGATTACTGAATCAGATTTGAAGAATGTAATATATTAATTGTGAATTTATATATCTCTCGGGTATTACCTATCCGTTAAAAGTTTCACAAGTAATATTTTGGTACATGAGAATTTTTATTACAGTCTTTATGAAAATATATGTATATTTTCTTCAGATGTAATACAGATTTCATGAGTTAATATTAAATTAAGCTCATTTGATTTTCGGCTGGAATTAGAAATGAATAATCTCTAAAACAATAGAGATTACATAATCTTCGCGGAGTATTTCACTAATGTAATCAATACTTTATTATTTATTCTTATTGACATTCCTTGGTGACGGATGTTGATGCTTGTGAATTCTTGCGAACTTCGTAAGATATGAATGATGTTTTCTAGAAAGCTTCAAGTATATCTAAGTGTAAAATCAAACATGTAATTAAATAATACACTTAGTATATTATGAAACGGAATTCATGGAGTTGAAACAGAGGTCATAGTTAACGATGGTTAAGTTGTTAAGGAAGGATGTACATCATAGCATATTAGTAATATGAATTTAATCGAGTAGTATATACCCTTATTTAATTCATACATAATAGCTTAGTACGGAAAGACATATTTTGATCTCAAAATTCATATATATATAAAATATACATATAATTTCTTCAGAGGGAATGAGTTAATACTTCATAACTCGTTGATACAATATACGCGTTGTTGATTTGTGATGATGTTAATGATTATGGAATTGGCGGAGCTCGTAGTGCTACAGGTTTTGCCGGTGTTGGTGATACTGATGGTGATGCTGGTGGTACTACCGGTGGTGCTTGTATAACAAGTCTAGCTTATAAACCACGCACCATTCTTGTTAGGGTTTCTACAATTCCTTCTATCATTTTGGTCCACTCATCTGATTTATGGTTAAGGTTGGAATAGATAATCTCTAAGACTTTGGAGATTACATAATCGCCGCAAAATTTTTCTCCAATGAAGTTATGAATCAATACTTCATCGTTGATTTTTATTACTACTCCTTGGTATCTATGGTGCGTATGACGTTGATGCTCGAGGTACAGATTGTGATGTTGAGATGTGGGATGCGGATGTTGTTGTTGATGGTGGTAATTGTGACAAATCAGAAATTTCCGACCAAATTTAAACTTTAATCTTTATATATTCCCGACACGATAAGCAAAGTTTGTAAGTTGAATCTCAAGAATTTTAAACTGTGTTCATACATTCATTTAACCTCGACCAAATTCCAAAGATTCACGAACCATTATAGGAACGGATATGATTATATATGTATATATGTATATATTATAACTTGAAAACGTTAGCAAGTATTAAACGTATAATACTTTACATGAACGTATTTGTTTCAATATGTTTATCGATAGAATTAGAAGATTATATCAAATGATTAATTTATCTGGTACGGTGTATGATTAAGAGTCTCTGTTGAGAGGTCCACTTTTGATTTAGCGAACCTTTCCTTTTTAACGGCATTCGGAAAAATTAGTAAAGTGATTTATTAGAAAGAACAAAAGTGTCAATTAACGGGAACTAGACAAGGGTTAGTGGAGATTCCCGTCGGATTTTCAATTTATGCTTTACAATAATTGTCTCGTGACTTTTAATAAGATAAAACCATCTGTCATGTTAAGATGATTTTTTACATACATTTATCCATTTGATCTAATCCTACAACCCATGAATAAACTGTAAGTTAATAACTTAAACCTGTTATGATTTATTTATTATTTTACTCTCTTAAGTAAAAACGTTTTTTCGACATAATAGAACTAGTTTATTAATATATATGTTTAAATAACGTAGGTTGGAATATTAGTTGTTAGATATATGAATAACTTGCAACGTACATTAAAACGTGTTCATTAAATATATATGTTTTTTTTAAATTAGTTTAGTACACGATAGTAACATTCTCTTAGTGATGCGATTGATATTTAAAAAGTTAATAAACAAATGAATTGTATTTAATTAAGTTTTTAAATGAAAACGTTACGAGTTATAATATTTTTCTGAACGATTTTTAACACGAACTTTGAAAAATAATTGGTTTTGAAAGACTAAATATTGTATCATTAGATAAATATTTCAAACATATATTATGTACAAATTTACAATTCTAAATAAATATATATATATATATATATATATATATATATATATATATATATATATATATATATATATATATATTTTAATTTAGTCATAAAACGTCCTAATTTAAAATAATATATTTTGGTAAACAACGAGTCGCTGATTTATAGAAGCAAATGACCAAGACGCTCAAATTGTATAAGATACCTTTTCATAAATTAATTTGTTGATAAATAAGTCAAATTATTATTAAAGGTACACGTCACATAACGTAAAAGGTTAATTTTCTAAACGTACGAAAGTGCGCTCAAAAAACCGAAAGTGGTACATGAGTCGAGTGACAACGTACGAGTCATTTGAACAAAAATTACATTTTTACTATGCACGTAAATATAATATAATATATAATTAATTGTATGAATTAAATAATCATTTATATAATAATAGTAAAGAGTGTCGGTGGAGATTTGCAATCAAAATGTGCTGTATGAGGGGGAGTAGGTGGTTGTTATAAATCGAGCGACTTCAATTTTGAGAGATTCATTCTCATCATGCACTCTGAAATCATTCTTATTATTTATATTATTATTATTAATATTAAGTTTATTAATCTTATTAGTATTATTATTAAGAAAAGTTATTAGTAGTATTAGTATTAATATTAGTATACATAAAATACTACGACGAGGTTCTGCCCGCGTGATTTCAAAATGAGTTTTTCGAGTAGGATAGAGCTAAGGAAATTATGGGTTATAGCTATGGAGGTGATGGGTATGAGTCATGTGTATGCTCGTGAGGTCAATCTAGTGTTTATCATCTCCGTTGCGTCTACGTACCTTTCCTGCAATATTGAATCTCAATATTGATACGTAAGCACTTATAATTTAAATTTTACATAATTGTTAGTGTATCCTTGACTAGTGCTCGAGTATATAGGATTATGCATGCATGTATTTTTGATATTGCCATTATATAGGTTATGTTGAATCCTGAATTAGTTATATGTGCGGTTAAGATAAGGTATAAGATATGCATGTCGTTGGAAAGCTAGCAAAAAATTAAGAACTTTTCATTTAGATGTCGAATGGTTTCGATGAACAGATTTGGAGTTATAGTCAATTGAAATTTGGTATTATTATTAAAAATGATTATTATTATCGTCGTTATTATCGTCGTTCTAGTTTTATCTTATTGTTATTATTATTATTTTCTTTATCAATAAAAGGAATTATCATTAAAAATTGTTATTTTTATTATTATTACTATCGTTATTATCGTTAAAGTTATAATTAGTATTATTATTATTATCCAATTATTATTATTATTATTATTATTATTATTATTATTATTATTATTATCATTATTAATATATATATATATATATATATATATATATATATATATATATATATCATTATTTAAAAGTGGTTATTTTTATTATTATTATTATTATTATTATTATTATTATTATTATTATTTTTATTATTATTATTATTATTATTATTATTATATTATCATTAAAATAATTATTAGTATTATCGTTAATAATGTCATAGTAATTATCATTATTAGTATTATTGTAATTAAAACTAATATTAGTAACACCGAATTATTTTGATTACTATTATTATCATTATTATGAAAACGATATAAAAGACGATTAAAAACTATTAAACGAAACGATTAAGAAATAATGTGTATGAATATCATGATGAAATTAAAATATTATAAGATATTGATTTAGATAAAATTATCGTTCTTATTATTTTTATCATTACTATTATTATTATTAAAAGTATCGTTAATATTAAAACTATTATTTTAACAAAGATTATCATTTTAATAGAAATGTCATTGTTATTATAAAATATCATTATTATTATTTTTTTAAATAGAATTATTATGTTAAAGATAATATTAAAAAGTATCGTAAATATTAATGTTATCATAATTAGAATTATCGTTTTATCATAATGTCATCTTAGTAATTATAAATATTGATATTTTTATAATAATAATTATTATTACAAAATAATACAACTTTTACTTACTATTATTATTGATATTATTTTATCAAATAAATATGT
Source organism: Rutidosis leptorrhynchoides (assembly GCF_046630445.1). Taxonomy (NCBI): domain Eukaryota; kingdom Viridiplantae; phylum Streptophyta; class Magnoliopsida; order Asterales; family Asteraceae; genus Rutidosis; species Rutidosis leptorrhynchoides. The sequence continues at coordinate 194,195,177 of NC_092341.1, read as the reverse complement.
GATACAAACATATTTTACTAAGTGTAATAAATTACTTTAATATTACCTATCATATTATCTTTATGATATTAAATGAACTCTAAAAATTTTATTACTTAATATATATAAAAGTATATTTTATTATACAAATTTTAATATAAAATTTTATTTATTAATAAATGAATTATATTATTTACTCTAATAAATCTTTTAAAAATATTTAAAAAAAATATAAAACGAGGATATTTAAACTATATATTAATCATTTATAAATTTTTGGAAATTATTTTGAGTCAAATTAACTTTTGTTGACTTTTGCATATTAGTCTCGAGCACTAGGATTGTGGTACACTATGACTTGATTTAATTTGTTAGACAAATATTGACCAACATATATATAATTAATTTAGGTTTGTGAATCCGAGGCCAACCTTTTACTTGTTCAATGACGTTATATATATTTTTACTACGAAATACAATAGGTGAGTTTCATTTTCCTTTTTAGACTTTATATTTTTGGGCTGAGAATACATGCGCAAATTTTATAAATGTTTTACGAAATAGACACAAGTAATTGAAACTATATTATATGGGTGAATGATCGAAGCCGAATATGCCCCTTTTGCTTGGTAACCTAAGAATTAGTAAACCGATCTACTAATTGACGTGAATCCTAAAGATAGATCTATTGGGCCTAACGACCCCATCCAAAGTACCGGATGCTTTAGTACTTCGAATTCGTTTTTATCATGTTCGAAGGATTTTCCGGAATGATAGGGGATATTCTTATATGCATCTTGTTAATGTCGGTTACCAGGTGTTCACCATATGAATGATTTTTATGTCTATGCATGGGACGTATATTATGAGAACTTGAAATGAAATTCTTATGGTCTTTTAAATTATGAAAATGATCGATTATGATAAACTAATGAACTCACCAACCTTTTGGTTGACACTTTAAAGCATGTTTATTCTCAGGTATTAAAGTAATCTTCCGCTGTGCATTTGCTCATTTTGAAGATATTACTTGGAGTCTTTCATGGCATATTTCGAAGAACGTTGCACTCGAGTCATTGAGTTCATCAAAGATTATTATTAAGTCAATTTAAAGTTGGATAGTGGATATTATGAAATGGTATGCATGCCTGTCAATTTTCGATGTAAAGAAAGTTTGTCTTTTAAAAACGAATGCAATGTTTGTAAAATGTATCATATAGAGGTCAAATACCTCGCGATGTAATCAACTATTGTGAATCGTTTATAATGTATATGAACGGGTCCTTTCAGTTGGTATCAGAGCAGTGGTCTTAGCGAACCAGGTCTGCATCAGTGTGTCTAACTGATAAGTCGTTAGGATGCATTAGTGAGTCTGGACTTCGACCTAGTAGTTGTTAGGTTATATTAATAAGTCTGGACTTGAACCTGGTCTGCATGTCAAAAAGTTTTTCTTATCATTTTGTGTCAAAAATTACCTGCTTATCATTCTTAGTCTAGACACGTCTTGCTGCATCGATTGCATGAATAGTGTATAGACAAAAATTCATATCTTAGCGTATCTGTTACTGTAAACTTTGCCTGACATATCCCATAAATTCCGCCGTAATCTACGAAACCTTTTTCTATATATATATATATATATATATATATATATATATATATATATATATATATATATATATATTCTATATAGTTAGAATAGCATCCAATATTCAAAAATCAATCCCTTATTCAAATCGTACGAAATGGAATTCGTCATCAGTTCAAGTCACTCGGATTCTGAAATGGAATCCCACTCAAGCTCCGAAAGCAGTGTGATCGGAATGGATCAACCAATCAGTTATCATCTATTCTGGATGAATTGAGGATGGGTTCGTAGCCTCCTCAATCATTGGAATCAAAAAGAAGGAGATCATTTCCATCCACCACATTATCCTCTTGACGAAGAACCTGAAACGCTTACCAGCGAACCAATCCGAAACACCATTTTCTCTCTCATTTCTAGAGTATCTCATCACGATTATATATTACATCAAATTTTAGATTTTATTAATTCGCTCGTCTGAACCGACAATCACCCCGGTGTAATAGAAGAAGTCAACGAGCTTCGCGCTCGAGTAGTGGCTTTGGAGAATATGGTGCAGAGATTACAAACACCAGCAGCAGCACCAGTAGCATAACCAGTACCACCAGCATCAACGCCAACAGTACCAATACCACCTCCAACCACAACCGCGTCGTAAACCTCAACTTCACAATCTATCCCACAAACATCAACGTCATACGTACCATAGATACCAAGGAGTACCAACTGTAGTGACCCGAAATTTTCCATGTTTATATATATTAAATGAAATTAATATTTACATGATTAAGTGTTTTTAACATGTTAATCAATCAAACTTGTTAAGACTTGATTAATTGAAATAGGTTTCATATAGACAATTGACCACCCAAGTTGACCGGCGATTCACAAACGTTAAAACTTGTAAAAACTATATGATGACATATATATGGATATATATATATATATATATATATATATATATATATATATATATATATATATATATATATATATATATATATATATATATATATATATAGTTAATATAATATTATGATAAGTATGTATCTCATTAAGTATATTAACAATGAACTACATATGTAAAAACAAGACTACTAACTTAAGGATTTCGAAACAAGACATATATGTAACAATTATCGTTGTAATGACATTTAAATGTATATATATCATATTAAGATATATTAATACATCATAATATCATGATAATGTAATAATTTAACATCTCTTTAGATATAATAAACAATGGGTTAACAACATTTAACAAGATCATTAACCTAAAGGTTTCAAAACAACACTTACATGTAACGACTAACGATGATTTAACGACTCAGTTAAAATGTATATACATGTAATATTTTAATATGTATTCATACACTTTTGAAAGACTTCAAGACACTTATCAAAGTACTTCTACTTAACAAAAATGCTTACAATTACATCCTCATTCATTTTCATCAACAATTTTACTCGTATACACCTGTATTCGTACTCGTACAATACACAGCTTCTATATGTATGAACTATTGGTATATATACTCCAATGATCAGCTCTTAGCAGTCCATTTGAGTCACCTAACACATGTGGGAACCATCATTTGGTAACTAGCATGAAATATCTAACAAAACAACAAACTAATGGAGCCTATATTGACACCATAGTTCACGTGAAAGAACACACACATAACACTTTCATTTTGCAACTTACATGCATCAAACTACTCTCTCTCAAGTGTTCTTCCATTGTTCTAAGTGTTCTTCATTATATTCATTAAAATCTAGCTCAATCTAGTTCATAAATACATACATAAACCAAGTTATAAAACAACTACTCAAGAACACACCAACAACACTTCCAAGTTTACTAGCTTAATTCCAATCTTGCAAATCCACTTTGAGTGATCATCCAACCTCAAGAAATCTTTCTTATTTACAGTAAGATATCTTTCTAATACAAGGTAATACACATATTTAAACTTTGATTCAATTCCTATAACTTTAACAATCTTATTTCGAGTGGAAATCTTACTTGAATTTGTTTTCGTGTCATGATTCTACTTCAAGAACTTTCAAGCAATCCAAGGATCCTTTGAAGCTAGATCTATTTTTCTCATTCCTAGTAGGTTTATCTACAAAACCTGAGGTAGTAATGATGTTCATAACGTCATTCGATTCATATGTATAAAACTACCTTATTCGAAGGTTTAAACTTGTAATCACTAGAACATAGTTTAGTTAATTCTAAACTTGTTCGCAAATAAAAGTTAATCCTTCTAACTTGATTTTTAAAATCAACTAAACACATATTCTATATCTATATGATATGCTAACTTAATGATTTAAAACATGAAAACACGAAAAACACCGTAAAACCGGATATACGCCGTTGTAGTAACACCGCGGCTGTTTTGGGTTAGTTAATTATAAACTATAATAAACTTTGATTTAAAAGTTGTTCTTATGGGAAAATGATTTTTCTTATGAACATGAAACTATATCCAAAAATCATGGTTAAACTCCAAGTGAAAGTATGTTTTTCAAAATGGTCATCTAGACGTCGTTCTTTCGACTGAAATGACTACCTTTAAAAAAACAACTTGTAACCTGTATTTCCGACTATAAACTCATATTTTTTATATTTAGATTCATAAACTTAAGATCAATATGAAACCATAGCCACCTGAATCACTCAAAACGGATTTAAAACGAAGAAGTTATGAGTAAAACAAGATTGGATATTTTTGCTTGTTGTAACTACGTGAAAATTGGTAACAAATCTATATTAATCATATCCTAGCTAACTCATATGGTATTATACATGTATTCTAATAAATTATGTAATCTTGGGATACCATAGACACGAATATAATGTTTTGACATATCATATCGACCCATCTATATATATATATTTCAGAACAACCATAGACACTCTATATGCAGTAATGTTGGAGTTAGCTATACAGGGTTGAGGTTGATTCCAAAATATTATATACTTTGAGTTGTGATCTAGCCTGAGGCTTGTATACACGAGGTCGTGGATTTATTCGAGATAAAATATATTGCTTTATTTTCTGTACATCTAACTGTAGACAACTAGTTGTAGGTTACTAATGAGGACTGCTGACTTAACACACTCAAATCATTAAAACGTAATAAAAAATGTTGTAATTATATTTTGAACATACTTTGATATATATGTACATATTTGTTATAGGTTCGTGAATCGACCAGTGGCCAAGTCTTACTTCTCGACGAAGTAAAAATCTGTGAAAGTGAGTTATAGTCCCACTTTTAAAATCTAATATTTTGGGATGAGAATACATACAGTTTTATAAATGTTTTACAAAATAGACACAAGTAAATGAAACTACATCATATGGGTGAATGATCGAAGCCGAATATGTCCCTTTTGCTTGGTAACCTAAGAATTAGTAAATTGATCTACTAATTGACGCGAATCCTAAAGATAGATCTATTGGGCCTAACGAACCCCATCCAAAGTACCGGATGCTTTAGTACTTCGAATTCATTTTTATCATGTCTGAAGGATTTCTCGAAATGATAGGGGATATTCTTATGTGCATCTTATTAATGTCGGTTACTAGGTATTCACCATATGAATGATTTTTATCTCTATATATGGGATGTATATTGAAATATGAAATCTTGTGGTCTATTATTACGATTTGATAAATATATAGGTTACACCTATAACTCACCAACATTTTTGTTGACGTTTAAAGCATGTTTATTCTCAGGTGACTATTAAGAGCTTCCGCTATTGCATGCTAATATATGGACAAGATTTGGTGTCAGCATGCTTGTATAATATCGTTTAAAACTGCATTCGAGATTTACTTTGTTGTAACATATTAATATTGTAAATCAATATGTATTGGTAGTGTGTAAATGTGATATTTATAGATTATCATTTCTGGATAATCTAGGTGGTGTCTTTTTAACCTTGTAGATAAAATAAAGGTTATGGTTTGTTTTAAAAACGAATGCAGTCTTTAAAAAACGTCTCATATAGAGGTCAAAACCTCGCAACGAAATTAATCAATATGAATGGGACATTTCAGTTGGTATCAGAGCGTTGGTCTTAGAGAACCAGAGTTTTTACATTAGTGTGTCTTACCGGGTTTGTTAGGATGCATTAGTGAGTCTGGACTTCGACCGTGTTTTTCTTCAAAACCGATTGCTTAACATTTTTTTTGTTGGAAACTATATATTATTAACATGTAAATATTATGTGATATATTAATCTCTTAACGTGTTTGATATTGTGTGATAGATGTCAACCTCTAGTACAATTTCCATTGACTCACCTAATAATAATGAAGAGTCGAATATATTTTGGAAAGATTCACAAATTCTCGAAGAGGAACCGGAAGAGGAGGAACCGGAGGAAGAAATATTGATACCTACAGTAAATTGATTAAATAAAAGAAAATCCTCAACCAACGGACCAAAGTTAAAAATGGTCAATGGTGTTTCCGCCGAGGAAGCAAAATATTGGGAAGATTACCAATTTTCTGATGAATCGGATCCCGATGAGGATTCTGATGATGTTATAGAAATTACTTCGACCAAATTTAATAAAGCAAAACAAAATAATAAGGGAAAAGGTATAAAAATAGAGAAACCTGATTCCAACCCCGATGAACTTTATATGTATCGGCAACGTCCGTATTTTCTAAAATGTAACAATAACCCGGGAACCTCTAAACCACCAGGTTTTTCTAAACCATTGTGGAAAATGACGGCTCGTATTAGAAGAACACCATATATCCCCAGAAAATTAGGAAAACGAACCAAGTCCGAAGAAGATGAAACCAATGATTCAGATTAGAGGGTTGTAATCATGTTGTGTATTATATGTATTGTAGCGTGCTTGTACTTTTATGTTCTATGTAAAAATTGCTTGTATTGTTTGTTAATTATCTTTTACGAATCGAATCCTTGTCTATTTTACAGTATAAAAACAAAATGGACGTTAAGGGTAGACAACCGAATATTTTAGAAGACCTACCAGAGGATATAATTGAGGAAATCTTGTCTAGAGTCGGTCAGAATTCATCAGCACATTTAGTTATGGCGAAATTTACTTGTCAAACATTTGAAAGACTTTCCAGAAATGCCTTAGTTTATAAAAGGCTTTCCTTTGATAGGTGGGGTATATCACATTGGGGAGACCGTAAGTTACGCCGTGTTTTCTTTAAAGCATTAAATGCGGGGAACCCAAATGCAATTTTACGCTACGGGTTAAGAACCTATTTTGACTCAACATATCCCAACATAGGATTTCGTGAGTTAGAAAGAGCTTCTAACATGCAACATAAAGAAGCATGTTATACTTACGGGTTAGTGATGTTCGCTTCTTACCAAAGTGAGAAAAAGAACATTGGGTTACAACTTTTAAATAAAACCTTCCCACAAGTGACGGATTCAGTAGTTGGGGTGATAAACAAGGTTTTTAGATTATTACAGGGCTGTAGGACATTACGAAACCCTCGTCCTTTTGACTACATTACAATATGCTGCCTAGCCAATGGTCATAATGGTTACTTTCCACAAGATCAAGGATGGGAAGTCGTCTTAGTAAAACCTGAATGCATGACTTGTTTCTGGACTTATGAATTACGTGTCTTTATTTCTTTTGCTGAACAACTTTCGTATTAACTCGAATTGCCTTTATAGCTGCTGAGTAGCAAGGTTATAATGTGATATATTTCATCCTATATGTATAATAACGGTATTGTAATTTTGTAAAATTTTGTATAAAATTTGAATGCGAAATTTTATTATAATCAGTTTTTTATATAGAATTTTAGTAGTTGAATTGTATATTAGCTACTAAGTATGAACTTAACGGGTAGGTACTACCCGAATTAAAACTATAAAATGCTAATATGAAGAAAAAGCTTTTATAAATGAGTTCATACTATGCTATGAAATACTATTGACTACTCTTAAAATTCTATGTGATTAACTTAATTCTTTTGAGCTATTTTTGAAGGAAATGGCACCGACGACTCGTCAGAATTTGAACATGAGTGAGGAAGACTTTCGTGTTTTCCTTGCAGCAAACATAGCCGCAGTACAGGCTGCGATGCAAAATAACAATAACTCTGGATCCAACAGTAGAACTAATTTCACAAGAAATCGTGTAGGATGCTCCTGCAAAGAATTCACTGTCTACAAACCTTTGGAATTTGATAGAACTGAAGGACCAATTGGATTGAAATGGTGGACCGAGAAGGTCGAATCGGTGTTTGCCATAAGTAAGTGTATTGAAGAGGATAAAGTTAAGTACGCTACGCATACCTTCACAGGTACTGCGTTAATGTGGTGGAACACCTATCTTGAACAGGTAGGACAAAATGCTGCTTACGCACTACCGTGGTTGGCATTCAAGCAATTGATGAACGAGCAGTACTGTCCTAGAAACGAAGTCAATAAGCTCAAGGTAGAGCTTAGAGAGTTACGAACACAAGGGTTCGACATTACCATATATGAACGACGATTCACAGAGTTATGCCTATTGTGTCCAGGAACGTTCGAAGATGAAGAAGAGAAGATCGACGCGTTTATAACAGGGTTACCAGTAAGGATTCAAGAAGATGTGAGTTCACACGAGCCCGCTTCCATACAAAAGGCAAGTCGAATGGCTCATAAACTCATAAATCAGATTGAGGGAAGAATTAAAGAGCAGGCGGCCGAAGAAGCCAACACAAAATAACTTAAGAGGAAGTGGGAGGAAAACGGTGACAAGAATCACCAGTACAACAACAATAACAATTACAACCACAATCGCAACAACTATCCCAACAACCGCAACAACAATCGCAACAATAATCGCAATTCTAACAATAACTACAACAAACATCCCAACAACAACAACTACTACAACAACCGTTCCAACAACAATAACAATCCCAACAACAATCTCAATAACAACAACGGCAACAAAAAACAAAATCAGCCATGTCATAGGTGTGAAGAAAATCACCCGGGGTTTTGCACGACATTTTGCAACAGGTGTAAAAGAAATGGTCATAGCGCGACAAAGTGTGAACTTTACGGACCAAAGTTTTATAGAACTAATTTAACAAATAGTGTCAGAACAAGTAATGCCGGAACGAATAGTGCTGGAGCAAGTAATACCAACGATGTTTGTTATAAATGTGGAAAACCAGGCTATATTATTAGAAATTTCCCGAAACAGGGGAATACTAATGGGCAGGGCAGCGGAAGAGTTTTCAATATTAATGCTGCAGAAGCACCGGAAGACCTGGAGCTTTTTACGGGTACATTTTTTATTGACGATAAATCTGCTTATGTTTTATTTGATTCGGGTGCGGATAGAAGCTATATGAGTAGATATTTTTGTTCTAAATTAAGTTGCCCATTGATGCCTTTGGATAGTAAATTTTTACTCGAATTAGCAAACGGTAAATTAATTTCAGCAGATAATATATGTCGGGATAGAGAAATTAAACTGGGGGATGAAACGTTTAAAATTGATTTAATACCAGTCGAGTTAGGGAGTTTTGACATAATAATCGGCATGGGCTGGTTGAAAAAGGTGAGAGCAGAGGTCGTTTGTTACAAAAATGCGATTCGCATTGTGCGTGAAAAAGAAAAACCTTTAATGGTGTACGGGGAAAAGAATAACGTGAAATTAAATCTTATTAGTAGTATGAAGGCGCAAAAACTAATAAAAAAAAGGTTGTTACGTCATTCTAGCACACATCGAGGAAGTTAAACCTGAAGAAAAGAACATCAGTGATGTTTCCGTCGCAAAAGAATTTCCCGATGTATTTCTGAAAGAATTACCGGGATTACCGCCACATCGATCCGTTGAATTTCAAATAGACCTTGTACCAGGAGCTGCACCAATAGCTCGTGCACCATACAGTCTCGCACCTAGCGAAATGAAAGAATTATAAAGTCAGTTACAGGAACTTTTAGAGCATGGTTTCATTCGACCAAGCACATCACCATGGGGAGCTCCTGTTTTGTTTGTCAAGAAGAAGGATGGTACATTTAGGTTGTGTATCGACTACCGAGAGTTGAACAAACTTACCATCAAGAACCGCTACCCACTACCGAGAATCGACGACTTATTTGGTCAACTACAAGGCTCATCGGTTTATTCGAAGATTGATTTACGTTCTGGGTATCATCAAATGTGGGTGAAGGAGGATGATATTCCAAAGACCACTTTTAGGACGCATTACGGTCATTACGAGTTTATGGTTATGCTATTTGGGTTGACTAACGCACCAGCTGTGTTCATGGACCTCATAAACCAAGTGTATGGACCATACCTTGACAAGTTTGTCATTGTTTTTATCGATGACATACTTATTTACTCAAAGAATGACCAAGAGCATGAAGGACATTTGAGAAAAGTGCTAGAGTTGTTAAGGAAAAAAAACTGTACGCTAAGTTTTCAAAGTGTGCATTTTGGTTGGAAGAAGTTCAATTCTTCGGTCATATAGTGAACAAAGAAGGTATTCAGGTGGATCCAGCAAAGATTGAAACCGTTGAAAAGTGGGAAACCCCGAAAACTCCGAAACATATACGCCAATTTTTAGCACTAGCTGGTTACTACAGAAGATTCATCTAAGATTTTTCCAAAATAGCAAAACCCTTGACTGCATTAACGCATAAAGGGAAGAAATTCGAATGGAAAGATGAACAAGAGAAAGCGTTTCAATTGTTGAAGAAAAAGTTAACTACGGCACCTATATTGTCATTACCTGAAGGGAATGATGATTTTGTGATATATTGTGACGCCTCAAAGCAAGGTCTCGGTTGTGTATTAATGCAACGAACGAAAGTAATTGCTTATGCGTCTAGACAATTGAAGATTCACGAGCAAAATTATACGACACATGATTTGGAATTAGGCGCGGTTGTTTTTGCATTAAAGACTTGAAGGTACTACTTATATTGGGTCAAAAGTATTATATATACCGACCACAAAAGTCTTCAACACATATTTAATCAGAAACAACTGAACATGAGGCAGCGCAGGTGGATTGAATTATTGAATGATTACGACTTTAAGATTCGTTACCACCCGGGGAAGGCAAATATCGTAGCCGACGCCTTGAGAAGAAAGGACAGAGAACCCATTAGAGTAAAAGCTATGAATATAATGATTCGCACTAACCTTACTACTCAAATAAAGGAGGCGCAACAAGGAGTTTTAAAAGTGGGAAACTTAGGAGATGAAATACCCAAAGGATCAAAGAAGCATCTTAATATTCGGGAAGACGGAACCCGGTATAGGGCTGAAAGAATTTGGGTACCAAAATTTGGAGATATGGGAGAAATGGTACTTAGAGAAGCTCATAAAACCAGATATTCAATACATCCTGGAACGGGAAAGATGTACAAGGATCTCAAGAAACATTTTTGGTGGCCGGGTATGAAATTCGATGTTGTTAAATACGTAGAAGAATGTTTGACGTGTTCTAAGGTCAAAGCTGAGCATCAGAAACCATCAGGTCTATTTCAACAACCCGAAATCCTGGAATGGAAATGGGAAAACATTACCATGGATTTCATCACTAAATTTCCAAGGACTGCAAGTGGTTTCGATACTATTTGGGTAATAGTTGATCGTCTAACCGAATCAGCACACTTCCTACCAATAAGAGAAGATGACAAGATGGAGAAGTTAGCACGACTGTATTTGACAGAAGTCGTCTCCAGATATGGAATACGAATCTCTATTATCTCTGATAGGGATGACCGATTTATTTCAAGATTCTAGCAGACATTACATCAAGCATTAGGAACTTATCTAGACATGAGTACTGCCTATCATCCACAAACTGATGGACAGAGCAAAAGGATGATACAAACGCTTGAATACATGCTACGAGCATGTGTTATTGATTTCAAAACAGTTGGGATCGACACCTTCTGTTAGCAGAATTTTCCTACAATAATAGCTACCATTCAAGCATTGAGATGGCGCCGTTTGAAGCATTTTATGGTAGAAAGTGCAGGTCTCCAATTTGTTGGAGTGAAGTGGGGGATAGACAAATTACGGGTCCGGAAATAATACAAGAAACTACCGATAAGATCATCCAAATTCAACAACGTTTGAAAACCGCCCAAAGTCGACAAAAGAGCTACGCTGACATTAAAAGAAAAGATATAGAATTCGAAATTGGAGAGATAGTCATGCTTAAAGTTGCACCTTGGAAAGGTGTTGTTCGATTTGGTAAATGAGGGAAATTAAATTCAAGGTATATTGGACCTTTCAAGATTATTGATCGTGTCGGACCAGTAGCTTACCGACTTGAATTACCTCAACAACTCGCGGCTGTACATAACACTTTCCACGTCTCAAATTTGAAGAAATGTTTTGCTAAAGAAGATCTCACTATTCTGTTAGACGAAATCCAAATCAACGAAAAACTTCAATTCATCGAAGACCTCGTCGAAATAATGGATCGAGGTTAAAAGACTTAAGCAAAAACAAGATACAAATTGTTAAGGTTCGATGGAATGCTCGTAGAGGACCCGAGTTCACCTGGGAACGAGAAGATCAGATGAAGAAGAAATACCCGCACTTATTTCCAGAAGATACGTCAACACCTCCAACTGCTTAAAATTTCGGGACAAAATTTATTTAACGGGTAGGTACTGTAGAGACCCGAACTTTTCCTTGTTTATATATATTAAATGAAATTGATATTTACATGATTAAGTGTTTCCAACATGTTAAGCAATCAAACTTGTTAAGACTTGATTAATTGAAATAGGTTTCATATAGACAATTGACCACCCAAGTTGACCGGCGATTCACGAACGTTAAAACTTGTAAAAACTATATAATGACATATATATGGATATATATATATATATATATATATATATATATATATATATATATATATATATATATATATATATATATATATATATATATAGTTAATATGATATTATGATAAGTATGTATCTCATTAAGTATATTAACAATGAACTACATATGTAAAAACAAGACTACTAACTTAAGGATTTCGAAACAAGACATATATGTAACGATTATCGTTGTAACAACATTTAAATGTATATATATATCATATTAAGATATATTAATACATCATAATATCATGATAATATAATAATTTAACATCTCTTTAGATATAATAAACAATTAGTTAACAACATTTAACAAGATCATTAACCTGAAGGTTTCAAAACAACACTTACATGTAACGACTAACGATGATTTAACGACTCATTTAAAATGTATATACATGTAGTATTTTAATATGTATTCATACACTTTTAAAAGACTTCAAGATACTTATCAAAGTACTTCTACTTAACAAAAATGCTTACAATTACATCCTCATTCATTTTCATCAACAATTTTACTCGTATACACCCGTATTCGTACTCGTAGAATACACAGCTTCTATATGTATGTACTATTGGTGTATACACTCCAATGATCAGCTCTTAGCAGCCCATGTGAGTCACCTAACACATGTGGGAACCATCATTTAGCAACTAGGATGAAATATCTAACAAAACAATAAACTAATGGAGCCTATATTGACACCATAGTTAACGTGAAAGAACACACACATAAACACTTTCATTTTGCAACTTACATGCATCAAACTACTCTCTCTCAAGTGTTCTTCCATTGTTCTAAGTGTTCTTCATTATCTTCATCAAAATCTAGCTCATTCTAGTTCATAAATCTATACATAAACCAAGTTATAAAACAACTACTCAAGAACACACCAACAACACTTCCAAGTTTACTAGCTTACTTCCAATCTTGCAAATCCACTTTGAGTGATCATCTAACCTCAAGAAATCTTTCGTATTTATAGTAAGATATCTTTCTAATACAAGGTAATAATCATATTCAAACTTTGATTCAATTCCTATAACTTCAACAATCTTATTTCGCGTGGAAATCTTACTTGAATTTGTTTTCGTGTCATGATTCTACTTCAAGAACTTTCAAGTAATCCAAGGATCCTTTGAAGCTAGATCTATTTTTCTCATTTCCAATATGTTTATCCATAAAACCTGAGGTAGTAATGATGTTCATAACATCATTCGATTCATATATATAAAACTACCTTATTCGAAGGTTTAAACTTGTAATCACTAGAACATAGTTTAGTTAATTCTAAACTTGTTCGCAAACAAAAGTTAATCCTTCTAACTTGACTTTTAAAATCAACTAAACACATATTCTATATCTATATGATATGCTAACTTAATGATTTAAAACCTGAAAACACGAAAAACACCATAAAACCGGATATACGCCGTTGTAGTAACACCGCGGGCTGTTTTAGGTTAGTTAATTAAAAACTATGATAAACTTTGATTTAAAAGTTGTTCTTCTGGTAAACTGATTTTTCTTATGAACATGAAACTATATTCAAAAATCATGGTTAAACTCCAAGTGAAAATATGTTTTTCAAAATGGTCATCTAGACGTCGTTCTTTCGACTGAAATGACTACCTTTACAAAAATGACTTGTAACCTGTATTTCTAACTATAAACTCATATTTTTTCTGTTTAGATTAATATACTTAAGATCAATATGAAACCATAGCCACTTGAATCACTCAAAACGGATTTAAAACGAAGAAGTTATGCGTAAAACAAGATTGGATATTTTTGTTTGTTGTAACTACGTGAAAATTGGTAACAAATCTATATTAATCATATCCTAGCTAACTCGTATCGTATTATACATGTATTCTAATAAATTATGTAATCTTGGGATACCATAGACACGAATACAATGTTTTGACATATCATATCAACCCACTATATATATATTTCGGAACAACCATATACACTCTATATACATTAATGTTGGAGTTAGCTATACAGGGTTGAGGTTGATTCCAAAATATTATATACTTTTAGTTGTGATCTGTAAAGACCCGCCCTTATCCAACTGGACGAAGTCTTCAACATTTGGTCCCATTGCGATGATCGACTCCAAAGAATGTCCTTAAAATGAGCAAATGCACAGCGGAAGACTTAATTCGTACCTGAGAATAAACATGCTTAAAATTGTCAACCAAAAGGTTGGTAAGTTCATAGGTTTATCATAACAATCTTTTTAATATCTTAATAGACCACAAGATTTCATAATCATAAACATAATACACTCGCAAGTGTATGTAAAGCATTCTAAGTGGTTGAGCACTTGGTAACCATACTTAACATTTAATCAACGTCGCATATTCCCTTTATTATGAAATCTCCCTACACTGTACCAAGTGTAGTAACGAAACGAAGTACTGTGCAACCGTTGAATACTGGTCGTCCAGTCCGGTTGGAGTTGTCAGGCCCGATAGATCTATCAACAGGATTCGCGTTTACAATACCCATGTAAATAGTAGTTACCAAGCTACAGGGAAATATGACAGTGGTACAACTCAACGTAGAATATATTTTTAAGTACTTGTGTCTATTTTGTAAACATTTATAAAAGCAGCGCATGTATTCTTAGCCCAAAAATATATATTGCAAAAACAATTAAAAAGGGAGCAAATGAAACTCACATATTGTATTTTGTAGTAAAAATACATATGACGTCATTTAACGAGTGTAGGATTGACCTCGGATTTATGAACCTATATCATTTGTATATATATATTAACACACATTATTGTAATCGAACAAAGTTATATATATATATATATATATATATATATATATATATATATATATATATATATATATATATTTATTAGTTATATTATTTTTATATTATTAACCTATATGTTTAATATATTCAATTTATATATTCAAAATAAATAAAAATATAAGTTTTGTTATGCTATATATAGTAACTATATTTTTGTATATATACATATAAATATATTTTTGTATATATATATCGTTTGTTTGTAAAAATTATAGTAATACTAAAATAATATTAGTAATTGTGAAAATAATAATAATGATAATAGAGTTAAAAATGATACTTTTAATATAGATGATAAAAGTTGATACTTTAATAAAAATGATACTTCTTAACAAAAATGTTAATTTTTATAATAATAATAAATAATAATTATATAAATAATAATTTTACTAATAATGATAATAATAAGAACAATAATAATGATAATATAAATTTAAATATAACACTACCTTTAACAAGTCATTAAAACAAAAACAACCCAACTCCGGGCTCGAACCCGTGACCTCATGCTAACACTCTAATCTCATTAACCATTCCTCCGGCTTCTGATTTACAGATTACTTACGCATTTTAATGTTTATAACCCGTAATTCCTCACTCCGTAACCAACATGGCGGCCCAAGTCATGAAACCCAATTCGTTAAGCCCAAAAAGAGAGCATTTTAGCTCGTTTAACAGATTAATAAAAACCGTCGGTGGTGTTTTTAACAAGAACTTACCCTAGTCGCTATCTAAATACCTTTAACATCTCATCTTCACACCTAAATCATCGTCTTTCTCATCTCTCTTCTATCATTGTCTTTATCAGTTTCACAGTCCCGTTTAGCAACCCATCATCATCATATCTTCGTTACTATAACAGTAAAAGAAACCGAAGAGATATAGAGAGAGAGAGAAGAGAGAGAGATTTCATAGTGATCTTGCCGGTCGACTGTAACAGCAAGGAGGACAACGATGGTGACGATGAAGTGGTGGTTGTAATAGTTGTGATGGTGATTTTATGGGTTTGTTTAGTATATGTTGAATAACACAACTGCAGTAAATTGACAATGATAATGATGATCACATAAAACAGAAGATATAGTAGCAATTATAATCGAATGTCTCTATGGTCGGCTGTAAGTCCTTCTTATTCCTCATTGTATCACCAACGTTTATCATCATCTGCGTGTTATTGTGTTTTGTAGGGGTGGGTGATGGTTACAAGGTGGTTTTAAAACAGAATAGAGAGTAGCAGCAGCTACAGTAGCAGAAACGAAGGGAATTGCAGCAGTTAGTAGTCGATGGTGGGGCTGTTTTGTGGTAGTTTTGGTTTTTTAAACGTGAATAGAAACAGAATTTAGGTTCGAATATAGCAGCTGCAATAATTGGTTTGGTGGTGGTTCTTGGAGGTTGACAACGGTGGTGATGGTTCGAGGAAGAAGAAGGAAACAAGAAACTAAAGGTGATGTTTAATATGGTTGGAGTGGTGGCAGTTTGTGGTAGCCGAATGGTGGTTTTCCGGAAGTCGAGAGTGGTGATGGAATGGTGGAGGATGGTGGCACGGTGATTGGCTTAAACAAGAAAAAGAAGTGTGTGTTTTAATGCGGATGGTAACGAAACAGAAACGAGAACAAAGATGGTGAGGTGATCGGGTTTTATAGATATCAAGGTGGTTATTTGCTGTGTTGTATGTGTCTATGGATGGATATATATATATATCACAAGTTGTGAATAAAATCATAAAGTTAATACAGTATCTTTAATCACAAAAGTCTTAAAGTTTCGGTTAAATGTCCACTCAAATGAAAATACAAATATATGATAGTAACTACATATTTGGAACGAGCAGAGAATTAAGGAATCAAACACACTAATTTCAATTAAACACAGTATAAAATAGTATACCAGCCTACTCGTTTGTTTTTAATCTGCCGACAGTTTAGTTCAGATATAATATCGGGGTCCGTTGTTAACCAGCTGGGGATAAAAATCCCAATTAAGATGTACGAAGTATTAATATTCAAAGTAGGAATATAATTGTGTTAGACTTATTTGATAACAACCAAAATGACAAATGTATGTTACTATTGCTTAATAACCATATTCAATATATTATATATATAAATATGTTTTAATAATAATTTTCATTATTTTACATATTTATTTATAATAATAAAGTCGTATATTATTTCCAATTATTATTATTATATATATTCATATATATATGTATCTATTTACAAACCGTAGTTCATGCATCGTCGGACACAGTTAAAGGGTAATTTATTATATGCATATAGATTTCAAAACTTTCGAGACTCAACATTACAGATTTTACTTATTGTGTCGGAACCATATAAAGATTAAAGTTTAAATTTGGTCGGAAATTTCCGGGTCATTACAGTACCTACCCGTTAAAGAAATTTCGTCCCCGAAATTTGATCGAGGTCGTCATAGGTAACAATAGAAATGTTTTCATGATGAATTTGAGTTGATAAATAGGGTTTGGTTAATATAGACAATACGATTTGATTATGTGAAGCGTACAAGTGAAGCTGTCACAAAAGATTGAGATAGAGATTTAACTTTTGACGTAGTCACAATGAATTTCCGAAATTTCTGGGATTTAAAGGAAATCTTCGAAATCTAAGGATTTGATTCATCAGCGAATAAAGAGGTTAAGATCTCTATAATTAAATACGGCGATCTTCCTTGATTTTTATAAATTAACTTCTTCCATTCCGTTACTTTTACCATTCCTATACCCAATTTCCAAATTCGAAAGTTTATGAAAATGCTAAATCTAGTTCTGATCCTTGTCTTTATCCTTACTATCACGACCATCATTCTCCTTTTCCAACTTCCACCAAAGGAATCTGCTTTCTTCTACTTCGCCCTTGGGGTTATAGTGTTTTTAATCCTCCCGTGTCTTTATGTTGCGATAAACATTGACATACACGGTTTGTAATTTATCTGTTGTTGTTGGGCTTTATATTCTCCCTTATACTTCGAAGTCCTTGCTTCTATTTTTTTTATAATCATTGTCATCCCCATTTAATATTCCCCCTATTTGCTGCGATTTATACTCCAATTTCTCTTTTGGAGCTTTATCCCTTCGTTTCTTCTTCTTGCAATTGGGCATCTCTTGTAATGATCCAGAATTCGTAGGTATAAGTTTCAGAATGAACATTGTTAATGTTCTAAGAAAGAAGCAGTAATAGCAAAATTTGACTTGTCAAATTACCAGAATATCCGGGAAAAGACCGAAACATCCAGAAAAATATTCTCTTGATATGTTTAGAGATTAGATAGAATGTTAGAGTCGTGTAAATGGCACATGATGACGGTACTGTGAATCATCATGCTTCATTAGAAACTCAGCATGACTTACTGTAATATAATGATGTTGATCAAGTGTCATTATATTATACTAATCCATGCTTCAGTTCCCAACACTACTTCAAAACATTCATATTTTAAACTCGAAGGTTTCAGAATTTAGAAACTAACACAGTTTCTTTTATGTTGCAGATATTACGGGGAGATAAATGATCTCAGATAGGAATAGTTGTGAAAATATCGCCAGAAATATGGAGGATATTTATAATAGAACATACGAGAATATCTTAGAATTTCTAATATTAATGGATGATGAAGAAGATTTGTCTGTGAAGGTTTAGAATGAGAAATAAGATGTTTGCTAACGATTTCAGTAGGCACAGAATCATTTGGATTCTTTGAAGGCAAACTTATTCTTTGTGATTTGTCCACGACTTTCTTCATAGTTTCACATAATCCGCTTTTCGGTACTAAATTTTCTATCGATCTTTCCTAACACTCCTTTCTTTATCATCAAACTTTTGGCCAGTAAGATCATCTACAACATGTTGCTTCGTCAGCATTTTCAAGGTTAACTGATCTGGGTCATCGGTTATCAAACCGAGGTAGTTTCAGGAGAATTGTGTTTTTAGAATGATTAATCGCTGATGGTAATATTGTGGAATATAAAAGGTTCTCCGGTAATGATGAGGAAAGCCAATTGTATATATCAAATTTATAATAAGACTTTTCGAATGAAAGGTCGAAGTTGTTCTGCTGGAGCTGTGACAAAATTGGCTACTTCGAAAAGGAGTCATAAGGTTGTTTTTGCTAATAAATGCCAAAGAATTCGATGTGAGTACGTGTTAAACTATGACTTTGGGTTCGAGAGTTTTTCAGGTGCATAAATATATGCAAAGATCTTTTCCTCCATAGATGAGGTGGGTTGGTTCAACTTCTCGGTTGAGGTATTTTCAAGAATCATGAAAAAATTTGAACGCGAATTGTAACTGTCGAGGTACAAATAAGGTTTAAGATGAAATCAAGTGGCAAACTTGAAGAATTATTTAGTTTCATATATTATAATCAATATTTTAATTCATTTTAATTGTCCAAAGTTAGCAGTCCAGTAGTCCGATTGTCCAATGGTCCAATAAATTTATATATAAATTAAATATATAATATTCGAATTAATTAATACGTATCGTGACCCGTGTACCGGTCTCAGTATTGATCACAACTCAAACCATATATATATTTTGGAATCAACCTCAACCCTGTATAGCCAACTCCAACATTCACATATAGAGTGTCTATGGTTGTTCCGAAATATATATATAGATGGGTCTATATGATAGGTCGAAACCTTGTATACGTGTCCCGATATTTAAAGTGCGTAAAATAAATAACATAAATTAAATGATGATAAATAAAGTGCGTAAAGTAAATAAAATAAATTAAATGACGATAAATAAAATTGCGAGAATTAAAATTGCGATAAATAAATTGCGATAATTAAAATGTAATACGAAATTATCAGTTAGCTAGGAACAATTAGCTAGGATTTCGTTAGCGTGGATTCTTAACAAAATTTCTCATAGTTAATTTGTTTGTTTCTAACAAATTTTATTTTGTCCAACGTTTTCTTCATTATGCCACTTGTTGGATTCTGATAGATCAAAATCCAAATATGAAATTTGAATGAAAATGGTTATTTTGTGGTGAACGAATACGTATGTCTGTGGATGTAAGTAGGATAGTAAATGATCGTCGAATCAGATTCGAAGAATGTACAGTGTAACTTATTAATGTGGAATCTAAATATTCCTCGGGTATTACCTACCCGTTAAAATATTTTCACAATTAACAGTTTGTTCGAAAGAATTTTTAATTACAATCTTTATGAAAATATATATACATATATATTTTCTTCAGATATAATCATGGATTTAATGAGTTAATGTGATATTAATCTCATTTGATTACCGTTAGAACTAGAATATATAATCTCTAAAACATTGAAGATTACATAATCGTCATGTCGAACGAAGATAAATGATGTAGAATGATTCGTAGAACGATGATTATGCTCGAGATACAGAATGAGATGTTGAGGCACGGATTGTTGATGGTACTGGTGCTATTTATTGATGGTACTGTTGGTACTGGTGATGTTGTTGAAGTTGGTAGGTTTTGCACCACATTCTCCAAAAATCATTACTCAGGCGCGAAGCTCGTTGACTTCTTCGATTACTCCAGGATGATTGTCGGTAACAACGAGCGAATGAATAAGGCTTAGAATCTAAGATAGTATATAATCATGACGAGATACTCTGGAAATGAGACAGAAAATGGTGTTTCGGACAGGTTCACCGGTAAGTGCTTTGGGTTCTTCGTCAAGAGGGCAATTTGGTTGGTGGAAAGGATCGCCTTCTTCCCGTCTCCATCAATTAAGTCGACTACGAACCCATCAGATGAATTGGGGATGGCTGATTGGTTGATTCATTCTGGTAACGCTGCTTCCGGAGCTTAGGTGAATATCCATGTCGGAATAGTTGTAGGAATAACTATCGGAATAGCTATCGAAATCTAAGGGACTCGAACAGATTAAGGGATTCATCTCGTACGATCAGATGAAGGATTTTCGATAAGAAATAGATTATAGGATGTAGATTAGTACCCTGCAATACATAATTTACATATGCATATATAATACTAAAATCACATAAGTTACAGAGGAATCTACGGAAGCTGTCAGGCAAAGTCTACAGTAACAGATATGCTAAGATATGAATTAGCAGATACATACGCTAAGATACGAATTTTGTCTATACACTATTCATGCAATCATTGCAATAAGATGTGTCTAGACTAAAAATGATAAGCAGGTAATTTCCTAAGGATGATAAGCAGATGATTTCCTACTAGAAATGATAAGCAAAACTTTTAACATGCAGACACGGTCGAAGTCCAGACTCACTAATGCATCTAAACAACTATCGGTTAGACACACTAATGTAAGACCTGGCTCGCTAAGACCACTGCTCTGATACCACCTGTAAAGACCCGCCCTTATCCAACTGGACGAAGTCTTCAACATTTGGTCCCATTGCGATGATCGACTCCAAATAATGTCCTTAAAATGAGCAAATGCACAGCGGAAGACTTAATTCGTACCTGAGAATAAACATGCTTAAAAGTGTCAACCAAAAGGTTGGTGAGTTCATAGGTTTATCATAACAATCTTTTTAATATCTTAATAGACCACAAGATTTCATAATCATAAACATAATACACTCGCAAGTGTATGTAAAGCATTCTAAGTGGTTGAGCACTTGGTAACCATACTTAACATTTAATCAACGTCGCATATTCCCTTTATTATGAAATCTCCCTACACTGTACCAAGTGTAGTAACGAAACGAAGTACTGTGCAACCGTTAAATACTGGTCGTCCAGTCCAGTTGGGGTTGTCAGGCCCGATAGATCTATCAACAGGATTCGCGTTTACAATACCCATGTAAATAGTAGTTACCAAGCTACAGGGAAATATGCCAGTGGTACAACTCAACGTAGAATATATTTTTAAGTACTTGTGTCTATTTTGTAAACATTTATAAAAGCAGCGCATGTATTCTCAGCACAAAAATATATATTGCAAAAGCAATTAAAAAGGGAGCAAATGAAACTCACATATTGTATTTTGTAGTAAAAATACATATGACGTCATTTAACGAGTGTAGGATTGACCTCGGATTTATGAACCTATATCATTTGTATATATATATTAACACACATTATTGTAATCGAACAAAGTTATATATATATATATATATATATATATATATATATATATATATATATATATATATATATATATTTATTAGTTATATTATTTTTATATTATTAACCTATATGTTTAATATATTCAATTTATATATTCAAAATAAATAAAAATATAAGTTTTGTTATGCTATATATAGTAACTATATTTTTGTATATATACATATAAATATATTTTTGTATATATATATCGATTGTTTGTAAAAATTATAGTAATACTAAAATAATATTAGTAATTGTGAAAATAATAATAATGATAATAGAGTTAAAAATGATACTTTTAATATAGATGATAAAAGTTGATACTTTAATAAAAATGATACTTCTTAACAAAAATGTTAATTTTTATAATAATAATAAATAATAATTATATAAATAATAATGTTACTAATAATGATAATAATAAGAACAATAATAATGATAATATAAATTTAAATATAACACTACCTTTAACAAGTCATTAAAACAAAAACAACCCAACTCCGGGCTCGAACCCGTGACCTCATGCTAACACTCTAATCTCATTAACCATTCCTCCGGCTTCTGATTTACAGATTACTTACGCATTTTAATGTTTATAACCCGTAATTCCTCACTCCGTAACCAACATGGCGGCCCAAGTCATGAAACCCAATTCGTTAAGCCCAAAAAGAGAGCATTTTAGCTCGTTTAACAGATTAATAAAAACCGTCGGTGGTGTTTTTAACAAGAACTTACCCCAGTCGCTATCTAAATACCTTTAACAGCTCATCTTCACACCTAAATCATCGTCTTTCTTATCTCTCTTCTATCATTGTCTTTATCAGTTTCACAGTCCCGTTTAGCAACCCATCATCATCATATCTTCGTTACTATAACAGTAAAAGAAACCGAAGAGATATAGAGAGAGTGAAAAGAGAGAGAGATTTCATAGTGATCTTGCCGGTCGACTATAACAGCAAGGAGGACAACGATGGTGACGATGAAGTGGTGGTTGTTAATAGTTGTGATGGTGATTTTATGGGTTTGTTTAGTATATGTTGAATAACACAACTGCAGTAAATTGACAATGATAATGATGATCAAATAAAACAGAAGATATAGTAGCAATTATAATCGAATGTCTCTATGGTCGGCTGTAAGTCCTTCTTATTCCTCATTGTATCACCAACGTTTATCATCATCTGCGTGTTATTGTGTTTTGTAGGGGTGGGTGATGGTTACAAGGTGGTTTTAAAACAGAATAGAGAGTAGCAGCAGCTACAGTAGCAGAAACGAAGGGAATTGCAGCAGTTAGTAGTCGATGGTGGGGCTGTTTTGTGGTAGTTTTGGTTTTTTAAACGTGAATAGAAAGAGAATTTAGGTTCGAATATAGCAGCTGCAATAATTGGTTTGGTGGTAGTTCTTGGAGGTTGACAACGGTGGTGATGGTTCGAGGAAGAAGAAGGAAACAAGAAACTAAAGGTGATGTTTAATATGGTTGGAGTGGTGGCAGTTTGTGGTAGCCGAATGGTGGTTTGCCTGAAGTCGAGAGTGGTGATGGATTGGTGGAGGATGGTGGCTCGGTGATTGGCTTAAACAAGAAAAAGAAGTGTGTGTTTTAATGTGGATGGTAACAAAACAGAAACGAGAACAAAGATGGTGAGGTGATCGGGTTTTATAGATATCAAGGTGGTTATTTGCTGTGTTGTATGTGTCTATGGATGGATATATATATATATATATATATATATATATATATATATATATATATATATATATATATATATATATATATATATATATATATATATATATATATATATATATATATATCACAAGTTGTGAATAAAATCATAAAGTTAATACAGTATCTTTAATCACAAAAGTCTTAAAGTTTCGGTTAAATGTCCACTCAAATGAAAATACAAATATATGATAGTAACTACATATTTGGAACGAGCAGAGAATTAAGGAATCAAACACACTAATTTCAATTAAACACAGTATAAAATAGTATACCAGCCTACTCATTTGTTTTTAATCTGCCGACAGTTTAGTTCAGATATAATATCGGGGTCCGTTGTTAACCAGCTGGGGATAAAAATCCCAATTAAGATGTACGAAGTATTAATATTCAAAGTAGGAATATAATTGTGTTAGACTTATTTGATAACAATCAAAATGACAAACGTATGTTACTATTTCTTAATAACCATATTCAATATATTATATATATAAATATGTTTTAATAATAATTTTCATTATTTTACATATTTATTTATAATAATAAAGTCGTATATTATTTCCAATTATTATTATTATATATATTCATATATATATGTATCTATTTACAAACCGTAGTTCGTGCATCATCGGACACAGTTAAAGGGTAATTGATTATATGCATATAGATTTCAAAACTTTCGAGACTCAACATTACAGATTTTACTTATTGTGTCGGAACCATATAAAGATTAAAGTTTAAATTTGGTCGGAAATTTCCGGGTCATTACATGATCTAGCCTGAGGCTTGTATACACGAGGTCATGGATTGATTCGAGATAAAATATATTGCTTTATTTTCTGTACATCTAACTGTGGACAACTAGTTGTAGGTTACTAACGAGGACTGCTGACTTAACACATTCAAATCATTAAAACGTAATAGAAAATGTTGTAATTATATTTTGAACATACTTTAATATATATGTACATATTTGTTATAGGTTCGTGAATCGACCAGTGGCCAAGTCTTACTTCCCGACGAAGTAAAAATCTGTGAAAGTGAGTTATAGTCCCACTTTTAAAATCTAATATTTTGGGATGAGAATATATGCAGTTTTATAAATGTTTTACAAAATAGACACAAGTAAATGAAACTACATCATATGGATGAATGATCGAAGCCGAATATGTCCCTTTTGATTGGTAACCTAAGAATTAGTAAACCGATCTACTAATTGACGCAAATCCTAAAGATAGATCTATTGGGCCTAACGAACCCCATCCAAAGTACCGGATGCTTTAGTGCTTCGAATTCGTTTTTATCATGTCCGAAGGATTTCCCAGAATGATAGGGGATATTCTTATATGCATCTTGTTAATATCGGTTACCAGGTGTTCACCATATGAATGATTTTTATCTCTATGTATGGGATGTATATTAAAATATGAAATCTTGTGGTCTATTCTTACGATTTGATAAATATATAGGTTAAACCTATAACTCACCAACATTTTTGTTGACGTTTAAAGTATATTTATTCTCAGGTGATTATTAAGAGCTTCCGCTATTGCATGCTAATATATGGACAAGATTTGGTGTCAGCATGCTTGTATAATATTGTTTGAAATGCATTTGAGATTTACTTTGTTGTAACATATTAATATTGTAAACCAATATGTATTGGTAGTGTGTAAGTGTGATATTTTTAGATTATCATTTCTGAATAATCTAGGTGGTGTCCTTTTAACCTTGTAGATAAAATAAAGGTTATAGTTTGTTTTAAAAACGAATGCAGTCTTTGAAAAACGTCTCATATAGAGGTCAAAACCTCGCAACGAAATCAATTAATATGGAACGTTTATAATCAATATGAACGGGACATTTCAGTTGGTATCAGAGCGTTGGTCTTAGAGAACCAGAGTTTTTGCATTAGTGTGTCTTACCGGGTTTGTTAGGATGCATTAGTGAGTCTGGACATCGAACGTGTTTTTCTTCAAAAACGATTGCGTAACATTTTTTTTGTTGGAAACTATATATTATTAACATGTAAATATTATGTGATATATTAATCTCTTAATGTGTTTGATATTGTGTGATAGATGTCTACCTCTAGTACAAATTCCATCGACTCACCTAATAATAATGAAGAGTCGAATATATTTTGGGAAGATTCACAAATTCCCGAAGAGGAACCGGAAGAGGAGGAACCGGAAGAGGAGGAACCAAAAGAAGAGGAACCTGAAGAGGAGGAACCGGAAGAAGAGGAACCGGAAGAAGAAGAGGTTCGGAGGAAGAAATATTGATACCTACAGTAAATCGATTAAATAAAAGAAAATCCTCAACCAACGGACCAAAGTTAAAAATGGTCAATGATGTTTCCGCCGAGGAAGCAAAATATTGGGAAGATTACCAATTTTCTGATGAATCGGTTCCCGATGAGGATTCCGATGATGTTATAGAAATTACTTCGACCCAATTTAATAATGCAAAAGAAAATAATAAGGGAAAAGGTATAAAAATAGAGAAACCTGATTCCAACCCCGATGAACTTTATATGTATTGGTAACGTCCGTATTTCCTAAAATGTAACAATAACCCAGGAACCTCTAAACCACCAGGTTTTTCTAAACCATTGTGGAAAACGACGGCTCGTATTAGAGTAACACCATATATCCCCAGAAAATTAGGAAAATGAACCAAGTCCGAAGAAGATGAAACCCGTGATTCAGATTAGAGGGTTGTAATCATGTTGTGTATTATATGTATTATAGCGTGCTTGTACTTTTATATTCTATGTAAAAATTGCTTGTATTGTTTGTTAATTATCTTTTACGAATCTAATCCTTGTCTATTTTAAAGTATAAAAACAAAATGGACGTTAAGGGTAGACAATCGAATATTTTAGAAGACCTACCAGAGGATATGATTGAGGAAATCTTGTCTAGACTCGGTCAGAATTCATCAGCACATTTAGTTATGGCGAAATTAACTTGTCAAACATTTGAAAGACTTTCCAGAAATGCCTTAGTTTATAAAAGGCTTTCCTTTGATAGGTGGGGTATATCACATTGGGGAGACCGTAAGTTACGCCGTGTTTTCTTTAAAGGGTTAAATGCGGGGAACCCAAATGCAATTTTACGCTACGGGTTAAGAACCTATTTTGACTCAACATATCCCAACATAGGATTTCGTGAGTTAGAAAGAGCTTCTAACATGCAACATAAAGAAGCATGTTATACTTATGGGTTAGTGATGTTCGCTTCTTACCAAAGTGAGAAAAAGAACATTGGGTTACAACTTTTAAATACAACCTTCCCACAAGTGACGGATTCAGTAGTTGGGGTGAGAGACAAGGTTTTTAGATTATTACGGGGTTGTTAGACATTACGAAACCCTCGTCCTTTTGACAACATTACAACATGCTGCCTAGCTAATGGTCATAACGGTTACTTTCCACAAGATCAAGGATGGGAAGTCGTCTTAGTAAAACCTGAATGCATGACTTGTTTCTGGACTTATGAATTACGTGTCTTTATTTCTTTTGCTGAATTAACTCGAATTGCCTTTATAGCTGCCGAGTAGCAAGGTTATTATGTGCTATATTTCATCCTATATGTATAATAGCGGTATTGTAATTTTGTAAAATTTTGTATAAAATTTGAATGCCAAATTTTATTATAATCAGTTTTTTTATATAGAATTTTAGTATTTGAATTGTATATTAGCTACTAAGTATGAATTAACGGGCAAGTACTACCCGAATTAAAACTATAAAATGCTAATATGAAGAAAAAGCTTTTATAAATGAGTTCATACTATGCTACGAAATACTATTGACTACTCTTAAAATTATATATGATTAACTTAATTCTTTTGAGCTATTTTTGAAGGAAATGGCACCGACGACTCGTCAGAATTTGAACATGAGCGAGGAAGACTTTCGTGTTTTCCTTGCAGCAAACATAGCCGCAGTACAGGCTGCGATGCAAAATAACAATAACTCTGGATCCAACAGTGGAACTAATTTCACAAGATATCGTGTAGGATGCTCCTACAAAGAATTCACTGCCTGCAAACCTTTGGAATTTGATGGAACCGAAGGACCAATTGGATTGAAACGGTGGACCGAGAAGGTCGAATCGGTGTTTGCCATAACTAAGTGTACTGAAGAGGACAAAGTTAAGTACGCTACGCAAACCTTCACAGGTACTGCGTTAACGTGGTGGAACACATATCTTGAATAGGTAGGACAAAATGCTGCTTACGCACTACCGTGGTTGGCATTCAAGCAATTGATGAACGAGCAATACCGTCCTAGAAACGAAGTCAATAAGCTCAAGGTAGAGCTTAGAGAGTTACGAACAAAAGGGTTCGACATTACCACATATGAACGACGATTCATAGAGTTATGCCTATTGTGTACAGGAACGTTCGAAGATGATGAAGAGAAGATCGACGCGTTTATAAAAGTGTTACCAGTAAGGATTCAAGAAGATGTGAGTTCACACGAGCCCGCTTCCATACAAAAGGCAAGTCGAATGGCTCATAAACTCATAAATTAGATTGAGGGAAGAATTAAAGAGCAGGCGGCCGAAAAAGCCAACACAAAACAACTTAAGAGGAAGTGGGAGGAAAACGGTGACAAGAATCACCAGTACAACAACAATAACAATTACAACCACAATCGTAACAGTTATCCCAACAACCGCAACAACAATCGCAAAAATAACCGCAATTCTAACAATAACTACAACAAACGTCCCAACAACAACAACTACTACAACAACCATTCCAACAACAATAAAAATCCCAACAACAACCTCAATAACAATAACGACAACAAAAAACAAAATCAGCCATGTCATAGGTGTGAAGAAAATCACCCGGGTTTTGCACGACATTTTGCAACAGGTGTAAAAGAAATGGTCATAGCGCGACAAAGTGTGAGCTTTACGGACCAAGGTTTTATAGAACTAATGGAACAAATAGTGTCGGAACAAATAATGCCGGAACGAATAGTGCCGGAGCAAGTAATACCAACGCTGTTTGTTATAAATGTGGAAAACCAGGCCATATTATTAGAAATTACCCGAAACAGGGGAATACTAATGGGCAGGGCCGCTGAAGAGTTTTCAATATTAATGCGGCAGAAGCACAGGAAGACCCGGAGCTTGTTACGGGTACATTTTTTATTGACGATAAATCTGCTTATGTTTTATTTGATTCGGGTGCGGATAGAAGCTATATGAGTAGAGATTTTTGTTCTAAATTAAGTTGCCCATTGACGCCTTTCTACTCGAATTAGCAAACGGTAAATTAATTTCAGAAGATAATATATGTCGGGATAGAGAAATTAAACTGGGGGATGAAACGTTTAAAATAGATTTAATACCAGTCGAGTTAGGGAGTTTTGACGTAATAATTAGCATGGACTGGTTGAAAAAGGTGAGAGCAGAGGTCGTTTGTTACAAAAATGCGATTCGCATTGTGCGTGAAAAAGAAAAACCTTTAATGGTGTACGGGGAAAAGAATAACGCGAAATTAAATCTTATTAGTAGTATGAAGGCCCAAAAACTAATAAGAAAAGGTTGTTACTTCATTCTAACACACATCGAGGAAGTTAAACCTGAAGAAAAGAACATCAGTGATGTTTCCGTCGCAAAAGAATTTCCTGATGTATTTCCGAAAGAATTACCGGGATTACCCCCACATCGATCCGTTGAATTTCAAATAGACCTTGTACCAGGAGCTACACCAATAGCTCGTGCTCCATACAGTCTCGCACCCAGTGAAATGAAAGAATTACAAAGTCAGTTACAGGAACTTTTAGAGCGTGGTTTCATTCGACCAAGCACATCACCATGGGGAGCTCCTGTTTTGTTTGTCAAGAAGAAGGATGGTACATTTAGGTTGTGTATCGACTACCGAGAGTTGAACAAACTTACCATCAAGAACCGCTACCCACTACCGAGAATCAAAGACTTATTTGATCAACTACAAGGCTCGTCGGTTTATTCGAAGATTGATTTACGTTCTGGGTATCATTAAATGCGGGTGAAGGAGGATGATATTCCAAAGACCGCTTTTAGGATGCGTTACGGTCATTACGAGTTTATGGTTATGTTGTTTGGGTTGACTAACGCACCAGCTATGTTCATGGACCTCATGAACCGAGTGTGTGGACCATACCTTGACAAGTTTGTCATTGTTTTTATCGATGACATACTTATTTACTCAAAGAATGACCAAGAGCATGAAGAACATTTGAGAAAAGTGCTAGGGTTGTTAAGGAAAGAAAAACTGTACGCTAAGTTTTCAAAGTGTGCATTTTGGTTGGAAGAAGTTCAATTCTTCGGTCATATAGTGAACAAAGAAGGTATTCAGGTGGATCCAGCAAAGATTGAAACCGTTGAAAAGTGGGAAACCCCAAAAACTTCGAAATATATACTCCAATTTTTAGGACTAGATGGTTACTACAGAAGATTCATCTAAGATTTTTCCAAAATAGCAAAACCCTTGACTGCATTAACACATAAAGGGAAGAAATTCGAATGGAAAGATGAACAAGAGAAAGCGTTTCAATTGTTGAAGAAAAAGTTAACTACGGCACCTATATTGTCATTACCTAAAGGGAATGATGATTTTATGATATATTGTGACACCTCAAAGCAAGGTCTCGGTTGTGTATTAATGCAACGAATGAAAGTAATTGCTTATGTGTCTAGACAATTGAAGATTCACAAGCAAAATTATACGACGCATGATTTGGAATTAGGCGCGGTTATTTTTGCATTAAAGACTTGGAGGCACTACTTATAAGGGATCAAAAGTATTATATATACCGACCACAAAAGTCTTCAACACATATTTAATCAGAAACAACTGAACATGAGGCAGCGCAGGTGGATTGAATTATTGAATGATTACGACTTTGAGATTCGTTACCACCCGGGGAAGGCAAATGTGGCAGCCGACGCCTTAAGCAGAAAGGACCGAGAACCCATTCGAGTAATAGCTATGAATATAATGATTCGCACTAACCTTACTACTCAAATAAAGGAGGCGCAACAAGGAGTTTTAAAAGTGGGAAACTTAAGGGATGAAATACCCAAAGGATCGGAGAAGCATCTTAATATTCGGGAAGACGGAACCCGGTATAGGGCTGAAAGAATTTGGACACCAAAATTTGGAGATATGAGAGAAATGGTACTTAGAGAAGCTCATAAAACCAGATACTCAATACATCCTGGAACGGGAAAGATGTACAAGGATCTCAAGAAACATTTTTGGTGGCCGGGTATTAAAGTCGATGTTGCTAAATACGTAGGAGAATGTTTGACGTGAATCAAGGTCAAAGATGAGCATCAGAAACCATCAGGTCTACTTCAACAACCCGAAATCCTGGAATGGAAATGGGAAAACATTACCATGGATTTCATCACTAAATTTCCAAGGACTGCAAGTGGTTTTGATACTATTTGGGTAATAGTTGATCGTCTAACCAAATCAGCACACTTCCTGCCAATAAGAGAAGATGACAAGATGGAGAAGTTAGCACGACTGTATTTGAAGGAAGTCATATTCAGATATGGAATACCAATCTCTATTATCTCTGATAGGGATGACAGATTTATTTCAAGATTCTATCAGACATTACAGCAAGCAATAGGAACTCATCTAGACATGAGTACAGCCTATCATCCACAAACTAATGGGCAGAGCAAAAGGACGATACAAACGCTTGAATACATGCTACGAGCATGTGTTATTGATTTCGAAACAGTTGGGATTGACACCTTTCGTTAGCAGAATTTTCCTATAACAACAGCTACCATTCAAGCATTGAGATGGTGCCGTTTGAAGCACTTTATGGTAGAAAGTGCAGGTCCCCAATTTGTTAGAGTGAAGTGGGGGATAGACAAATTACGGGTCCGAAAATAATAGAAGAAAATACCGATAAGATCTTCCAAATTCAACAACGTTTGAAAACCGCCCAAAGTCGACAAAAGAGCTACGCTGACATTAAAAGAAAAGATATAGAATTTGAAATTGGAGAGATAGTCATGCTTAAAGTTGCACCTTGGAAAGGTGTTGTTCAATTTGGTAAACGAGGGAAATTAAATCCAAGGTATATTGGACCTTTCAAGATTATTGATCGTGTCGGACCAGTAGCTTACCGACTTGAATTACCTCAACAATTAGCGGCTGTACATAACACTTTCCACGTCTCAAATTTGAAGAAAAGTTTTGCTAAAGAAGATCTCACTATTCTGTTAGACGAAATCCAAATCAACGAAAAACTTCAATTCATCGAAGAACCCGTCGAAATAATGGATCGTGAGGTTAAAAGACTTAAGCAAAAACAAGATACCAATTGTTAAGGTTCGATGGAATGCTCGTAGAGGACCCGAGTTCACCTGGGAATGAGAAGATTAGATGAAGAAGAAATACCCGCACTTATTTCCAGAAGATACGTCAACACCTCCAACTGCTTAAAATTTCGGGACGAAATTTATTTAACGGGTAGGTACTGTAGAGACCCAAACTTTTCCATGTTTATATATATTAAATGAAATTGATATTTACATGATTAAGTGTTTCCAACATGTTAAGCAATCAAACTTGTTAAGAATTGATTAATTGAAATAGGTTTCATACAGACAATTGACCACCCAAGTTGACCGGCGATTCACGAACGTTAAAACTTGTAAAAACTATATGATGACATATATATGGATATATATATATATATATATATATATATATATAGTTAATATGATATTATGATAAGTATGTATCTCATTAAGTATATTAACAATGAACTGCATATGTAAAAACAAGACTACTAACTTAAGGATTTTGAAACAAGACATATATGTAACGATTATCGTTGTAACGACATTTAAATGTATATATATATCATATTAAGATATATTAATACATCATAATATCATGATAATGTAATAATTTAACATCTCTTTAGATATAATAAACAATTGGTTAACAACATTTAACAAGATCGTTAACCTAAAGGTTTCAAAACAACACTTACATGTAATGACTAACGATGATTTAACGACTCAGTTAAAATGTATATACATGTAGTATTTTAATATGGATTCATACACTTTTGAAAGAATTCAAGACACTTATCAAAGTACTTATACTTAACAAAAATGCTTACAATTACATCATCATTCATTTTCATCAACAATTTTACTCGTATACACCCGTATTCGTACTCGTACAATACACAGCTTCTATATGTATGTACTATTGGTATATACACTCCAATTATCAGCTCTTAGCAGCCCATGTGAGTCACCTAACACATGTGGGAACCATCATTTAGTAACTAGCATGAAATATCTAACAAAACAATAAACTAATGGAGCCTATATTGACACCATAGTTCACGTGAAAGAACACACACATAAACACTTTCATTTTGCAACTTACATGCATCAAACTATGCTCTCTCAAGTGTTCTTCCATTGTTCTAAGTGTTCTTCATTATCTTCATCAAAATCTAGCTCAATCTAGTTCATAAATCCATACATAAACCAAGTTATAAAAAAACTACTCAAGAACACACCAACAACACTTCCAAGTTTACTAGCTTACTTCCAATCTTGCAAATCCACTTTGAGTGATCATCTAATCTCAAGAAATCTTTATTATTTACAGTAATATATCTTTCTAATACAAGGTAATACTCATATTCAAACTTTGATTCAATTCCTATAACTTCAACAATCTTATTTCGCGTGGAAATCTTACTTGAATTTATTTTCGTGTCATGATTCTACTTCAAGAACTTTCAAGCAATCCAAGGATCCTTTGAAGCTAGATATATTTTTCTCATTTCCAGTAGGTTTATCCACAAAACCTGAGGTAGTAATGATGTTCATAACATCATTCGATTCATATATATAAAACTACCTTATTCGAAGGTTTAAACTTGTAATCACTAGAACATAGTTTAGTTAATTCTAAACTTGTTCGCAAACAAAAGTTAATCCTTCTAACTTGACGTTTAAAATTAACTAAACACATATTCTATATCTATATGATATGCTAACTTAATGATTTAAAACCTGAAAACACGAAAAACACCATAAAACTGGATATACGCCGTTGTAGTAACACCGCGGGCTGTTTTGGATTAGTTAATTAAAAACTATGATAAACTTTGATTTAAAAGTTGTTCTTCTGGGAAAATGATTTTTCTTATGAACATGAAACTATATCCAAAAATCATGGTTAAACTCCAAGTGAAAATATGTTTTTCAAAATGGTCATCTAGACGTCGTTTTTCGACTGAAATGACTACCTTTACAAAAACGACTTGTAACCTGTATTTTCGACTATAAACTCATATTTTTTATGTTTAGATTCATATACTTAAGATCAATATGAAACCATAGCCACTTGAATCACTCAAAACGGATTTAAAACGAAGAAGTTATGGGTAAAACAAGATTGGATATTTTTGTTTGTTGTAACTACGTGAAAATTGGTAACAAATCTATATTAATCATATCCTAGCTAACTCATATGGTATTATACATGTATTCTAATAAATTATGTAATCTTGGGATACCATAGACACGAATACAATGTTTTGACATATCATATCGACCCACTATATATATATTTCGGAACAACCATATACACTCTATATACATTAATGTTGGAGTTAGCTATACAGGGTTGAGGTTGATTCCAAAATATTATATACTTTTAGTTGTGATCTAGCCTGAGGCTTGTATACACGAGGTCGTGGATTGATTCGAGATAAAATATATTGCTTTATTTTCTGTACATCTAACTGTGGACAACTAGTTGTTGGTTACTAACGAGGACTGCTGACTTAACAAACTCAAATCATTAAAACGTAATAAAAAATATTGTAATTATATTTTGAAAATACTTTGATATATATGTACATATCTGTTATAGGTTCGTGAATCGACCAGTGGCTAAGTCTTACTTCCCGACGAAGTAAAAATCTGTGAAAGTGAGTTATAGTCCCACTTTTAAAATCTAATATTTTGGGATGAGAATACATGCAGTTTTATAAATGTTTTACGAAATAGACACAAGTAAATGAAACTACATCATATGGGTGAACGAATATGCCCCTTTTTCTTGGTAACCTAAGAATTAGTAAACCAATCTACTAATTGACGCGAATCCTAAAGATAGATCTATTGGGCCTAACGAACCCCATCCAAAGTACCGGATGCTTTAGTACTTCGAATTCGTTTTTATCATGTCCGAAAGATTTCCCGGAATGATAGGGGATATTCTTATATGCATATTGTTAATGTCGTTTACTAGGTGTTCACCATATGAATGATTTTTATTTCTATGTATGAGATGTATATTAAAATATGAAATCTTGTGGTCTATTATTACGATTTGATAAATATATAGGTTAAACCTATAAATCACCAACATTTTTGTTGACGTTTAAAGCATGTTTATTCTCAGGTGATTATTAAGAGCTTCC
Source organism: Rutidosis leptorrhynchoides (assembly GCF_046630445.1). Classification (NCBI taxonomy): domain Eukaryota; kingdom Viridiplantae; phylum Streptophyta; class Magnoliopsida; order Asterales; family Asteraceae; genus Rutidosis; species Rutidosis leptorrhynchoides. The sequence goes on along the minus strand of NC_092341.1, from coordinate 194,159,544 downwards.
TCTGTTGCATGGTAATATATGGACAAGATTTGGTGTCAGCATGCTTGTATAATATTGTTTAAAACTGCATTCGAGATTTACTTTGTTGTAACATATTAATATTGTAAACCAATATGTATTGGTAGTGTGTAAGTGCGATATTTTTAGATTATCATTTCTGGATAATCTAGGTGGTGTCCTTTTAACCTTGTAGATAAAATAAAGGTTATGGTTTGTTTTAAAAACGAATGCAGTCTTTGAAAAACGTCTCATATAGAGGTCAAAACCTCACAACGAAATCAATTAATATGGAACGTTTATAATCAATATGAAAGGGACATTTCATCAACAACAATAACTGACGAAGTATTAACTCATAACTTCATTATAGAAACATTCCGTGACGATTATGTAATCTCTAAAGTCTTAGAGATTATCTAATCTAGAAGGAAGAGTAGAAACCCTGACAAAAAAAAATGGTGTGTGATTAACAAGCTAAACTTGTTTTACCAACAGCATCATAGTACCGTCAGCGTCACCAGCATCGTCAGTACAGTCAACATCAGAATCAACAACACCTATAACATCACAAACTCCGTCAGTTCAAGAATCACTGTGGACATCATTACGAATCAATAACGCGCATATTGTATCAACGAGTTATGAAGAATTAACTCATTCCCTTTGAAGAAATTATATGTATATTTTATATATATATATTTTGAAATAAAAAATAAATAAATCTTTCTGTGCTAAGCTATTGTGTGTGAATCTTAACTACTCGGTTAATTCATATTACAAATATGCAATAATGTACGTCCTTCACCCGCGACTTAACCATCGTTAACTACAATCGCTGTCTCAATTCAACAAATTCCAATTCCTAATAAATCAAGTATATATTTGATTTTACACTTTCATCATCAATGTACCCGAAACTTTTCAGATAACATCATTCATACTTTTGAAGTTCACAAGAATTTAACGAAAACCAACATCACGCCTCAACAAATAACGAAGTATTGATTCATAATTTCAATATTATTGAAGAAATACTCATCTCTAAAGCCTTAAAGCCTTCAAGTATTGTGCCTTGATTTTTTCCTTCGCTATTCTAAAATATGGTAGTTCATAAGGAAGAGCTCAGGTACAATGCAAGGTACATGTTTAGGACGTATGTAATCAAGATGGAATTTGTCCCTCTTATTCGTTGAGAGTCAGATGTCTAAGGCCTGATAAAGTTAAAACTAGAAGGGAGTGATCACTCCGTGTCTCTTGGATTTAACATGACATCTAGGATGAAAGGATATAATGAAAGATTCACCTATTCATATTCGAGATGGGAACTCGAAAGCGATGATGTTATTGAATGGCACAAAGTCATAACATATTGGGGGTGATGGACAGTCGTTAGGTGGTATCCATCACTTGCATTAATTTATTATGTTTCTCGTGCAAGTGGGAGATTGAAGGTATTTCGTATGCCCGAGAGACATATTAAATTAACGTGGCCACTATGTTATGATCCAAGTCGGGTCATACTCAATAACAAGCTTACCAACACTTTATATGTATTTATTTTAACAGATGGATTGTTAAATGAATACGCGACACTTGAACTTTAGAAAATCGGTTTTCTAAATTATAATCACTTGAGATAAATTATTTGGATAATTTATATATGATGTGTATTTAATTATTTATAGGTTTAAATAATTATGTTGTGTTATATTTTATAAAATTGGTTTATAAAATAAGTGACTTAACAAATGCATACTTTATATAATAAGTTTTATATAAATTACAAGTATTTTATAACATGTTTTATAAAAATATAAACCTTATTATATAATTGAAAGTGTGCAGAATTTTAGAGTCTCCAAGGAGACACCCATGCCTTGTTTTGCCACTTTTAAGATAGCACAACTACTAAGGCACATGCTTAAGTAGTTTACCAATGCCTTGACTCAAAAGATACATGCAAACACATCAATACACTTCAAGAAAAACTGAAAAAACTCTCCCTCCAGCTGCTGTTTGGCCGTGGCTGTTTAGGGACCAAAGGAGGGTTCTAAGTTTGCTTTTACAAGTTCATTTTAAGTGTCAATAAAATCCTAACTAAAGGCAAATGTGTTGGGGTTATTGCTTGGGGTATTATTTGCTTGAGGCTTCAAGTTAGAGGCTCCATTCTTCATCATCTTCATCATCATCTTGCTTGTTGATAACAACCCTCAACTAGCTTGAGGAGGTATACATCTTCTCTACTTGTTTTATATGTAAGCATAATTTCATGACTTGATACATATATGGGATTCAATTTAATTGGTTAAACATATAAACATGTTTTCTTAATAATCATGCTTCCGCTTGTTTTAACTCTTCATGAATGGGTTTTATGATCTTGTTAACATTATGAACTTGTTGATATGTTGAATTCCATCAATGGTATCTAGAGCCGAAGTCTATGAAATATGCTTCTTACCTATGGTCTTTAAAACCCACCAACTTTGCATTCTATGTACATGCATGAATGTAGAATGTAAAAATATTCGGATTTGGGTGGGTTCATGATTTTAGCCGAATTTTAAGGGTTCCAAAAGTGGGTTTGGAACTTGCAAATTGGTCATGTTTGTTGTATATTGTAGTTCACAATCAATGCCTTGACCTTATGATGTATGCATGTGTGTTTGAATGGATATTTGTTTGGTTGAATGGTTGTAATATTCATTCGATTTGGTTTGTAAAATTAATTATTCATTCAATTAGTTTGTAATAATATTCATTTGGTTATGTAATTTATTTTATATTTGGTATGTAAAATAGATTAGGTTGTATTTTCATTTTCTATACAAAATGTATTAGGATATATTTTGTAACATGATGAAGATGATGAAGACTTGAAGAACACATGAAGAAGCATTTGGATGCAAGATTAAGTGAGAGATTTAAAATCTCCTACTTTGTGTTATAGCCCCTTTATCGATGGTATTTGTTTTCGGCTAAACAAATGTCCACCAAAATGGCTTGATTGTGAACATATGATTTTCCATGCGTGGTTGTTTTGTATGATTATGTGGATTGTATGTTAGTATGCTACAAGTTAATCACACAAGTCAACCACTTGAAATGGCAATTTAATTGGTTAAATTAAAACATTATAAACGACATGCAAGACGTCAATTTAAATGGTTAAATTAAAAATGACTAAAAGAACATTAATAATCGGTTATTAAGAACATGATAAGGATCATATATATAAAATGGTTTGTATCAAGTAATTGGCTAAAATTACAAGACTTGAAAATGGATTTCAAATGAACCATACACTAAATGCATGTTGGTGTATGGCATAAAAGTTTTCTCAAACTATAAATAATGAAAACTTAAAATCCCTTTAACAAACAAGGTAAACAAGTTAAACGCCATCCTTTTATGTGACACTTAGACATATTGGAGAACTCATGATGGGATAAAGGTCACCTAACCGTCATGAACGAACTAATATGATTAAGGTGAATTTCGCATGCTTGTGGGATAAAGGTCACCTAACCACTTGTATGTTAAGTTTACACGTTTACACAAGTAGGACGACTTGATTTGGAAATCATGAACTTAGGGTCACCGAAGCATGATGAACAAATAGGCGTTGATGGGATAATATGCCATGCAAAAGGATTGCATGATCCCATAACTTAGAAGTTGCAAAAGGATTGCAATTGTCATATAATGACTACCTAGCTAAATCAAATGACGGGATAAAGGTCACCTAACCGAAATTTGGTTTACCGTTGGATTCTAAAATTTAATAAGTATCAATTGGATTTAAAGGGTATTGATTGTTAAATTAAAATTGATACTTAAACAACTTTGTTACATTTTGTAAATGGCCGCCAATAACAACAACAACATTCCTAACGCACCTATTAACTTTAACAACCTATCGTTGAGGTCAATCCTCGAAAAGGAAAAACTCAACCATACAAACTTCATGGATTGCTTCCGCAATCTAAGAATCATCCTCAAATTAGAGGATAGGGCGTATGTGTTGAAAGACCCCATTCCCGATCAACCGGACGAGGATGATACGGAAGCCATGGCTTATTGGGAGAGATATTGCACCGATTCGTTGCAAGTTTCTTGCCTCATGCTTGGGACTATGATACCCGAACTCCAAAAGGATTTTGAGCATCATAGTGCATATGACATGATCACACAGTTGAAGGAGATGTTCCTTCAACAAGCTCGTGTCGAGTGCTTTGAAACGGTCCGAGTGCTTCATGCATGTTGGATGGATGACACCCAATCCGTTTCATCTTATGTCCTTAAGATGAAAAGCCTTATTGATCGAGCAAACCGTCTAAATTGCAACGTGTCTAATGAAATAGCCACGGACCTTATCCTTAACTCATTGTCAAAGAGGTTTGACACATTCGTGTTAAACTATAACATGAATGGTTGGGATAAAAGCATTGTCAATTACATGCCATGCTTAAGACGGCAGAAGCAAGCATGGGTAAAAGGGCTTCACCCGTGTTTACGATCAATGAAGGCGGGTCCAAAAACTATAACACTTCTAAGCCAAAGGCAGCTAAGAGGAAAGGACCCGCCTACCAAGGCAAGGGCAAGGGAAAGGGGAAGATGGTTACCCTAACCAACAACAACAAGAAGCAAAAGGTTACCAGAAAGGCTAACCACAAGGAAGATCCGTGCTTTGGTTGCGGTGAAATGGGTCACTGGAAACGCAACTGTCCGGTCTACCTTAAGGAGTTGAAAGAAAAGAGGGATGCAGGGCAAACCTCAGGTAATGTATATATGGTATACATTGAGCTTAGCATTACTTCTTCTAATACATGGGTATTAGACACAGGATGTGGAACTCATATTTGCAATACTTTGCAGGGGTTCAAAAGAAGTGATCAAGATGCGGGAACAACAAGTCTCTTCATGGGAAATGGAGCAAGGGTGCAAGTGAAAGCTCAAGGAGACTTTGTTTTAAAGCTATCAAGTGGTTTGGAGTTTGTTTTGAAAAATGTTTTGTATGCACCCGATTTATCTCGAAACATTATTTCTGTATCCCGTTTGAAACAATATGGTTTTAATCTTAATTTCATTAATGATGATATCCATGTTTCTTTAGATAATGTGTTCTATTTTAGGGCTTCGCCTTCGAATGGTATTTATGAATTGGTTCATGATGACACATCATACAATAGCTCAATATACCATGCAAACACCAAGAAACTCAAAAGGGATTTGAGTGATTCCTACTTATGGCATTGCCGCCTTGGTCACATAAACAAGAATCGAATGCATACACTTCAAAAGAATGGCCTTTTGAAATCAAATGAACTAGACTCGTTTGATGTATGTGAATCTTGTTTACAAGGTAAAATGACTAAAGCACCTTTCAAAGGGACCTATGAAAGGGCTAAGGACTTATTGGGATTAATACATTCAGATGTATGTGGACCCTTTAAGCCCATAACTAGGAATGGCGAAAGATACTTCGTTACTTTCATTGATGACTTCAGTCGTTTCGGATATGTCTACTTATTAAGACACAAGGACGAAACTTTTAAAGCATTCAAGGAATATCAAAACGAAGTACAAAATCAACTGAATAAGACAATCAAGGTACTTTGTACCGATAGAGGAGGTGAATACCTAAGCGATGCTTTCCAAGATCATCTTAAAAGTTGTGGGATTATCTCGCAACTTACTCCTCCTGGAACACCCCAACTTAATGGAGTTTCCGAAAGGAGGAACCGAACCCTAATGGATATGGTTCGATCTATGATGGCTAGAAGCTCGTTACCTCTATCATTTTGGGGTTATTGTCTATGCTCCGCGGCTCGTATTCTAAATATGGCCCCAACCAAGAAAGTGGAACGAACTCCTCATGAGATGTGGTTTGTAAAACCTCCATCTCTATCATACTTAAAGGTATGAGGATGTGAAGCTTATCATAAGATTACATCCCTAATAAGTTGAATGCTCGATCCACGAAGTGTATCTTCATAGGGTATCCCAAGGATGATATGGGATACTATTTCTATGATCCAACCAAGCAAAATGTATTTGTTGCTCGAAAGGCTGAATTCCTTGAAACTAAGTTCCTAATGGAAGGAAATAGTGAAAGGAAGATAGATCTTGAAGAGGTTCAAGATCAAGTAGATAATACACGATTGGTTGACACTAGCACTCAACATGAAAATGTTGAGAGTGATCAAATGAATGATCAAAATACACAAGACGTTCGCAGATCTGGTAGGATTAGTAATCCTCCTGAGAGATATGGGTTTCTCATGGATGGTTACTATGTAGTTGATTTGGATGAACCAACAAACTACCAAGATGCTTTATCAAGGATTGATAAGGATAAATGGCAGGAAGCCATGAACGCCGAGATGCAATCCATGTGTGACAACCAAGTTTGGGAACTTGTTGAACAACCTACTGGCGCAAGGCTAGTTGATTGTAAATGGCTTTTCAAAATGAAAACCGACATACATGGAAACTTGGATACATATAAAGCTAGACTTGTAGCAAAAGGTTTCACTCAAACTCAAGGGGTTGACTATGATGAAACTTTTTCGCCTGTGGCAATGCTAAAGTCTATTAGGATATTACTTGCCATTGCTGCTCATTATAATGATGAAATATGGCAAATGGATGTCAAGACCGCTTTCCTAAATGGGCATCTTGAGGAAGATGTCTATATGGTTCAGCCTGAAGGTTTTGTTGATCCGAAATATCCTAAAAAGGTATGCAAGTTAAAGAAGTCAATCTACGGATTGAAACAAGCATCGAGAATGTGGAATCATCATTTTAATGAGGAAGCCAAGATATTTGGCTTCATAAAAAATGGTGATGAAGCTTGTGTATACAAGAAGGCTAGTGGGAGCACAATCATGTTCCTTGTACTATATGTGGATGATATATTGTTATTTGGAAATGATATTCCGGTAATGCAAGGTGTTAAAACTTGGCTAAGTAAATGCTTCTCCATTAAGGATCTTGGAGAAGCACAATACGTTTTGGGGATTGGGATCTACAGGGATAGATCCAAGAAACTGATAGGTTTGAATCAAAGTGCATACATTGAAAAGATCTTGAAAAGGTTCAAGATAAAGAACTCTAAGAAAGGTTTGGTACCTATTCAAAAGGGAACACTTCTCAGTTCATCTCAGTGCCCCACCACGAAAGATGAACAGGAGAGAATGAAGAAAGTCCCATATGCGTCTGCCATTGGGTCAATCATGTATGCAATGATATGCACTAGACCGGATGTGTCATGCGTTCTTAGCCTGACAAGTAGATACCAGAATAACCCAGGCAACAGCCATTGGATTGCTGTCAAAAGTATATTGAAATACCTTAGGAAAACTAAGGATATGTTTCTAATATATGGATCTGGTGAGGAGGAACTCGCTGTAAAAGGTTACGTGGATGCGGGTTTCCAAACTGATCGAGATGATTCTCGATCACAATCCGGTTATGTCTTCACGTTAAATGGAGGTGTGGTCTCTTGGAAGAGTTCAAAACAGGATGTTGTTGCTCTATCCACTACAGAGTCAGAGTACATCGCCGCATCATTGGCAGCTCAGGAAGCTGCATGGATGAAGAAATTCATCGACGACTTAGGAGTAGTCCCTTCCATTCAGGACCCTCTTGAGATCTTTTGTGACAACGAGGGTGCCATTGCTCAAATCAAAGAACCTCGTGCTCACCAAAAGACACGTCACATTGAGCAGAGATTCAACTATATAAGGGATGAAGTTGAAAAGGGAAAGATATGTATTCGCAAAGTTCACACATATCTTAATATAGCGGATCCTTCACGAAGCTCTTACATGGAGCAAATCATGCAGGACATGTTTGTGGATTAGGGCTTCAATATTCTAGTGATTGGTCATGATCTGTTTTAAGTATTGTAACGGAACGAAATTGTTCAAACTCGTTAATATAATTATGGTATTAATTTATTTTGAGTCATGTTCCTATTTTGCATATTTTATCCATGAATAAGTAATTATTCTAAATTTCGTAGTCGATCACATTCGTGGGAACAAGTGTGAGGTTTATACTATTATAAACTTGGATTGGTATACATTCACGGGATGAATGTGGGGCAAGGTTGTAACCAAGGTTCATAGATATTTGTGGGATACAAATATTAGAAGACCCGCCCTCAAGATTTGCTAAATGGAGCCTTTGTGGTTGATCACATGTAATCTTGAGTAAAGGCGAATATCATTGTATCCTTTGACCTGAGATACATATTGGGTTCAGATATTTACCAAGTATTGTGCCTTGATTCTTTCCTTCGCTATTCTAAAATATGGTAGTTCATAAGGAAGAGCTCAGGTACAATGCAAGGTACAAGTTTAGGACGTATGTAATCAAGATGGAATTTGTCCCTCTTATTCGTTGAGAGTCAGATGTCTAAGGCCTGATAAAGTTAAAACTAGAAGGCAGTGATCACTCTGTGTCTCTTGGATTTAACATGACATCTAGGATGAAAGGATATAATGAAAGATTAACCTATTCATATTCGAGATGGGAACTCGAAAGCGATGATGTTATTGAATGGCACAAAGTCATAACATATTGGGGGTGATGGACAGTCGTTAGGTGGTATCCATCACTTGCATTAATTTATTATGTTTCTCGTGCAAGTGGGAGATTGAAGGTATTTCGTATGCCCGAGAGACATATTAAATTAACGTGGCCACTATGTTATGATCCAAGTCGGGTCATACCCAATAACAAGCTTACCAACACTTTATATGTATTTATTTTAACGGTTGAATTGTTAAATGAATACGCGACACTTGAACTTTAGAAAATCGATTTTCTAAATTATAATCACTTGAGATAAATTATTTGGATAATTTATATATGATGTGTATTTAATTATTTATAGGTTTAAATAATTATGTTGTGTTATATTTTATAAAATTGGTTTATAAAATAAGTGACTTAACAAATGCATACTTTATATAATAAGTTTTATATAAATTACAAGTATTTTATAACATGTTTTATAAAAATATAAACCTTATTATATAATTGAAAGTGTGCAGAATTTTGGAGTCTCCAAGGAGACACCCATGCCTTGTTTTGCCACTTTTAAGATAGCACAACTACTAAGGCACATGCTTAAGTAGTTTACCAATGCCTTGACTCAAAAGATACATGCAAACACATCAATACACTTCAAGAAAAACTGAAAAAACTCTCCCTCCAGCTGCTGTTTGGCCGTGGCTGTTTAGGGACCAAAGGAGGGTTCTAAGTTTGCTTTTACAAGTTCATTTTAAGTGTCAATAAAATCCTAACTAAAGGCAAATGTGTTGGGGTTATTGCTTGGGGTATTATTTGCTTGAGGATTCAAGTTAGAGGCTCCATTCTTCATCATCTTCATCATCATCTTTCTTGTTGATAACAACCCTCAACTAGCTTGAGGAGGTATACATCTTCTCTACTTGTTTTATATGTAAGCATAATTTCATGACTTGATACATATATGGGATTCAATTTAATTGGTTAAACATATAAACATGTTTTCTTAATAATCATGCTTCCGCTTGTTTTAACTCTTCATGAATGGGTTTTATGATCTTGTTAACATTATAAACTTGTTGATATGTTGAATTCCATCAACCGGTACCTTCACTTTTAGATTCCTACATCTTTCAAAGATATACTTCGACTTCAAAACTGTGTTAGAACATCAAATGTATATTAACGATTACAATCTGTGTTCAAACCCTTCGAAAATTTCTGAAGACACTTCAAATAATGAGCAATTAAGATGATGATTCAACCACATATTACCCACAGTTATGTACTTAAAAAGCTCTCGAAACCAAAGACATAATTCAACACATGTCTATGTCAAATCCTTTGGCATTTATTAGCAAAAATGACTTTTTAATTCCTTTTCAATGTAGCCAGTTTTGTCACAGCTCCAGCAAGTCAACTTCGACTTTTCAGTCGAACTAGTCCTATTATAACCTCGATAGATACGTTGCCCTTTCGCTATCGTTACTGGGGAACCTTTCATATTCTACCACATTAGCAGTAAAGTTACCAACAACTTCATTACTCAATGGCTTAGGTCTCTCCGAAAAACCATTATATTTGTTCGTTAAAACCCAACCGTATACTCACCTGCATCTTGTAACAAAAACAGACGTACCAATTACCAGGAATTAGCAACCAGTATTTTGAATTCTGTAGCTTTTTTACGCCAACAGTTATATATATACATATAACGTCTGCCTCCAAGACTTACATACTGCGAACGTGAAGTTTCTGAAAAACACCCTGAACTGCGAACTAGTTCTCGAAATGCTGACGAAGCAGCAAAAACTATAAACGACCTTAACAGTAAAAAGTTTGATGACAATGAATAGTGTGCTGGCAAAGCGCAGAAAAAGAGAAGTTTTGGAACTGGAAAACGGATTGAGCAAAGTATGAAGGAGGCTGTGGATAAATCACAAAGACTGAACCTGTCTTCAAAGAATCCAAATGATTCAGTATCTGCTGAAGTCATTAATGAATATCTTGCTCCTGACTCTAAACCCCTACGGACAATATTCTTCATCATCCTCTGATATTAGAAATTCTAAGATATTATCATATCTTTCATTATAAATATCCTCGATATTTCTGAAGATATTTTCATAACTAATCTTATCTGAAGTCATTTATCTCTTTGCGCTATCAGTGTTACATCATATAAGAAACTATTAGTTTCTATATTCTGTAAACTTTTGAGTTTAAACTATGAATGTTTTTGAAGTAGTGTTGGGAACTGATGCATGAGTTAGTATAATATAGTGACACTTGATCAACATGATTATATTACAGTAAGTCATGCTGAGTTTCTAATGAAACGTGATGATTCACAGACTCTAAGTCATCATGTGCCATGTTACACGACTCTTGTATTCTTTTTAAACCTCTAAAATATCAAGAAAATATATCTTGTTGATTCGGTCTTTTCCCAGGGTATTCTGGTAATTTAATAAATCAAGATCGTGCCATTACCATTCCCTTCTTAGAACATTAACAATGTTCATTCGGAAACTTATATCTGCGAATTTTGGACCATTACAAGCTGTGCTTAATCGCAAGAAGAAGAAATGAAAGGACAAAAATTCCGAAATAGAAATTAGGGTATAAATCGCAGCAAATAAAAGAGATCATTAACTGAAGATAACAATGATTATGGGAGACAGAAGCAGGGACATCGAAAAATAAGAGAAGATATAAAAACTAACAACCACCCAGAAATTATAAACCGTATATATCAATACATATAGCAATATAAAGATACGGAAGAACTAAAAACACTATAAAACCAAGTGTATAGTAGAAGTAAATAGATTCTTCTGGTGGTAGATGAAAAAGAAGAATGACAGATATGAAGGTTAGGAATATATCAAGAAGCAGAACTGGATGAAGCATATTTATGAATGCTTTTAAGTATGAGTATGAAATAATGGAAGGTGTGAGTTAAAAGGAAATGAAGGAGGTGGATCTATAGTAAAATATCCGACAGAGAAATCAAAACAGATGATCGCATTTAAAGCAGATCCTAATTCCCTTGATTATCGAAGAATCAAATCCTATTACGAAGATTTTCTAAAAATCTCTTGAATTTGAAAATCAATCTATCTACGTCAAAAGAAATGACGAATCTATACCTACTCATTTCACTCTTTTGGTGATAGCTTCACTCGTACTCTTCACAAAATTAAATGATTTTATCCATATTACTCAATGATGATAAAACCCTAATCTTCAGTTTATATGCGTCATGAAAACATACTTATTGTCAGCCATGACCATCCCAATCAAATTTTGGGACGAAATTTCTTTAACGGGTAGGTACTGTGACAACCCGGAAATTTCCGACCAAATTTAAACTTTAATCTTTATATATTCCCGACACGATAAGCAAAGTTTGTAAGTTGAATCTCAAGAATTTTAAACTGTGTTCATACATTCATTTAACCTTGACCAAATTCCAAAGATTCACGAACCATTATAGAAACGAATATGATTATATATGTATATATGTTTATATTATAACTTGAAAACGTTAGCAAGTATTAAACGTATAATACTTTACATGAACGTATTTGTTTCCATATGTTTATCGATAGAATTAGAAGATTATATCAAATGATTAATTTATCTGGTACGGTGTATGATTAAGAGTCTCTGTTGAGAGGTCCACTTTTGATTTAGCAAACCTTTCCTTTTTAACGGTATTCGGAAAAATTGGTAATGTGATTTATTAGAAAGAACAAAAGTGTCAATTAACGGGAACTAGACAAGGGTTAGTGGAGATTCCCGTCGAATTTTCAATTTATGCTTTACAATAATTGTCTCGTGACTTTTAATAAGATAAAACCATCTGTCATGTTAAGATGATTTTTTTACGTACATTTATCCATTTGATCTAATCCTACAACCCATGAATAAACTGTAAGTTAATAACTTGAACCTGTTATGATTTATTTATTATTTTACTCTCTTAAGTAAAAACATTTTTTCGACATAACAGAATTAGTTTATTAATATATATGTTTAAATAACGTAGGTTGGAATATTAGTTGTTTGATATATGAATAACTTGCAACGTACATTAAAATGTGTTCATTAAATATATATGTTTTTTTTAAAATTAGTTTAGTACACGATAGTAACATTCGCTTAGTGATGCGATTGATATTTAAAAAGTTAATACACAAATGAATTGTATTTAATTAAGTTTTTAAATGAAAACGTTACGAGTTATAATATTTTTCTGAACGATTTTTAAAATGAACTTTGAAAAATAATTGGTTTTGAAAGACTAAATATTGTATCATTAGATAAATATTTGAAACATATATTATGTACAAATTTACAATTCTAAATAAATATATATATATATATTTATATATATATATATATATTTATATATATATTTGAAACATATATATATATATATATATATATATATATATATATATATATATATATATATATATATATATATATATATATATATATATATATATATATATAATTTAATTTAGTCATAAAACGTCCCAATTTAAAATAATTTATTTTGGTAAACAACGAGTCACTGATTTATAGAAGCAAATGACCACGACGCTCAAATTATATAAGATACATTTTCATAAAGTAATTTGTTGATAAATAAGTCAAATTATTATTAAAGGTACACGTCGCATAATGTAAAAGGTTAATTTTCTAAACGTGCGAAAGTGCGCTCGAAAAACCGAAAGTGGTACATGAGTCGAGTGACAACGTTCGAGTCATTTGAACAAAAATTACATTTTTATTACGCACATAAATATAATATAATATATAATTAATTGTATGAATTAAATAATCATTTATATATAATAATAGTAAAGAGTGTCGGTGGAGATTTGCAATCAAAATGTGCTGTATGAGGGGGAGTAGGTGGTGTCAATTGTTATAAATCGAGCGACTTCAATTTTGAGAGATTCATTCTCATCATGCACTCTGAAATCATTCTTATTATTTATATTATTATTATTAATATTAAGTTTATTAATCTTATTAGTATTATTATTAAGAAAAGTTATTAGTAGTATTAGTATTAATATTAGTATACATAAAATACTACGACGAGGTTCTGCCCGTGTTATTTCAAAATGAGTTTTTCGAGTAGGATAGAGCTAAGGAAATTATGGGTTATAGCTATGGAGGTGATGGGTATGAGTCATGAAAGGACCCGTCCTAATCCATCCGGACGAAGTCCATATCGATTACAAACGATTCACATCAGTTGATTTCATCGCGAGGTAATTGACCTCTATATGATAAATTTTACAAACATTGCATTCGTTTTTAAAAGACAAACTTTCGTTACATCGACAGTTGACAGGCATGTTAAGCATTTCATAATATATCCAAATATAATTGACTTAAATATAATCTTGATGAACTCAACGACTCGAATGCAACATCTTTTGAAATATGTCATGAATGACTCCAAGTAATATCTAAAATATGAGCAAATGCACAGCGGAAGATTTCTTTCGTACCTGAGAATAAACATGCTTTAAAGTGTCAACCAAAAGGTTGGTGAGTTCATTAGTTTATCATAAAGAATCATTTCATAATTTTAATAGACCACAAGATTTCATACTTCCATTTCTCATAATCATACGTCCCATGCATAGAGACAAAAATATCATTCATATGGATTGAACACCTGGTAACCGACATTCACAATATGCATATAAGAATATCCCCATCATTCCGGGATCCTCCTTCGGACATGATATAAATTTCGAAGTACTAAAGCATCCGGTACTTTGGATGGGGCTTGTTGGGCCCGATAGATCTATCTTTAGAGTTCGCGTCAATTAGGGTGTCTGTTCCCTAATTCTTAGATTACCAGACTTAATAAAAAGGGCATATTCGATTAGATAATCCAACCATAGAATGTAGTTTCGATTACTTGTGTCTATTTCGTAAAGCATTTATAAAAGCAGCGCATGTATTCTCAGTCCCAAAAATATATATTGCAAAAGCATTTAAAAAGGGATTAATGAAACTCACGCATATAAATATTGTAAAACAGTTAATAAAGCATTTGCATGTATTCTCAGCCCAAAAACGTAAAGAGTAAAAAGGGCAAATGAAACTCACGCATATAAATATTATAAAACAGTTAATAAAGCATTTGCATGTATTCTCAGCCCAAAATGTAATGAGTAAAAAGGGATTAAAATGAACTCACCTAATGTATTTTGTAGTAAAAATACATAAGACAACGTTGGACGAGTATAAGGTTGGCCTCGGATTCACGAACCTATATCATTTGTATATATATTAACAAACGTAACTGTAATCTAATAAGTTTATTTATATAATTTATTAATTATATCATTTTTATTAATAATATATATATATATATGTCTCATATATTCTTTTCGTATACGAAAATATTGATTTTTTTGTTATGTTATATGTATTAAATAGGTTTTATATATATATATATATATATATATATATATATATATATATATATATATATATATATATATATATATATATATATATATATATTATTTGTTTGTTACCATTAGTAATTTTAATGATACATAAGTTATATTAATATTGGTAAAAATAATAATAATAATAATAATACTAATAATAATAATGAATATAATACTTGTAACTAGGGTTATGTAAAAATAATAATAATAATAACAACTAATACTTGTATTAATAATAATAATAATAATACTAATAACAATTGTTTGTAATACTTAATAATAATAACATAAATAATTATAGTTCTAATACTTATTTTAGTGATAATAATAATTATAATATTTGTGCTAATAATAATAAAAATTATTAATAACAACAATAACAATAACAATAACAATTATAATAAATAATAATAATAATAATAATAATAATAATAATAATAATAATAATAATAATAATAATAATAATAATAATAATAATAAAGATGAAAGATAAATGGTTATACCCTTTGCAAGCTTTACCAAAAAAAATGTCCTAGGCGAGATTCGAACCCGCGACCTCTCGAAACACGACACTACACTTAACCATTCTGCTGTTTCTTTATTTCGGTTTTAATTCCTAATTATAACTATATGACCCATCGTACATTGCTTCTTCTTCTCCCTCAATTTACTCAGATCGACTGGAACTAAATCAACAATAATAACAGCTAAAAGATTTGGATATTGAATTCATAAGCTAAACAGAAACGAAGTGAAGGTGAAACATTTGAACTGTTTTATCAGAAAAAAAAAAAAAAAAAAAAAATGGACAGACTCGTTTTTGATCTTCATGAACTCAAACCTTGTTTTTAAAATTGAGAACGTTTTAGACTAAAGTTATAACATGAAATAGGTTGGAAAATAATCAAGAAAACTTTTGTAATCAGCAATTTCGATAGAAACTATCTTTAAAATCTCAATTTGATCTTTGAACAAACCTTTAACTTTTTGATATAAGAACTTTGACTCTTAAATTCTTGATTAATATGAAAAATTAACGATTGAAACTTTCCAGATACTTTGAATAAAAGATTTAGAATGGAATTGCATTATTAGATTTTGAATTAAAATCAATTTCGAAATTTAGATGAAAAGTGGAATATACAGGGCAGTCGACATGTTTAACAGAAATTTTGATTTATTTTCGTTTCTTTTTCACACGAATTGAATTAACAGAGTATTATATAGATACAATAGATATAGTTACAGCTAATATAGCTAAATTACCGATTGTCTTGTAGCTTAACAAACTCGACATGGATTATTCCTTCAGTACATAAATATATTAGAAAAATAAAAAGGGGAAATTGATTGTTACCAGAATTTGGATTCATTTAGTGATTAAATCCTGGGTTGTACGAATTTAGGGACACAAAATATAATTTAACACAGTTTGAAAATGATGTAAACAGATCACATACTTTTTCTGTATTTATTTATGCTTTTAATTGTGTTTATAATTCCTTTTATATATTTATAATCTGTATTTAATTATAATATCTGTTTTCAGTATCTGCATATGTAATTAATTATGATCAGTGTTTACATATTGGTATTTATATCCCTAATTGTTTATCTCTTATTATTATTCAATTATATGTATGAATTATAATTTAATCTTACAAATAAAAAAAATACTCTTTAATATACTAGTAATTCAAATATAATAATAATAATAAACATACTAATATTATTTATAACCATAATACTAATTATACTAATATTATTAATAATAATAACATTAATACTATTAATAATAATATTAATAAGAGTAGATAATAATGATAACAATAATATTAATAATAATACAACAAATTAAATGTATCAAATTTTATAAAATTATATTATTAATATTGATATCAATGTTACTATTAATATTTATTTAAATTAAAGCAATAATACTTTAACAGTTATATTTTAATTTTGTAAGTAAGTTTAGTATTTTGACATTACATATTATTTATATATTAACACATATTTACTTAAGATATTATATTACATTATAATAGAAATATATATTGAATATTTAATATCTAAATGTTTTATATAAATATAATATTCATACAACATTAATTATGTTCTGAATTCATATATATATATATATATAATATTGTTTAAATATTAAGTTTTGTTACTTAGATAAATGTATTAATTATTTATTTTGAAACAATTAATTCAAGTTATACATTTAATCGTTGACAAATCATATTCGAAATTATTTATGGTTAGTATACTCTACCTATTCAAATAATAAGTTTTAGTTATTTTAATTTATCTTATAATAGTTCAGTAACCTATTTAATTTATTATATAAAATTATTTACATATATGATCATTTATATATATACATTAAAGGTTCGTGAATCGTCGAAAATAGTCCAAGGTTAATTGCATAAATGAAAACACTTCAAAATTTTCTATACTCATTATTACATACTTTGCTTATCGTATCAAAATCATATAAAGATTAAGTTTAAATTTGATCGAAAATTCTCGGGTCGTCACAGTACCTACCCGTTAAAGAAATTTTGTCCCGAAATTTGAGTGAGGTGGTCATGGGTAACAATAAAAATGTTTTTCATGACGAATCTGAGTTGTTAAATAGAGTTTAATCACTATTGAATAATATAGATAAAACGATTCCATCACTCGAAGTGTACAAATGAAGCTATCACTAAATAGTGAATTGAGATAGGCAAGTTTCATCATAACTTTTCACTAGTCATGGTTGGATTTAGAAAATAAGGTGCGTCTTAACTATTGACGTTGTCTAGGTTGAATTCCGGAATTCAAGAGATTTAAAGAAAATCTTCGAAATCTAAAAGATTTGATTCTTCGGCGAGTAAGGAAAATTAAGATCTCTAAAATTAAATACGTGATCCGCCTCGATTACTCTGTCTGATATTTCCATTATAAATTAAGCTCTTCCATTCCCTTTTTTTTTTCACCATTTCTATACAATCCCCAAATTCAAAAGATTGTGAAAATGCTTAATCCAATTCTAATCCTTGATGTTTTCTTAATCATCATTTCTGTCATCCTTCTTTTCAATCTTCCCCCAGAAGAATCTGTTTACTCCTACTATTACCTTGGGGTAATACTATTCTTAATTATACCATGTATTTATATTGTTATTCGTATTAATATCCACAGTTTGTAACCTCTGTGTTGTTATTGGGCTTTATATTTTCTCTTATATTTTGGAGCTTTGTCCCTTCGTTTCTTCTTCTTACGATTAAACACCGCTTGTAATGGTTCAGAATTCGCAGATATAAACTTCAGAATGAACATTGTTAATGTTCTAAGAAGGAAATCGTAATGGCACGATTTGATTTGTCAAATTACCAGAATCACTGAGAATAGAACTATCAAGAATATATTTTCTTGATATGTTCAGAAGTTAATTTGAATGAAAGAGTTATGTAACATGGCACGTGATGATGATATGTTCTGTGAATCATCACGTTCCATTAGAAACTCAGCATGACTTACTGTAATATAATCACGTTGATCAAGTGTCATTATATTATACTAACTCATGCATCAGTTCCCAACATTACTTCAATAATATTCATATTTTAAGCTCGAAAGTTTACAGAATATAGAAACTAACAGTTTCTATATGATGTAACAATGATAGCACGAAGAGATTTATGATTTCAGATAATAATAGTTATGAAAATATCTTCAGAAATATGGAGGATATTTATAATGAAAGATACGATGATATCTTGGAATATCTAAGATCAGAGGATGATGGAAACTATTGTCCGTAAGGGTTTAGAGTAAGGAGCAAGATATTCGCTAAAGACTTCAGCAGATATTGAATCTTTTGGATTCTTTGAAGTCAAACTTATTCTTTGTGATTTGTCCGCGGATTCCTTCATAGTTTCGCATAATCCGCTTTTCGGTACTAAATTTTTCTATTGAGTGTTTCCAATACTCCATTCTTTATCATCAAACTTTCGATGGTTAAGGTTGTGTATAGTTTGTGCTGCTGTATTCAGCTTTCTTCAGAATTTCAGAATGGAAGATCATAATTCTAAGAGATAAATGTTATATGTTTACATATAACTGTTGATGTACACATGCTGCGAGATTTCAAAATATTGATTGCTGATTCTCGGTGTTTGGTACGGCAATTCTCGTTATCAGATGCAGATAAGTATATGATAGGGTTTCAATGAACAAATATAGTGATTTATCAGAGGGATTTAAGTCATGGAGCGATGAGGTTACTGATACGTCTGCTGGTAATATGATGGAATATAAAAGGTTCTCCAGTAATAATATATGAGCATGTATATATATCAAGATTATAATAAGACGGTTGTAAAGTCGAAGTTGACTTGCTGAAGCTGTGACAAAATTGGCTAATTAGGAAAAGAATTGCATTGTTATTTACGGTAATAACAATGCCAAATGAATTAGCACAGTTACGCGTTAAACGTTTTATTCAGTTTTCGAGAGTTTTCAGGTGCATAACCATACGCATCAATCCTTTTCTTTCTGTAGATGAAGTGTGGTTGGTTCATCCTCTCGATTGGGGTGTTTCCAAAAATCATGAAAGGTTTGAACGCAGATTGTACTTGTGATGATACGAATGGGGTTTAAAATGAAATCAAGTGGCAAACTTGAAGAATTATTTAGTTTCATATGTTATAATCAATATTTTAATTCATTTTAATTGTCCAGTGTTGGTAGTCCACAGTTGATAGTCCACAGTAACAGTCCAGTAATTCATATATAGTTTAATATATAATATTCGAATTAATTAATAAATATCGTGACCCGTGTACATGTCTCAGACTCGATCACAACTCAAAGTATATATATTATTTGAGAATCAACCTCAACCCTGTATAGAGAACTCGATCATTACTGCATATAGAGTGTCTATGGTGATTCCAAATAATATATATAGATGCGTCGATATGATATGTCAAAACCTTGTATACGTGTCCCGATATTTAAAGTGCGTAAAATAAATAACAGAAATTAAATGACGATAAATAAAGTGCGTAAAGTAAATAACAGAAATTAAATGACGATAAATAAAATTGCGAGAATGTAAATTGCGATAATTAAATTGCGATAAATAAAATGTAATCAGTTAGCTAGGAACAATTAGCTAGGAACAGTTTGCGTGGATTCTTAACAAAATTTCTCATAGTTAATTTATTTGTTTCTAACAAATTTTATTTTGTCAAATGTTTTCTTCATTATGCCACTTGTTGGATTCTGATAAATCAAAATCCAAATATAAAATTGGATGAATATGGTTATTCTGTAGTGAACGGATTTGAATATCGGTGGATGTAAGTAGGATAGTATATGACTGTTGAAACAGATTCGAAGAACGTACAATGTAAATTATTAATGTGAAATTTAAATATTCCTCGGGTATTACCTACCCGTTAAAATATTTTCACCATTAACAGTTTGTACAAGAGAATTTTTAATTACAATCTTTATGAAAACATATATACATATATATTTTCTTCAGATGTATTCATGGATTTAATGAGTTAATATGATATTAGCTCATTTGCTTTTCGGTTGGAACTAGAATAAATAATCTCTAAAACTTTAGAGATTACATATTCGCCATGTCGAACGAAGATAAATGAGGTAGAACGATACGTAGAATGAAGATCATACTCAAAGTACAGATGATGATATTGAAGCATGGATTGTTGATGGTACTGGTGCTGTTATTGATGGTACTGTTGGTGCCGGTGATGTTGATGAAGCTGGTACATTTTGCACCATATCCTCCGAATTTATTATTCGAGCGCGAAGTTTGTTGACTTATTACTCCAGGATGACTGTCGGTCGGAACGAGTGGATGAATAAGGTTCAGAATTGTGGATAGAATATACTCTTGTCAAGTTATCCCGGAAATGAGACTGAAAATGGTGTCTCGAACAGATTCGCCGGTAAATGCTTCAGGTTCATCTCCAAGAGGTGATTTCAGTTGATGGAAAGGATCACATTCTTCTTATCTCCATTGATTATGTCGGTTACGAACTTAGCCCCATTTCATCCAGAATTGATGATGGTTGATTGGTAGATTCATTCCGGTGACGATGTTTCTGGAGCTTAGGTGAACATCCATGTCGGAATAACTGTCGGAATAACTATCGGAATGGCTATTGGAATATGAGGAATCGAACTGGTTGAGGGATTCATCTCGTACGATCAGATGAAGGGTTTTTCGACAAAAAATAGATTATAGAATGTAGATTAGTACCCTGCAATACATAATTACATATGCATATATGATACTAAAATCCTATAAGTTACGGAGGAATCTACGGGAGCTGTCAGACAAAGGTAACAATAACAGATATGCTAAGATATGAATTTATCTATACACTGTCTATGCAATAGAGGCAGTAAGATATGTCTAGACTAAGAATGATAAGCAGGTAATTTTTGACACCAAATGATAAGCAAAACTTTTGACATGTAGACACGGTCGAAGTCCAGACTCACTAATGCATCCTAACGACTTATCAGTTAGACACACTAACGCAGACATGGTTCGCTAAGACCACCGCTCTGATACCAACTGAAAGGACCCGTCCTAATCCATCCGAACGAAGTCCATATCGATTACAAACGATTCACATCAGTTGATTTCATCGCGAGGTAATTGACCTCTATATGATAAATTTTACAAACATTGCATTCATTTTTAAAAGACAAACTTTCGTTACATCGAAAGTTGACAGGCATGTAAAGCATTTCATAATATATCCAAATATAATTGACTTAAATATAATCTTGATGAACTCAACGACTCGAATGCAACATCTTTTGAAATATGTCATGAATGACTCTAAGTAATATCTCTAATATGAGCAAATGCACAGCGGAAGATTTCTTTCGTACCTGAGAATAAACATGCTTTAAAGTGTCAACCAAAAGGTTGGTGAGTTCATTAGTTTATCATAAAGAATCATTTCATAATTTTAACAGACCACAAGATTTCATACTTCCATTTCTCATAATCATACGTCCCATGCATAGAGACAAAAATATCATTCATATGGATTGAACACCTGGTAACCGACATTCACAATATGCATATAAGAATATCCCCATCATTCCGGGATCCTCCTTCGGACATGATATAAATTTCGAAGTACTAAAGCATCCGGTACTTTGGATGGGGTTTGTTGGGCCCGATAGATCTATCTTTAGAGTTCGCGTCAATTAGGGTGTCTGTTCCCTAATTCTTAGATTACCAGACTTAATAAAAAGGGCATATTCGATTTGATAATCCAACCATAGAATGTAGTTTCGATTACTTGTGTCTATTTCGTAAAGCATTTATAAAAGCAGCGCATGTATTCTCAGTCCCAAAAATATATATTGCAAAAGCATTTAAAAAGGGATTAATGAAACTCACGCATATAAATATTGTAAAACAATTAATAAAGCATTTGCATGTATTCTCAGCCCAAAAACGTAAAGAGTAAAAAGGGCAAATGAAACTCATGCATATAAATATTATAAAACAGTTAATAAAGCATTTGCATGTATTCTCAGCCCAAAATGTAATGAGTAAAAAGGGATTAAAATGAACTCACCTAATATATTTTGTAGTAAAAATACATAAGACAACGTTGGACGAGTATAAGGTTGGCCTCGGATTCACGAACCTATATCATTTGTATATATATTAACAAACGTAACTGTAATCTAATAAGTTTATTTATATAATTTATTAATTATATCATTTTTATATTAATAATATATATATGTCTCATATATTCTTTTCGTATACGAAAATATTGATTTTTTTGTTATGTTATATGTATTAAATGGGTTATATATATATATATATATATATATATATATATATATATATATATATATATATATATATATATATATATATATATATATATATATATATATATATATATTATTTGTTTGTTACCATTAGTAATTTTAATGATACATAAGTTATATTAATATTGGTAAAAATAATAATAATAATAATACTAATAATAATGAATATAATACTTGTAACTAGGGTTATGTAAAAATAATAATAATAATAACAACTAATACTTGTATTAATAATAATAATACTAATAACAATTGTTTGTAATACTTAATAATAATAACACAAATAATTATAGTTCTAATACTTATTTTAGTGATAATAATAATTATAATATTTGTGCTAATAATAATAAAAATTATTAATAACAACAATAACAATAACAATAACAATTATAATAAATAATAATAATAAAGATGAAAGATAAATGGTTATACCCTTTGCAAGCTTTACCAAAAAAAATGTCCTAGGCGAGATTCGAACCCGCAACCTCTCGAAACACGACACTACACTTAACCATTCTGCTGTTTCTTTATTTCGGTTTTAATTCAGAATTATAACTATATGACCCATCGTACATTGCTTCTTCTTCTCCCTCAATTTACTCAGATCGACTGGAACTAAATCAACAATAATAACAGCCAAAAGATTTGGATATTGAATTCATAAGCTAAACAGAAACGAAGTGAATATTAGGTTAGTATAATTAATTCAAGGTATACATTTAAATATTAGGTTTTGTTACTTAGATAAATGTATTAATTATTTATTTTGAAACAATTAATTCAAGGTATACATTTAATCGTTGACAAATCATATTCGAAATTATTTATGGTTAGTATACTCTACCTATTCAAATAATAAGTTTTAGTTATTTTAATTTATCTTATAATAGTTCAGTAACCTATTTAATTTATTATATAAAATTATTTACATATATGATCATTTGTATATATACATTAAAGGTTCGTGAATTATCGAAAACAGTCCAAGGTTAATTGCATAAATGAAAACACTTCAAAATTTTCTATACTCATTATTACATACTTTGCTTATCGTATCAAAATCATATAAAGATTAAGTTTAAATTTGATCGGAAATTCTCCAGTCGTCACAAGTCATGGGTATGCTCGTGAGGTCAATCTAGTGTTTATCGTCTCTATTACGTCTACGTACCTTTCCTGCAATATTGAATCTCAATATTGATACGTAAGCACTTATAATTTAAATTTTACATAATTGTTAGTGTATCCTTGACTAGTGCTCGATTATATAGGATTATGCATGCTTGTATTTTTGATATTGCCATTAGATAGGTTATGTTGAATCCTGAATTAGTTATATATGCGGTTGAGATAAGGTATAAGATATACATGTCGTTGGAAAGCTAGCGAAAAATTATGAACTTTTCATTTAGATATCGAATGGTTTCGATGAACAGATTTGGAGTTATAGTCAATTGAAATTTGGTATTATTATTAAAAATGATTATTATTATTATCGTCGTTATTATCGTCGTTCTAGTTTTATCTTATTGTTATTATTATTATTATCTTTATCAATAAAAGGAATTATCATTAAAAATTGTTATTTTTATTATTATTACTATCGTTATTATCGTTAAAGTTATAATTAGTATTATTATTATTATCCAATTATTATTATTATTATTATTATTATTATTATTATTATTATTATTATTATTATTATTATTATTATTATTATTATTATTATTATTATTATTATCATTATTAATATATATATCATTATTTAAAAGTGGTTATTGTTATTATTATTATTATTATTATTATATTATCATTAAAATAATTATTAGTATTATCGTTAATAATGTCATAGTAATTATCATTATTAGTATTATTGTAATTTAAACTAATATTAGTAACACCTAATTATTTTGATTACTATTATTATCATTATTATGAAAACGATATAAAAGATGATTAAAAACTATTAAATGAAACGATTAAGAAATAATGAGTATGAGTATCATGATGAAATTAAAATATTATAAGATATTGATTTAGATAAAATTATCGTCCTTATTATTTTTATCATTACTATTATTATTAAAAGTATCGTTAGTATTAAAACTATCATTTTAACAAAAATTATCATTTTAATAGAAATGTCATTGTTATTATAAAATATCATTATTATTATCATTTTAAATAGAATTATTATTTTAAAGATAATATTAAAAAGTATCGTAAATATTAAGGTTATCATAATTAAAATTATCGTTTTATCATAATGTCATCTTAGTAACTATAAATATTGATATTTTTATAATAATAATTATTATTACAAAATAATACAACTATTACTTACTATTATTATAGATATTATTTTATGAAATAAATATGTGATACAAACATATTTTACTACGTGTAATAAATTACTTTAATATTACCTATCATATTATCTTTATGATATTAAATGAACTCTATAAATTTTATTACTTAATATATATAAAAGTATATTTTATTATATAAATTTTAATATAAAATTTTATTTATTAATAAATGAATTATATTATTTACTCTAATAAATCTTTTAAAAATATTTAAAAAATAAAAAACGACGATATTTAAACTATATATTAATCATGTATAGATTTTTGGAAATTATTTGGAGTCAAATTGACTTTTGTTGACTTTTGCATATTAGTCTTGAGCATTAGGATTGTGGTACACTATGACTTGATTTAATTTGTTAGACAAATATTGACCAACATATATATATATATATATATATATATATATATATATATATATATATATATATATATATATATATATATATATATATATATATATATATATATATATATAATTAATTTAGGTTCGTGAATCCGAGGCCAACCTTGCACTTGTTCAATGAGGTTATATGTATTTTTACTACGAAATACAATAGGTGGGTTTCATTTACCTTTTTACCCTTTATATTTTTGGGCTGAGAATACATGCGCAATTTTTATAAATGTTTTACGAAATAGATACAAGTAATTGAAACTACATTATATGGGTGAATGATCGAAGCCGAATATGCCCCTTTTGCATGGTAACCTAAGAATTAGTAAACTGGTCTACTAATTGACGCGAATCCTAAAGATAGATCTATTGGGCCTAACGAACCCCATCCAAAGTACCGGATGCTTTAGTACTTCGAATTCGTTTTTATCACGTCCGAAGGATTTCCCGGAATGATAGGGGATATTATTATATGCATCTTGCTAATGTCGGTTACCAGGTGTTCACCATATGAATGATTTTTTGTCTCTATGCATGGGACGTATATTATGAGAACTGGAAATGAAATTCTTGTGGTCTATTAAAATGATGAAAATGATCGATTATGATAAACTAATGAACTCACCAACCTTTTGGTTGATACTTTAAAGCATGTTTATTCTCAGGTATTAAAGAAATCTTCCGCTGTGCATTTGTTCATTTTAAAGATATTACTCGGAGTCTTTCATGGCATATTTCGAAGAACGTTGCATTCGAGTCATTGAGTTCATCAAAGATTATTATTAAGTCAATTTATAGTTGGATAGTGGATATTGTGAAATGGTATGCATACTGTCAATTTTTGATGTAAAGAAAGTTTGTCTATTAAAAACGAATGCAATGTTTGTAAAATATATCATATAGAGGTCAAATACCTCGCGATGTAATCAACTATTGTGAATCATTTATAATGTATATGAACGGGTCCTTTCAGTAATGGTACTATTGATGTTGCTGATGCTGGTACTTTTGATGATGGTCATGCTACTGGTGCTTGTAACCTTTGCACCATATTCTCCAAAGCCACTACCCGAGTGTGAAGCTCGTTGACTTCTTCTATTACACCGGGATGATTGTCGGTTCAGACGAGTGGATGAATAAGATCTAGAATGTGAGATAGTATATAATCGTGGTGACATATTCTGTAAATGAGGGCGAAAATGGTGTTTCAGACTGGTTCGCCGGTAAGTGCTTCAGGTTCTTCGCCGAGTGGGAAATTTGGTGGGTGGAAAGGATCACCTTCTTCTTATCTCCAATGATTAAGCAGACTGCGAACCCATCCCCAATTCATTCAGAATAGATGATGGCTAATTGGTTGATCCATTCCAGTCACACTGGTTTCGGAGCTCGAGTGAAACTCCATATCGGAATCCAAGGGACTTGAACTAGTGGCGAGTTCCATTTCGTACGATTGAATAAAGGATTTTTTGATATGAAATGATTTCCGGCTATCGGATGGTATTCTAATTACATAGAATATCTATATATATATAGAACAAAAGATTTCATAGATTACGGAGGAATTTACGGAATATTGCAGGCAAAGTTTACAGTAACAGATACGCTAAGATATGATTTAGCAGATATACTAAGATATGAATTTTGTATATACACTATCTATGCAATAATTGCAGTAAGACACGTCAAGACTTAAGATGATAAACAGGTAATTTTCGACAAGAAATGATAAGCAAAAATTTTGACATCTAGACATGGCCGAAGTCTAGACTCACTAATGCATCCTAACAACTATCGGTTAGACACACTAATGCAAGACCTGGTTCGCTAAGACCACCGTTCTGATGCCAACTGAAACGACCCATCCATATTACTATAAATGCAGTACGTTAGTCATTGGTCCCATAGCGAAGTATTTGACCTCTATATGATACGTTTTAGAAAATATTGCATTCGTTTCAATAAAAGCACACCATTATTATACATAATCCATATTTTAAATAAGTGGGCGATTATTTAAGAAATAATCCCCATGATACATCGGTTACCAAATACTACACACATGACATAACTGTCGAATATAATACATGACAAAGGTTTTATTGAATGCCACACTTCATTTAAACAAAAGCATGAGACTCCATGCACAGCTTGCTCAGATAATGCAACAGCGGAAGCCTTTCTTAAGGACCTGAGAATAAACATGCTTAAACAGTCAACACAAAGGTTGGTGATATATATAGGTTTAGCATCGATATAAATATAGACCACAAGATTTCATAGTTATAAATATATGTACACTCGCAAGTGTATAAAAGTATTCTATAAGTTGTTGAGCGCTTCGGTAACCATACTTAACCATTAATGTGGCATATTCCCTTTACTATGAAATCTCCCTACACTGTACCAAGTGTAGTAAAAACGAAGTACTATGCAACCGTTTACGATACTAGAGCGACAAGCCCAGTTGGGGTTGTCAAACCTGATAGATCTATCAATAGGATTCGCGCTTACATGTTCTTACAACATGTAAGTATTAGTTGCCAAGCTATTAGGGAAGATATGCAATGTGGTACAACTCAACATAGAATATATTTTAAGTACTTGTGTTCATGGTATAAAACATAAAATGCATGTATTCTCATCTTAAAATATTTTTAGAGTTTAAAAATGGGACTATATACTCACGGTCGTAAAAAATATTAATAATAATTTTTCAACTTATTAAAAATATGGTCGTCGTCCTTGGATTCATGAACCTATAACAATAATAACGATTCAGATAATAATACAACATGTGAATAAAATAAAACAAGTTCATAAAATACATATATATTAATTTTTAACATTTTTATGTTAGTAGTCCTTTGTTAGTAGTCCAAAATAGTCTGAAATATCCAACAGTCCAATAATCGGTATATATATAATCTTAGAATTACCCCACGATGTATTGTATACGTATTGTATTTACATCAACCCAGAGACATATTGTATACGTATTGTCTTAGAATTTATCAAAACGTATTGTATACTTATTGTCTTAGGATTTATTAAAACGTATTGTATACTTATTGTCATGGAATGTACCAAGATTATTATATATATATACAATCTCGGAATTAACTAAGATTATAATATTTTGTTATACTAATGATAACATGTCCAAAAATATATATGATATAGTAAAAGTTAGCAAGGATATGGTTAATATAGTTTTTACAATATAAATTTCGTCCATACAACGTTAATTTTAGCAGATTTTGTTTTGCTCGCCAAATATTCATTACAACTCCGTTTAAAGTGAATCAAATTGCTATGGATTCCTTAAGAAGTTAATTTTTCAAAAAAATTCGAAAATTTCAGCCAATGTATTAATATTCAGAGTTTTACCCTCTTTTTGTGCTGGTGGATAGATTTGGAAGAATCCCTGTACCCACCCAATATATGATTTTTGATAAAATACTACCACTTTGTCTAAAATCATGAAAAAAATACTGGAAGTCTTATTTACATATAGTAACATATATCCAAATTCTTAGCCTCGAACTCAAAGTCTAAGATAGGTTTTTAATTCCCAACCCAAAACAGCCCGCTTTTTACCGAATGGAGATTAAACGATATATGTTAAGTTTCAAGGTGTTCTTCATATGTACAAGTTATAAGTTCTTATATTAACTTAATATAAAATCATAATACATATAAATAAGTGTTATTAGAGTTAAGTTAGAAAGATTAGATTAGTTCTTCAAACAAGTCTAGAATCAACTAAACTGTGTTCTAGTTTATAAACTCTTATATAGATAGTTATAAACATATGAATTGAATAAGAGTTGAATTAGAGTTTTTACCTCAAGTTTAGAATGTTAAGTTACTGGAAAGAAGTAGTAGAAGAAAACTTGAGAGAGTTCTTGCAAGTGTGTGTGAAAATTGGAAGTAAAATTTGGAAAATGAATGTGTAAAAATGAGTTAGAAATGGTGCTTATTTATAGGCTTGAAAATTTAGTTTTTAGTGAAAATATCTAAGATAAGTTAAAATGTAACATGTCATGAATGACATATTAAATTGATTAGGTCATGGTTGACATATTACACAAATAATTGCAGATTTCTATTGGTATATACCAATAGTAAATACTTCTAGACGTTGTGTATAATACGGGTAAAAATGTCGTATGAACACGAGTAGAATTCTTGAGAAAATTGAACGAAAATACGAGTATAGCTATCCTTTATATGTATTGGTATATTATAAAGTGTATTCAATACTTGTAAGGATGTATTTACACTCGTAATACATTATATGTAAATACATTTTAACATAAGTTAATTACGTTGTTTAAATAGTAACATATATATTGTTGAAAAATTCTTTAGATTAGTAGTATGAAATATATATATATATATATATATATATATATATATATATATATATATATATATATATATATATATATATATATATATATATATATATATATATATATATATATATATATATATAATACTTTGTTAATATACTTAATGAGATATTTAATGTGATGGTCATGTCAAAACACTTAACGGCTCCGTCACTTGGTCCCACAGCTTGATCGAACTTAAATGAATTTAATAAATGACATTGCATTCTTTTATATCAAAAGTTTCCCAAAAAGGAAAGCATACCCAAATATGTAGTTTAAAAGTTACCCAACATATTAATAATCCAAAGTTGACACAAAAACATTGTCAACAACCCACAAGTATTAATTATTCAAAAACCGAATGCAAGCCAAAGTTTCATAAATTGTTTCATAAAAATCTGCCCAATTCCATGCAGACTCTTCCAAACACAGCGGAAGCATCACATAAACTCAAGTACCTGTGAAAACATGCGAGTAAACTATCAACACAAAGGTTGAGTGAATTATAGGTTTAAATAATTGAATAAACTTTAGACCACAATATTTAAAAATGTTAGAATACATTAAACATTATTCCGTTATCAATGAGCCACCTGGTAACCACTTAACCCTTTATTTACCCTTGCCAAACACAATAAAAAAATATACACTGGACAGTGTATCTACAACAAAATACGAAGTACTAAACATTCCGATTATAAATTGCTAGCGCGACTAGCTCGAAATGGGGTTGTCAAACCCGATAGATCTATCTGTAGGATTCGCGTTCACCGGTAGAAACTAATGATTACAGTTACCAGACTAGGGAATATTTTTGTCCAACTCACAATGAATAATTTAAATTTAATTGTCACTTGTGTCTAAACGTGAAATAAAATGCATGTAATCACATCCCAAAAATATACTTTGAAAAGTATGTAAAAACGGGACTATAACTCACCTTAATAGTAATGAAGTAACCAACACAATTAAGCGAACAGTGATCAGGAATGATCACAACGCCGACCTATAAATAAAGCGGGTCGATATAAATAACTAACTTATGTCAAGTCTTAGTATGATAGCTATTGTACATGTTGCAAGTAGTCATAGAACAATACTCAATATGCATCGGTTTGATCGGAACAGCTTACGGACACACACTTTCTATTTTTAGAAAGTTTCTATTTTTAGCAGGTTTCCATTTTTGGAAAGTTTCTATTTTTGGAAAGTTTCTATTTTTGGAAAGTTTTTATTTTTGGAAAGTTTCTATATTTGGAAAGTTTCCAAATTTAGAAAGTTGCTATATTAGGAAAGTTTATAGGTTAGGAAAGTTTCCTTAATTAGAAAGTCAACAAAAGTCAACCGAAAGTCAAAGTCAACCGAAATTCAACTCAAAAGTCAACCTTGGTCAAACATGGTCAATGTAAATTTTAAAAGTGTAATTTATAGTAATAATATAAGTTATAACGTTTATTAAAGTTAAATATGTCTAATTATTTCATAACATAAGTTTAATTAAATTAAAATGAATTATTAAAGTTAATATAAGTTTAGATGATATAATTAATATAACATAAGTATTTAATTAATTAATTAAATATTAGTCATAATGTAAGTATTATTAATTAATAATAAATTTTAAATCATATCATAAGTATTATTAATTAATAATGAATTATTAATCATATCATAAGTTTCTAATTATAATTATTAAATCATAAGTATTTAATAATTAAATTATAATTAAATAATAACTAAGTCTTATAATAATTAAATAATTAATTAATCCTTATTATAAGTCTTATTATAATAATCTCATAATATAAGTTTAATACTTATCATAAGTATTTTCCATTAATAATAAAAGTGTTATTAATCATATGTTTAATTAAAAAGTTAATTAAATCATAAGTTTTAATTAAATGATATAATAAATATATATCATAAGTCTTAAATAATAATAATTACTTTTTTTATCATAAGTAATTAAATGATATTGAAATCCATTATTTATATCATAAGTTTAATAATTAATCACAAGTTTTAAATCAAAAGTTCATCGGGTCGTATCCTGAGCCCCGGGTGTCGGTTTTCGGCGAGCCTTACATATATCTCCGCCTAAGCAAACCACCTGACACTTTGGTACACTCAAGAACACACCATGAACAGCCCACAAGTCGTGATATGCAGCCAATACACTACTTGGAACTTCAATTCAACCAAAAACATGTTTTAGACGTAACGGGTGATTCGTGGCTCGGATTGAGATGACCCGAACATGAAAGTTCGTCCCACCATCAGTCCTAATACACTAACACACCCTAAAGTCACCAAATATGGTCACAAAGTCGGACCCAACCTGGTTCATACCAAAATCACATTTCAATCTTAACAAAATACCACTTTGATCATAATTAGGGTTCCGGGAATCGAAACGACATGAATCCGGAGTCTAAAATTAATGTATTGATGAGAGGAACTCATTTATATACTTTATTTTATGATCAACATTAGTTACAAAATCAGAAACACACGAAAAAGCTGTTGTCCCAATTTTATCAAACCGAAAACATATGTTTACGAGTAATTCTACGCATACAATCAACATTACAACAACTAATAATCATCATACTAATAATATAAACATAAAATACAGAAAAATAAATAAAAATTAAAAGTTCTAGGGTTAGGGTTTATACCCTAATCAAGAAACAATTGGTATGATCGCGTAGAGAACGGAACGAGGAACGCGTTGGTATAGATGATCTCTTGATCCAAGCTTGAAAAATTGATGAAGATGATGATGTTTGTGGGGTTATGGGCGACGGCCAAGGGGCAAGGGAAGAGGGGAAGAGAGCAAATATCTAAATTTAGGTTTTGATTAAAAGTGGAATGGAAATAAATCACAAAAAAACAAAATCAAGGGAGTAATACCCCCCTTGGTTGCTTCGGCCGAATGGAGTGTGGGTGGGCCCCATGGTGGGCCAAATTTGCTAAAAGCTAAATTCCTTGTGGCCCAAAAGCCCGAACGAGTCCCGAAACGCGAAAACGCACTTACGCGATTAAAAATCCGAAAAGATAATAAACGCGCGACGAAAAATAAATATAAATACCCTATATAATTATATGACCTTAAAATATCATATTTAAAATAAATAGGATTTAAATACCCCAAAAACGCGACTGTTGGTTTAAAAACTGAAAAGATTCGCCGGATAGAAATCCGCGATTCGTATAAACGTACGATTTAAAATATGAATACATATATTCACATAACACATAATAATTAATATATGTTACTAAAATAATAATATAGGTCATAGAAATGACGTAGCATAATTAACAGATAACAGTCGTTAAATAATTAACGGAAAAGATAACGGAAAAAGTAGGGTCGTGACAGTACCTTCCCGTTACGGAAATTTCGTCCCGAAATTTAAGCAGGTGCAGGGGTTGACTCAGCATCTGGAAACAAATGCGGGTACTTCTGCTTCATCTGATCTTCACGCTCCCAAGTGAACTCGGGACCGCGTCTGGCGTTCCATCTAACCCGGAAAATAGGAATTCGACTCTGCTTAAGAGTCTTAACTTCTCGATCCATAATTTCAATAGGTTCCTCAATAAAGTGTAGTTGCTTATCAACATGAAGTTCTTCTAAAGGAATAGTCTTATCGGCTTCGGCCAAACACTTCTTTAAGTTCGATACATGAAAAACATCGTGAACAGCACCGAGTTCTTGTGGCAACTTCAAACGATAAGCCGCCGGTCCAACTCTCTCAACAATCTCAAACGGTCCAACAAAGCGAGGACTTAGCTTTCCCCTTTTACCAAAACAGATCACACCCTTCCAAGGTGAAACCTTTAACATAACACGATCACCAACTTGAAATTCCACATCTTTCCTTCCCCTATCGGCATAACTCTTTTGCCGACTTCTAGCGGTTCTCAACCTTTCCTTAATCTGTACAATCTTCTCGGTAGTCTCGTGAATAATTTCTGGACCTGTGAGTTGAGCATCCCCACCCTCATTCCAATAGACAGGAGACCTACACTTCCTACCGTACAGAGCTTCAAACGGTGCGGCTTGAATACTTGCGTGGTAACTGTTGTTATAAGAAAACTCAGCTAGCGGCAAATATTTATCCCACCCATTACCAAAATCAATAACACACGCTGTAAACATATCTTCCAACGTCTGAATGGTCCTTTCACTCTGACCATCCGTTTGAGGATGATAAGCGGTGCTCATGTCTAACCTAGTTCCCAAGGCTTCCTGTAAAGATCGCCAAAACCCCGATACAAATCGACTGTCTCGGTCCGAAATAATGGATACAGGAACACCATGCCTAGAAACAATCTCCTTCAAGTACAAACGAGTAAGCTTCTCCATTGAATCTATTTCCCTAATCGGCAAAAAGTGAGCCGACTTAGTGAGTCGATCTACAATCACCCAAATAGTGTCATAGCCACCCGCAACTCTCGGTAACTTAGTAATAAAATCCATTGTAATTCCTTCCCACTTCCACTCGGGAATCTCGGGTTGTACCAACAGTCTAGAAGGTTTTTGATGTTCAGCTTTAACCTTAGCACAGGTCAAACACTTAGCCACATACGTAGCCACATCACCTTTCAAATTTGGCCACCAATACAGCTCCTTAAGATCATGATACATCTTTCCTGAACCAGGATGAATTGAGTACCTAAACTTATGAGCCTCATCCAAAACAAGTTGTCGCAGTTCACCAAACTTCAGAACCCAAAGACGTCCTACAAAGTACCTAGTACCATCTGCTTGAATCTCAAATTTCTTAGCCATACCTCTTACGTTCTCTTTCACAAAATTCTCTTCCTTTAAGGCTTCTTGTTGTGCTTCAAGAATCTGCCTTGCGAGGTTTGTTCTAATTGTCATATTCAAGGCCCTAAACCTGCGAGGTTCAGCCCTTTCTTTACGACTCAACGCGTCTGCCACAACATTGGCCTTACCCGGATGATACAAAAGTTCACAATCGTAATCATTCAACGTCTCAATCCATCTTCGTTGTCTCATGCTCAACTGTTTCTGATCTAGGATATATTGAAGACTTTTGTGATCTATGTACACAGTACTCTTGACCCCATACAAATAATGTCTCCAAATCTTAAGTGCAAAAACAACGGCCCCCAACTCTAAATCATGAGTTGTATAGTTCTGCTCGTGAATCTTCAATTGACGTGATGCGTACGCAATAACTTTCTTGCGCTGCATCAAAACACAGCCAAAGCCCTGACGCGAAGCATCACAATAAACAACAAAATCATCATTACCCTCAGGTTGTGACAATATCGGAGCGGTAGTCAACTTCTTCTTTAAAATCTGAAAAGCAGCCTCTTGTTCATCCTTTCACTCATACTTCTTCCCTTTATGCGTTAAAGCAGTCAAAGGTTTTGCGATACGAGAGAAATCTTGAATGAACCTTCGATAGTAACCTACCAATCCTAGGAACTGACGAATCTGAGTAGGAGTTTTCGGAGTTTCCCACCTTTCAATCGCCTCAATCTTAGCAGGATCAACTTGTATCCCTTGCTTACTAACAATAGGTCTAAAGAATTGAACTTCTCGTAACCAGAATGCACACTTAGAGAACTTAGCGTACAACTCTTCTTTTCTCAACAGATCAAGCACTAACTTCAAATGTTCTTCGTGCTCTTCATCATTCTTCGAATAAATAAGGATGTCGTCGATGAACACAATAACAAACTTGTCCAGATAGGGTCTACACACACGGTTCATGAGGTCCATGAACACAGCAGGTGCATTCGTCAATCCGAACGGCATAACAAGAAACTCAAAGTGACCGTAACGGGTGCGAAAAGCACTTTTTGAAACATCAGATTCTTTAACACGTAACTGATGATAGCCAGAACGAAGATTGATTTTTGAATAGACAGATGAACCCTGAAGCTGATCGAACAGATCATCAAATCTCGGAAGAGGATAATGTTTTTTAATAGTAAACTTGTTCAACTCACGATAATCAATGCACAAACGAAAAGAACCATCCTTCGTCTTAACAAACAGAACATGAGCTCCCCAAGGGGATGAACTAGGACGAATAAAACCTTTGTCTAACAACTCACGGAGTTGACTTGACAATTCTTGAAGTTCAGAAGGCGCAAGACGATAAGGAGCACGTGCTACGGGAGCAGCACCGGGAACAAGATCAATTTGAAATTCTACCGCGCGTTGCGGTG
Source organism: Rutidosis leptorrhynchoides (assembly GCF_046630445.1). Taxonomy (NCBI): domain Eukaryota; kingdom Viridiplantae; phylum Streptophyta; class Magnoliopsida; order Asterales; family Asteraceae; genus Rutidosis; species Rutidosis leptorrhynchoides. The sequence goes on along the minus strand of NC_092341.1, from coordinate 194,123,228 downwards.
GAAGGCCAGGTAAATCTTCGGTAAATACCTCGAGAAAATCTCTAACAATATGAACATCTCCAACACTTTTCGTTTCTCTTTCGGAATCAACAACATGGGCTAGAATAGCATGACAGCCTTTGCGAAGATGTTTAAGAACTTTCAAACAGCTAATAAGATTTAACTGTCGACATTTCTTATCTCCAAGAACCATCAGCGGCTCTCCAACCACATTAGTAATACGAATAGCTTTATCATAAGACACAATCTCAGCACGATTCGCAGATAACCAATCCATCCCAATAACAACATCAAAACTACCAAGTTCAATCGGTACCAAATCTATCTCAAAATCTCTACCAGCTAAACTAATGTTACATTTACGATACACAGTCTTAGCAGTGAGTACCTTACCATTAGCTATTTCAACAACATAAGTATTGTCTAAAGGAGTTAACAGTGTTTTGATTTTTGGACTTAATTTACTCGACACAAAACTCAAATCAGCCCCTGAATCAAATAGTACATAAACTGATAAATCATTGACGAGAACGTACTAGTAACAAGTTTAGGATCTTCCTCAGCATCCCTAGCGTTAATGTTGAATGCTCTACCACGCGCAGTCTCTGCAGTTTTCTTGTTGGGACAGGCATCACGGAAATGCCCCGGCATCCCACACTCGTAACAAACTCTTGGATTACCACCATTATTCGACTTTCCATTGCCATTACCATTACCACCTCTATTACCAGCATTATTACCATTATTACCACCTGCAGCAGGAGTAGTAGAACCCGGCAGAAGTACCGTACAATCCTTAGCAATGTGTCCCTGTTTAGAACACCTCTTGCAAGTCACGGTACAGAAACCATCATGAGCCTTGTAACAACGAGGACACACATGCTGACTGTGGTTATTCGAACCAGAAGTATCCTGCTTTTTCTGCTGATTCTGTTTTTGATTGCGGTTATTATCCCACTTTCTCTTCCCATTATCAGCTTTCTTAACAGTCTCTTCACTGGGTTCGGTTACAGCAGCGTTGCTTCTTCTCAAAATCTTATTATTCAACTTATGAGCCATCGACATCGCGGCCTCAATAGTTTGGGGCTCACTAGATTCAACCCCATGTTCAATTTTCTCGGACAACCCATCAATGTAAGCTTCAATCTTCAGATTCTCATCGGCATAAACATTAGGGAACAACAAAGTCAACTCAAAGAATCTCTGCTCGTAGGCATCTAATTCGGTGCCCTTCATTTTCAAGTTTTTAAGTTCAACCTCTAACTTCTTAAGCTCACCCCTAGGTCGGTAGTGGGTGATCATTCTTTCCTTGAAATTATTCCAAGTTAAACCATAAGCCACATCATTTCCCAAACTGTTAACCAAGTTGTTCCACCAGGTCAATGCACTATCCTTCAAAGTGCAGCTAGCAAAACTAACCTTGTCCTCCTCTCGGACTCGACTAACCCTGAAAATAGACTCGATTTTCTCGAACCAGCGGGTAAGTCCTATGGGTCCTTCTGTACCACTGAATTCCTGTGGGCGACTAGCCATGAACGTTTTGTGGGAGCATCCCACCTGATTGTTGTTCGCATTAGCATTTGCATTAGCATTCGCTGCCATAGCAGCAGCTATCCCTTCGGTAACAAGATGTTGGATACTGGCTTCGTTGGACTCTCTAGGGGGCATGATCTTCAAAACAGAATAACACAACCGTTAGTACTAAGAATAATACCAGTGTTATAAAGGAATAGATCGAACACGAAAATATTAACCATTAAAATAATAGTCAGTAACCACTATGAGTAATAACATGACAGTTATGATTGTTATAGAAATAACCACCACATGCATACATATTTTATGATAACATCATACAACATACATAGCACCTAACATACATGATCTACATTACACATAATATAGCATGCCAAGAGTCACAACATTAGAAATAAAATGTGATAATGATAATAGATGTCATAAAAATAACCATCCATACATAATGAAAAACATCCCATAACAAAATCTTAATAAAATCCTCGGCAAAACGCTGTACATAACCCAAAAATGTATGTATGAAAGGACATTAAGTCTTATGAAATAAATTATCAATCATGAATCATCATATCACATCTGCTTAGAGCGGGTGTGATAAGCTGGGCCAGCATGAGTCTCGGCAGGTGGCTCATACTTCCACAACTTTCCTTTCACTTCTTCCAACTCTGCCTTCAAACCACGAACCGTGCTCTCTAGAGCCTCGAACCTAGCGTCAACTTCACGGTTACGCTTACGACTCTCGATCCCAACATTGTTCTTGAAGCTAACAAACGAATCCATACTAGCTCGAATCTGGTCCATCATCTCGATATGTGGCAAAGTACGCATACAATCACTAAGAGCATTAATACGCGTCACTTCATTGTAAGCCCTGTTCATATGAGTAAGGGTAGAAAAGTAGTAGTGAACAGGATCATCGATCTCTGGTTGACCAGCACGGCATTTGGCAGCAGCCGGAGGAGCAGGAGCAGCAACGGAGTTATCGCTCGAAGTCGACATCTGCAAACAGTAAAACCGCAAACCACATACCAAAAGATATAAATGCTAATGATATAACTCATACGAAATGAAATGCATAATAATGCTATAGCAAAAGGGTCGGGCTGTAGACTAGACTCTAATGCACCCTAAGAACCACGGCTTGACCACATTAAGACCGCCTAGTTCCCTACAACCAGAGCTCTGATACCAACTGTGATGGCCCCGTCAAAACACTTAACGGCTACGACACTTGGTCCCACAGCTTGATCGAACTTAAATGAATTTAATAAATGACATTGCATTCTTTTATATCAAAAGTTTCCCAAAAAGGAAAGCATACCAAAATATGTAGTTTAAAAGTAACCCAACATATTAATAATCCAAAGTTGACACAAAAACATTGTCAACAACCCACAAGTATTAATTATTCAAAAACCGAATGCATGCCAAAGTTTCATAAATTATTTCATAAAAATCTGCCCAAATGCATGCAGACTCTTCTAAACACGGCGGAAGCATCACATAAACTCAAGTACCTGTGAAAACATGTGAGTAAACTATCAACACAAAGGTTGAGTGAATTATAGGTTTAAATAATTGAATAAACTTTAGACCACAAGATTTAAAAGTGTTAGAATACATTAAACATTATTCCATTATCAATGAGCCACCTGGTAACCACTTAACCCTTTATTTACCCTTGCCAAACACAATAAAAAATATACACTGGAAAGTGTATCTACAACAAAATACGAAGTACTAAACATTCCGATTATAAATTGCTAGCGCGACTAGCTCGAAATGGGGTTGTCAAACCCGATAGATCTATCCGTAGGATTCGCGTTCACTGGTAGAAACCAATGATTACAGTTACCAGACTAGGGAATATTTTTGTCCAACTCACAATGAATAATTTAAATTTAATTGTCACTTGTGTCTAAACGTGAAATAAAATGCATGTAATCACATCCCAAAAATATACTTTGAAAAGTATGTAAAACGGGACTATAACTCACCTTAATAGTAATGAAGTAACCAACACAATTAAGCAAACAGCAAATGTAGTACAGTGATTAGGAATGATCACAACGCCGACCTATAAATAAAGCAGGTCGATATAAATAACTAACTTAGGTCAAATCTTAGTATGATAGCTATTGTACATGTTGCAAGTAGTCATAGAACAATACACAATATGCATTGGTTTGATCAGAACAGCTTACGGACACACACTTTCTATTTTTAGAAAGTTTCTATTTTTAGCAGGTTTCCATTTTTGGAAAGTTTCTATTTTTGGAAAGTTTCTATTTTTAGAAAGTTTCTATTTTTGGAAAGTTTCTATTTTTGGAAAGTTTCTAAATTTAGAAAGTTGCTATATTAGGAAAGTTTATAAGTTAGGAAAGTTTTCTTAATTAGAAAGTCAACAAAAGTCAACTGAAAGTCAAAGTCAACCGAAAGTCAACTCAAAAGTCAACCTTGGTCAAACATGGTCAACGTAAATTTTAAAAGTGTAATTTATAGTAATAATATAAGTTATAACGTTTATTAAAGTTAAATATGTCTAATTATTTCATAACATAAGTTTAATTAAATTAAAATGAATTATTAAAGTTAATATAAGTTTAGATGATATAATTAATATAACATAAGTATTTAATTAATTAATTAAATATTAGTCATAATGTAAGTATTATTAATTAATAATAAATTTTAAATCATATCATAAGTATTATTAATTAATAATGAATTATTAATCATAGCATAAGTTTCTAATTATAATTATTAAATCATAAGTATTTAATAATTAAATTATAATTAAATAATAACTAAGCCTTATAATAATTAAATAATTAATTAATCCTTATTATAAGTCTTATTATAATAATCTCATAATATAAGTTTAATACTTATCATAAGTATTTTCCATTAATAATAAAAGTATTATTAATCATATGTTTAATTAAAAAGTTAATTAAATCATAAGTATTAATTAAATGATATAATAAATATATATCATAAGTCTTAAATAATAATAATTACTTTTTTATCATAAGTAATTAAATGATATTGAAATCCATTATTTATATCATAAGTTTAATAATTAATCACAAGTTTTAAATCAAAAGTTCATCGGGTCGTATCCTGAGCCCCGGGTGTCGATTTTCGGCGAGCCTTACATATATCTCCGCCTAAGAAAACCACCCGACACTTTGGTACACTCAAGAACACACCATAAACAGCCCACAAGCCGTGATATGCAGCCAATACACTACTTGGAACTTCAATTCAACCAAAAACGTGTTTTAGACGTAACGGGTGATTCGTGGCTCGGATTGAGATGACCCGAATATGAAAGTTCGTCCCACCATCAGTCCTAACACACTTACACATCCTAAAGTCACCAAATATGGTCACAAAGTCAGACCCAACCTGGTTCATACCAAAATCACATTTCAATCTTAACAAAATACCACTTTGATCATAATTAGGGTTCCGGGAATCGAAACGACATGAATTCGGAGTCTAAAATTAATGTCTTGATGAGAGGAACTCATTTATATATTTTATTTTATGATCAACATCAGTTAAAAAGTCAGAAACACACGAAAAAGCTGCTGTCCCAATTTTATCAAACCGAAAACATATGTTTACGAGTAATTCTACGCATACAATCAACATTACAACAACTAATAATCATCATACTAATAATATAAACATAAAATACAGAAAAAAAAATAAAAATTAAAAGTTCTAGGGTTAGGGTTTATACCCTAATCAAGAAACAATTGGTATGATCGCGTAGAGAACGGAACGAGGAACGCGTTGGTATAGATGATCTCTTGATCCAAGCTTGAAAAATTGATGAAGATGATGATGTTTGTGGGGTGATGGGCAATGGCCAAGGGGCAAGGGAAGAGGAGAAGAGAGCAAATATCTAAATTTAGATTTTGATTAAAAGTGGAATGGAAATAAATCACAAAAAAATAAAATCAAGGGAGTAATACCCCCCCTTGGTTGATTCGGCCGAATGGGGTGTGGGTAGGCCCCATGGTGGGCCAAATTTGCTAAAAGCTTAATTCCTTGTGGCCCGAAAGCCCGAACGAGTCCCGAAACGCGAAAACGCACTTTCGCGATTAAAAATCCGGAAAGATAATAAACGCGCGACGAAAAATAAATATAAATACCCTATATAATTATATGACCTTAAAATATCATATTTAAAATAAATAGGATTTAAATACCCTAAAAACGCGACCGTTGGTTTAAAAACCGAAAAGATTCGCCGGATAGAAATCCGCGATTTGTTTAAACGTACGATTTAAAATATGAATACATATATTCACATAACACATAATAATTAATATATATTACTAAAATAATAATATAGGTCATAGAAATGACGTAGCACAATTAATAGATAATAGTCGTTAAATAATTAACGGAAAAGATAACGGAAAAAGTAGGGTCGTGACATTTAATTATCATATTTTCAAGTTAAATATATATAAATCCATATATACACACAATAATTAAATAATTAAACAATTAAATCAAGTTATGACATTCGTGAATTGTTGGAATAAAAGGGTGACCAAAGGCTTGTGTAAAACTCTTTCCGGAGGTTCAAGATTTGTTAAAATTCATTGCTTATCAAGTCGGAATTATATAAAGATTAAGTTTAAATTTGGTCGGAAATTTCTGGGTCGTCACATGTAGTGACCCGAACTTTTCCATATTTATATATTAAATGAAATTGATATTTACATGATTAAATGTTTCCAGCATGTTAAGCAATCAAATTTGTTATGACTTGATTAATTGAAATAGGTTTCATGTAGACAATTGACCACCCGAGTTGACCGGCGATTCACGAACGTTTAAAACTTGTAACAACTACATGATGATATATATGGATATATATAGTTAACATGAGATTATAATAAGTAAGTATCTCACTAAGTATATTAAAAATGAGTTAAATACATAAAAATGAAACTATTGAATTAAGAAACTCGAAACGATATATATAACAATTATCGTTATAACAACATCTTACTTAATACATATGAATCATATTACAATATTGATACACTATGTTTAACATGATAAAATAATAATTAAATATATCATTAAGTGTGTTAACAATGAACTACATATGTAAAACAAGACTACTAACTTAAGAGTTTTGAAACGAGTTATATATGTAACGATTACCGTTGTAACGGCGTTTTAACATATATATATATATATATATATATATATATATATATATATATATATATATATATATATATATATATATATATATATATATATATATATATATATATATATATATGATATTAAGATATATTCATACACCTTGTTATCATGTTAACATAACAATTTAACATCTCATTTAAGTATAATAACAATGGATTAATTACATTTAACAAAATCGTTAAAGGTTTCAAAACAACACTCACATGTAACGACTAACGGTGACTTAATGACTCAGTTAAAATGTATATACATGTAGTGTATTAAGATGTATTAATACACTTTTGAAAGACTTCATGACACATATCAAAGTACTTCTACTTAACAAAACTGCTTACAATTACATTCTCGTTCATTTTCATCAATAATTCTACTCGTATGCACCCGTATTCGTACTCGTACAATACCCAGCTTCTAGATGTATTTACTATTGGTATATACACTTTAATGATCAGCTCTTAGAAGCCTTAATGAGTCACCTAAACATGTAGGAACCATCATTTGGCAACTAGCATGAATGATTACACAAAATTACAAAAATATGATAAATCATTCATGAATTATTTACAATAAAATAAACTTACATATCCTTTATATCTAATCCATATACCAATGACCCAAAACACACACAAACACCTTCATTCTTTAATTTTCTTCATTTAATTGATCTCTCTCAAGTTCTATCTTCAAGTTCTAAGTGTTCTTCATAAATTCTATAAGTTCTAGTTTCATAAAATCAAGAATACTTTCAAGTTTGCAAGTTTACTTCCAAGCTTTCTAATCTATTCCAAGTAATCATATAAGATCAAGAAACCTTTATTATTTACAGTAGGTTATCTTTCTTATTCAAGGTAATATTCATATTCAAACTTTGATTCGATTTCTATAACTATAAACTATCTTAATTCGAGTAAAAATCTTACTTGAACTTGTTTTCGTGTCATGATTCTACTTCAAGAACTTCAAGCCATCTAAGGATCCTTTAAAGCTAGATCATTTCTTGTCACTTCCAGTAGGTTTACCTACTAAACTTGAGGTAGTAATGATGTTCATAACATCATTCGATTCATATATATAACTATCTTATTCGAAGATTTAAACTCGTAATCACTAGAACATAGTTTGGTTAATTCTAAACTTGTTCGCAAACAAAGTTAATCATTCTAACTTAACTTTTAAAATCAAATAAATACATGTTCTATATCTATATGATATGCTAAATTAATGATTTAAAACATGGAAACACGAAGACAACCGTAAAACCAGACATACGCCGTCGTAGAGAAACTGGGGGCTGTTTTGGTTTGGATAATTAAAAACTATGATAAACTTTGATTTAAAAGCTATTCTTTTGGTAAAATGATTTTTCTTATAAACATGAAACTATATCCAAAAATCATGGTTAAACTCAAAGTGGAAGTATGTATTCAAAAATGGTCATCTAGACGTCGTTCTTTCGACTGAAATGACTACCTTTACAAAAATGACTTGTAACCTGTATTTCTGACTATAAACCTATACTTTTTCTGTTTATATTCATAAAGTACAGTTCAATATGAAACCATAGCAATTTGATTCACTCAAAACGGATTTAAAATGAAGAAGTTATGGGTAAAACAAAATTGGTTAAAAATGATTAATTTGACTACGGGATGATTTTACAAAAATCTATACTAACCATATCCTAACTAACTTATATTGTATTGTACATGTATTCTAACATATATTATGTAATCTTGATAGACCATAGACACATATACTATGTTTTGACATATCATATCGACGTCATCTATATATATTATTTGGAACAACCATAGACACTCTATATGCAGTAATGCTTGAGTTAGCTATACATGGTTAAGGTTGATTCTAAAAAATATATATACTTTGAGTTGTGATCGAGTCTGAGACTTGTATACACTGGGTCGTGGATTGATTCAAGAAATTATATTGATTTATTTCTGTACTACTAACTATGGACAATTAATTGTGGACTACAACGTTGGACTGTAAACTTAATAAACTTAAATCGTTAAAACATAATAAAATACATTTTGAATATATTTCGATCATAATTTGATATATATGTATATATTTGTTCTAGGTTCGTGAATCGACCAGTGGCCAAGTCTTATTTTCCGACGAAGGAAAAATCTGTGAAGGTAAGTTATAGTCCCATTTTTACTATCGAATATTTTTGGGGTGAGAATACATGCAGTTTTTATAAATGATTTACAAAACAGACACAAGTACTTAAAAATTACATTCTATGATTGAATTATCTTATTGAATATCACCCCTTTTGCTTGGTAACCTAAGAATTAGTGAACGCCACTAATTGACGCGAATCCTGAAGATAGATCTATTGGGCCTAACAGACCCCATCTAGGTTATGGATGCTTTAGTACTTCAATTTTTATATACAGATGAGTGTACCAATATATTTGGGGATATTCTATATGCATTTGTTAATGTCGGTTACCAGGTGTTCTTCATATGAATGATTTTTATACAGATGAGTGTTCCTGTATTATATTCTTTTGCAGATGAGTGTTCCTGCAGTTAACTACGAAAAATGAAATCTTGTGGTCTATTAATATAATTTGATATATATAGGTTATACCTATAACTCACTAACATTTTTGTTGACGTTTAAAGCATGTTTATTCTCAAGTGATTATTAAGAGCTTCCGTTGTTGCATGCTAAATAAAGACAAGATTGGAGTCTGCATGCTTGTATAATATTGTTTAAAAACTGTATTCGAAGACTTAAGTTGATGTGTAATATTATTGTAAACCATTATGTAATGGTCGTGTGAAAATGCTATATTTTAGATTATCATTATTGATAATCGTCGTAATGTTTTTAAACCTTGTCGATAAAATAAAGGTTATGGTTTGTTTTAAAAACGAATGCAGTCTTTGAAAAACGTCTCATATTGAGGTTCAAACTCGCAAAGAAATCAATTAATATGAAATGTTTATAATCGCTATGAACGGGACATTTCACTATTTACCTTGAAAGGTACTTGGACGTATAAAAGTAAGGATAGGCATATGCCATTAATTAAGTCTCTTGTCCTAAGAGATCAACAAATTGATTTCGTTTCTTGCTAACACGAATATGTCATCCGAATATATACCCACAAAAGGAAAGATAGCCCTACAGGCATCTTCAGTAAGCCAGATGCATGAGATACACCATGAATGTTACTAAACTCATCTAAAACATTGAGTGCTTATGTCTCAATACAAAGCTGACAGGTAGAATGGAAAACATGGTGATCACAACCATGCGATTTGATGTCTGGATAGTGTTAGCTACGGATTTTACTAACCCCTTAATTTCGGAAGGAGACCATAGGCATAAAGAACCCGATATTTAAGAAACATTCGTTTGATTAAATGAATTGAAATTTTAGCCGAAAGTGACAAATCAGACTTACATGCAATGCCAGCCATAATTATTTAGTGTCTTCTGGGCGATCTGAACGAACAATGAAAGATATCACCGAGTTTTCCATGATGCATGTTATCTTATCCTTGAATGGAATCAAAGTACAATTCCATAATGTAACTTTATCCTTTCAGTTACATGTTGAAGTTAGGGTTAACGTTAACTAGAACAACATATAGTTGCAACCAACGAAGGAAGGAATGTGTAGAGTAACCACTTCAGTGTTATAGACGTTTTAAGTAGTCCCTTCCAAGAGGATAATAAGATTCATAGATTCCTAAGGTATTTTATATTACATTTTCGAAAGAAAATCGCACGAAAGGTGTGATCTTTGAACGAGAGTGAACTCTTCCTACAACGAGTGAGTTGATCTAAATTTATCCTTATACGTAAGGGGATGCGCGGATGAGAAGATACATGAACCCTTGGTCATAAAGAATGGTTTACTCCAAGTGAAAAGATTCTCCAAAAATGATTTCTTGTACCTCAGTATACTGATTCGTAGAGATAATGTTTACGAGAGTGTTGCGATTAGCCGTGAAATATTGAGAGTAGAAACCTGCCTAGTGCCTTTCCTACAATAGAGTGACCACCGAGTGTACCTCAGAAAACTGATTTATCGGCCAACGTTTTTGCCATGTCTAACCTTAAAAGGAATATTCTATGAGCGTAAAGACTTCCCAACAAATTTTATAAAATTTCCATCCAAAGTGGCTCAAGAGTTTTTAACAAAGATATTAATAGTAAGTTTCATCCCTAACGGAGGGCGAGAAAAAGTGTGGTCCATACATGGTGAAGTCTAATACGAAAACCTATAATAAAATCAACCAAGGAAGTTTTGAAAAGCCTTTAAACATTTGATGTGACAACATAAACGGAACGAAGTTCCTAGTAAATTTAGAAGTATATACAACGTGCACCATTTTGCACAAAACAATTTGTCTTAAGTTAAATAACTCAATAAAGGAGCAATTTTTAACTAATTTGAAGGTATAACTTCGTGTGTACTAAAATAAGTAAGGGTAAATCTATTAATTTAATTATATACATATATATATGATTTTATAAATCGCATAAGTGATAGAAAAATTTTATTACTTTCATTTTCCATAAATCTCGCGAGGACTACACAAATAAACGTGTAAAAATTTTGATAAATATAGTTTTTCGTATTTCAGAGGTTATGAGTTGAAAAGATCGAGTGAAAAATCTTCGAATCGTCGGGTGACATTGTAACGACCCGTCCTAATCCACCTGGATGAAGTCTTCAACATCTGGTCCCATTGCGAGGTACTGACCTAAATATGCCATGAATGACTCCAAGTATTATCTTTTAGATGGAGCAAATACACAGCGAAAGACTTAATTCATACCTGAGAATAAACATGCTTAAAAGTGTCAACCAAAAGGTTGGTGAGTTCATAGGTTTATCATAAATAAAACTTTCAGTAACAGTAATGGACCACAAGATTTTCAGTTTCCATATATATATATATGTACACTCGCAAATGTATAAAAGTATTCTATAAGTTGTTGAGCGCTTCGGTAACCATACTTAACAATTAATGTGGCATATTCCCTTTATTATGAAATCTCCCTACACTGTACCAAGTGTAGTAAAAAAACGAAGTACTATGCAACCGTTTACGATACTAGAGCGACTAACCCGGTTGGGGTGGTCAAACTCGATAGATCTATCAATAGGATTCGCGCTTACATGCTCTTACAACATGTAAATATTAGTTACCAAGCTATTAGGGGAAAATATGCAAAGTGGTACAACTCAACGTAGAATATGTTTCTAGTACTTGTGTCCATTTTGTAAAACAGTTATAAAACAGTGCATGTATTCTCAGCCCAAAAAATATATATAAAAAGGGTGTAATGAAACTCACTGTACGATATTTTGTAGAAAATATGCATACGTCAGAACTGAACAAATGCAGGGTTGGCCTCGGATTCACGAACCTATATCAATTATATATATTAAATAATATTATTAACATATAATATTGATAAAACAAGTTTATATATTAATTATATAATATTTTTACTTGTTTAAGTTAGTAATTAGTTGTTAGTCTTATTTTAAGTCTTATATAGATTTCCTGATTTTAAATAGTCAACTCCCGATAGGTATATCTCATAGTGTGTTCGACTTCTATAGGTGTAAGAGCCATCATTGAAAAGGTATTTGAGTCCTATAACCAGCCATAATTGGCATATGTTCTGAATCAGAGTAGAGGTTAGTTAAAATTTCATTTTGTCATAGGTACGTAAATTTGTCAGAACATTTAAATAATTCATCATAGGAACAGTCCGTAGGCTATGAAATATAGCTAAACTCAATATTTTTAATTTTCCTTCTATATTTTAGTTATTAACATATACACTTACAGGTGTAAGGAAAATAGCCCAGGTCTTAGTTAGCATTAATCTTAGCCAAATCTTTCGATTCATAAATTCTTTGTTACTACATGGTTTTTAATGAATCAAGTTGCTGGAGACTCCTTAATATGTTGTGTTTTCAAAGCATAATCGAAAAGTTTTGGTTTCATAGTCGAAGTTAGGCTTGTGCCCTTAACTTATAACGGTGGACAGATTCGGATAAAATCTGTCATCAGTCAACTAATGAATTTTTGAAAAATACTTTCATTTCGTCTAAAATCATGAAACAATTACATAAATCTTTATTCATATATATTAACATATATCCAAAGTTATATGCTCTAAAATAAAGTTTAAGATAGCTTTTAAATTCGTGTGTCAAAACAGTTTTCAAGAATCGAAAGAGACCAATTGTTGTATATTAAGTTTTAAGGTGTTATACATATATACAAGTTATAAATTCTTATAATAACTTAATATAATGTCATAATACATATAAATAAGTGTTTTTAAAATCAAGTTAGTAAGGTTACATTAGTCTATAAACATGCTTGGTTTCCACCAAAACAAGTTCTAGTTTTTAAAAGTTTTATAAACTTATTAAGATAGCAATAGAGTAAGAATTTAACAAGAGTTTTAAGAAGTGTTCTACCTTGATTTTAAAGCTAGATGATGAGGAAAATTCTTGGTAATGATCTAGTATGAAGATAGAAGTATTTTGAGAGAGTAATTTGGAGTAAAGAATGAGAAAATGGAATGGAAAAATGGGGTGGTACATATGGACGAATTTTAAGTTAATAATGGAGTCATATGTTGCCAAAATGGTTAGTAAACTTGTGAGTTTTCGTCTCATGACTCATTAACAAGACAAAAGATGCTAGGATCCAAAAATGGGGCTGCTAAGGAGTGTATTTTTCAATAGTTATACATCTATAAGCTGCGTATTATACGGGTAAAAATACCGTAAAAATACGAATAGAATTCATGAGGAAATAGAATGCGAATACGAGTATAGCTATCTTTGTTTTATATACTTATGTTAATATATGTATTTAAGTCTTTCAAAAGTATTTTTATACTTCTTAATACGATACTTATATATTCATTTTAGATCATATGTAATTACGTCAAAAAATGATACATTTAACTATCGTTTAGAAACCCTTAAGTTAGTAGTCTCAAAATATGTATATAATCCATATGTTAATATACTTAATGATATACTTAATTAATATATTATCAAGTTAGATATATATATATACACCAATATATAATTATTACAAGTTATGACATTCGTAAATCGTCGGACAAACAGGGTGGTCAACCGTTATATATAAACTCATTTTCAGAAGTTTTTAAAACTTGTCAAAATTCATTACTTATCATGTCGGAATAGTGTTATCATATAAAGATTAAGTTTAAATTTGGTCAGAAATTTTCGAGTCGTCACAGACATGTTACTAGGTAATGAAAACTAATGAATTAAATGTATTTTTGATAATTATCAGGACATAAGTCTTTGGGCAAAAAATGTTTACGTGTGAAGCCGTTGCTAAAAAGTGAGGTATGAAGGATAGAGCATGAGGGTGAGAAGTTAATTGCTTCTTTAGTTTGCAAAATGCCAAACAGGTTATGACTAATATTAAAGTTGGAATACTAATGGTGTTAATATCACTAAATGAGAATCTCTTAGAATAAGTCAGGACTTGGAGTAATGCAAGAAAGAGCATCGCTCCAACAGGTGTGGCAAATATGATCCCTGGGGTAATGCAATAATTTTGAATGGTTTAAGTGTTAGTGGATGCCTGAAGGCTCTGCATAACGTGGCAGTAAGTGCCTTCAACACTTACACACACATGAATCTCTCGATTTCGATGGTTGTAAGGTCTTCATGATGACTTGGATACAAAATAAGCAACGAAATTTTTTTTTTTATATAATAAGCAACGAAAATTTTATAGAAATCGTTTAAGGTGACAATGTAAGAAAAGAAACAAAGTTCTTAGTAAACTAGGGTTATGTACAACACGTACCATTCAAAGTAAAATATCCTTTGAATAAAAGATTTGATCTGTAAAAGTGAAAGTAAAATTTCATATGTATTTGTCAAAAATAAGTAATCATTTACTTTATTTTATATAACATATACGATTTCAAAAATTTGCACGAATGGCAAATAAAATAAATTTACTTTTATAAAACTTTGAGAGGATCGCACAGTAAAATAGTGTGTGAAAAATTTGGTAAACAAAATTTTCATATTTCGGAGGTTACAAGTTGGAAAAAGATTGATGAGGATTGAGTAAAAGATTTTGAAAATTTCGGGTGATATTTGACGTAATAAAAACTATTGAATTTAAATGTGGTTTATGACTATTAGTAGGGCATAAGTCCTTTGACCAAAAATGCTTAAGTGTGAAGTTGTTGCTTATAAGTGAGATACGAATGGGAGAGTATGAGGATGGGAATTAACTACCCATTGATTTTGAAAATTTCGAACTGGTATGACTAATATCGAAGTAAGAAGGGTGATGGTGTGATTATCATCGATTAAGAAATCTCTCGGAATAAGTTAGGTTTCAGAGTCGCGTAAGAATGAGTATCAAATAAGATTCTTGGGTAGTCTTTCATATAGAATTTTAATCGCTGAAGTGACGGGATACAATTTCCTTTATGTATCGTTGTGCAAGTTCGACCATTGTATCGGTTTCTCTCATGGCTAGAAAGTAAGTAGGTTTTGTGAGATGGTCATCAATAACCCAGATAGTGTCCTAACCGCCTACCGCTTCCGGTAGCTTCGTGATGAAATCCATTGTTATTCCTTCCCATCTCCATTATGGGATTTCGGGCTACTTCTCTCCCCGTAAACTATTAATGGCTTACCATTCTCGCGTGGTATACGAAAAATCTTCTTACTATAAATAACTTTCGCTTTCATCCTTGAAAGCCAGGCCGTTCCAACTATTTCATCAAAGCTTTGTAACTTGATGAGTATTAGGTTAATCATAAAGACCATTACAACTTTTACATCAAGCTTCCTAACTTGATGGTGTTAGGTTAATCTTAAGATTTATTCCAACCAAATCTTATTATACCACCGTGAAACATTCTATCAATCTTCTCAAATAACATCTGCTTGAGCATATGTAACTAATCCTTTCCTACTACTACTTTAAAACTTCCGAGTTTTGTTGACATGAGGTCATCTCCAAATGACCTACCTGTTAATTTTAAGGTACTACCTTAAATCATTCCTCTATCTCTACCAGCTTACCGTTAGCTTGTCCAATAGAATACCTAACTCTCATGGTTGTTAATGGCTTATTGGTCATAACACTAAGATTTTTAGATATAAAGTTTCTATCGCTCTAGTATCAAACAACTCCGAGCAAATAAAACGTTGTTACGAAACGTACCCGAACTAAAATTAGGATCCATGCGGATTTCCATAGCTGAGATAATGATTGCTCTACCGTAAGTAAGTCCAAATTTTTTCCTATTTGAGAACTTTTTCCTTAAGTGTCTAGGGTGTCTATATCTATAACAAATTTTCGGGTTATCAATTCTGCAATCAAGGCCCTCCTTGTACAGTATCTGGGCTACATGGTTATTCTACCTCTAACAGACCATAATGCGTATACTCAAGTGGTTTCTACCAAAATTTCCTTTGAATCGCTTCATATTCCTTATATAGTAACATTGGGACTTCTGCATGATTTACTTCAATATAATCACGCTGGCCTGGCGTCATTATATTGTACTAAATCGTACGTTCATTCCAATATCATTCCATATAGTCAATGTAACGTGATCACTTCCAGTTCTACTCAATTTCATCTAACGGTGCTTTATCATGCTATCTCAAAACAAAATCTACATAATTAATCTCACGATTTCTAGGTGTGGGTGCGTAGGTTCCGTAGGTCATGCATCAATACCTAAATGTCCCGAAATTTCTTCAAAATGTTCGGGTTCAGGTAATGTCGTTAGGTTCCTTTCTAGAAATTTAATCTGGGTCTCGTGTCGAGTTGCACGTGTAGCAAGTAGTAATACGATACGTCTTGAAGCGACTCCCAAGTCTTTGGGTATGGATGGCCATCAGTGGAAAACACTCTGACCTTGTGAAAGGAGATGCCTTCCTGACTTCTCCAATGCCTAAGAGTGTTAGGGACCTAAGTCCAGAAGTTTCGTTAGATCGTCGAGCAGCAGTGAATGATGAAAGAGATAGGTGACGGTCATGAAAGCGTACGGAATACGGGTCAACTTGCAGAAACTGAATATCCTTCTAATGTTCATACATTGTACGTGGCTAATTAGGTAAGCTCAGGGTGCGGTTACTTCGACAAGTCCTCAAATATCTCCTCCTCCGAGGATCAACTTTAGTGGACGTGTAATCCGAGGGGTACTCCTCCTAGATTGCATAAAGTAATGTTTCGATCTCTGGAACAGTGGAACGGTAGCAACAGGTAGATTACAATACTAATCCTTAGGGTTAGACGAGCGGGAAAAGGTTCAGAAAAACATCTGAACTAGGAAAGATAAATTCTTCAAGTCGGTACAGCAAAAGCAGACGGGTAGAAAACACGTAATCAGGCATAGTAACTACAGCAGCCTAGTGCGTCTACAGCAGTACATAGCATGGCAATAATAGCAGTATCAACAGAGGTATCATGCAAAAAGTGTGATGACCCGAAAATTTCCGATCAAATATAAACTTTAATATTTATATGTTTCCGACACGATAAGCAAACTCTGTAATGTTGAGTCTCGAAAGTTTTGAAATCTGTATTCATGTAATCAATTACCCTTAGACTGTGCACGACGATTCACGAACAATTGTGGAAAATATATATATATATATATATATATATATATATATATATATATATATATATATATATATATATATATATATATATATATATATATATATATATATATATATATATATATATATATATATATATATATATATATATATATATATATATATAATATAAACATAAAAATAAGTGTATATATATATATTAACTTGGATTAACAAAATATAAATTGATCATTAGAAATCAATATGTAAAATAAAATACAAGATAAGAAAGTAATTATTAAAATAAATCTATGTATAGATATATATGAATATTACACAAAATTATTAGATGTATATTGAGATATACAAAAGTTATAGATATTATGTAATTATTCAATATTATAAATAACATGAAATATTAATATATTAGATATAATCACAAATTAAAGATATAGTATCATAATGTTTTTATTACTCTCATTATTATTAATAATAATACTAATATCAACACTAGTATTAATTATATTATTATTGTTGTAATTGTTATTAATAAATTCTAATAGTTTTAAGGTTATCATAATAAAGATTTTTATTATAAATATTTTTATGAGAAAGATTAAAATTGTTATAAAATTAAGGTTATCATTACCAAAATAAATAATTAAAATATTACTATAAGAATGATTAAATTTATTATTTAGTTGTAATTTAAATATTATTAGTTATTATGATTAATACTATTATGATTAAAATTATTACTTTTATAATTATAATTATAATTACCATTATTATTAAATCATTATTAACAGTATCAGAAAGATAATAAAATTTATTATAAATATCATTGATAATATCATTTTTTTATTATCATAATGATTAAAATTATTATTATTATTATTATTTTTAATATAATAATAATAATTATTATTATTAATATATATATATATATATATATATATATATATATATATATATATATATATATATATATATATATATATATATATATTAATCAATAATATTAAAAAGTAATAAAATAGATAAAGAAAACAATGCTCGATCAAATCAGGTTGTTGTTCTAATTATTCGATTACCATAACTTGCTACTTTCTTCTCCTTCTATAACTCACTTCTATTACCTCTTTGATCACCACCAAAAACCACCTTATTAGATGACTAAACCCTACTCAAATTATCACCACTAAACTAAATATTACAAACCATCATTGATCACCACCTCAACTCCATCATGACCATCGTACCTTCACTACTTCAACCACCATTAACCGTAACCCACCACCTGCGTTTTCTGTCGAGTACTTAACCATCACCACCATGATAAACATCCACTTTTCTTTAAAATAATACCACAACCATACGGCAACCACCACTTCCATCATAACCCAACACCACCATGAGTTTACACCATGATCATCTCTCTCTACCATCTCTCTCTCTCCTAATTACTTCGTGAACTCATCTCCATGACATCCATTACTATTCAACTGCCACCACCACAACCCACAAACTACTACGCTGCTAATGATCCTATTTGATTCAAGCTTAAAGACTACTATTGCTATTCTTATTCGCAAACCCAGCTTAAAATGGCCTACCTGTTGCTACCACACGACTGCCATTGCTGCACTTGTTCTTTTCTGTTACACTCGACGGCTACAGCAACTATTCTTGTTTCGTTCTCTGTTACAACAAACTATGATGATGGACGTGATCATTAATGATTAAAATGTTAAGATATCAAAAGAGGTTAAAGAATAATGAAGTGAGTTCTGTGGTGTACATTTTTTTTTCTCCCTGGCCGACATGTACACTAAACAAAACCCCACTCACCCACTAGTTAGTTTTAAATGCATACAAAATATTATCTTGATACTACTGTTTCGGTGTATGATATAAAAGATAGTCCCACTTGCTTTAATTTATTTGCTTGTTATAACTCTGTTACCATTCTCAGCCAATCAATAACCCTACCATATATTAAAGATATTGATCCCCTTGTGTAACGGGTTGTGTATTGATTTTAAGCCGAATCTTTTCCATTTTATGTTGGGCCGTGGCTTGTCTAAAGATTGGGCCGTATCCTATTGATCTTTGGGCCGAGGGTTATCATATTTCTATTGGACCGTGGTCCAGCTTGTATTCATGTTGATTGACGTTGAAGATGTTTAGGCATAACGATGATGAGGGCAAGTTATGTTAGAAAATGATGATAATGGTATAAGTTATGATGATGATACAATTTTAATGATGAAGACTTAGGTTATGAAGTGCTCATGATTTTATGAAATGCTTGACAATGATATCGTGACATTATGTTGATAATAGTCATGACGACTTCAAATATGAACGAATGATGATGAAGTGAGGAAGATAGTTCAAAGGTAATGATAAAGTATCGATGATGAAAGGAAATGATTAAGGTGAATGACGATGGAAATTGTTCCTGGTAATTCGAATATGAGGGAAAAAAGAAAGGAAATAGGGACGGGTTTTATAGTTATTTAAGGGGGTTAAAATCAGAAATGATTAAATTGGTTGCATGGTTAGGAGTGTTTGCGTTGAGCTAGAGGTCGTGGGTTCGAGCCCGGTCTCTGGCATTTCTTTTTAAAAAACTTATTCTTTAAGGTAACACTTTTATTATTATTATTATTATTAGTATTATTATTATTATTATTATTATTATTATTATTATTATTATTATTATTATTATTATTATTATTATTATTAATATCATCATCTATGTTATTATTCTAATTATTAATATCATTATTAGTAAAAATAATAATAATATTAAGTACCTCGAATATTTAAAATAAATATATATTAAGTTTAATAATGAGAATACTTTTAAACATCAAAACTAGATATTTAAAATAAATGAGTTAACCTACATTTTAAATCTGATATATGGATACATAAAAATATATATAATTTTTAAATATTAAAAATATACAAATAAATATAGTTAATAGATTATTAAAAATAGAAGTATATTAATAATATACATATATAAACTTATTCGATTTCGATTATATATATTAATATATATACAAATGATATAGGTTCGTGAATCCGAGGCTAACCCTACACTTGTTTAATGTCGTTATATGTATTTTTACTACAAAATACAGTATGGTGAGTTTCATTTGATTCCCTTTTTACTCTTTACATTTTTGGGACTGAGAATACATGCGCTTTTATAAATGTTTGACGCAATAGACATAAGTACCTTAACTGCATTCTATGATAGAATTATTTGGGATTGGGGTTGATTATCATGACACACATTAGCCCCCGGTTTCCGTTAGAGCGTATGAGCTCTCGAGCCGGGTGGATGGTTTATTATTTACGACATTTTGGTACCGGTTGTCCTATATTTAATAAACATGTGTTCAGCCGTGGGGTGTAAAGACCGACAAAGAGGTTCTATATTTTGAAGGCACATGTATTCAGCCGTGGGATGAAAGACCAGCACATATGGTTACTATTATATTTTGAATCCTCACCAGGTGTTCTTCATATGAAAGATATTTTTTGTGCAGTTGGAATGGGACTTCTGCACGTTTTATAATATTTAAAAATCTTTTGGTCTATTAAAATGATGAAAATGAAATGATTACTATAAACTAATGAACTCATCAACCTTTTGGTTGACACTTGAAAGCATGTTTATTCTCAGGTTTGAAAGAATTCTTTCGCTGTGCATTTGCTCATTTTAGAGATATTACTTGGAGTCGTTCAAGGCATATAGAGGTCCGTTCATCGCAATGGTACCATATGTTATTGTATTCGTTCAGGAAGATTTTGGACGGGGTATGACATGTGGTATCAGAGCGGTGGTCTTAGCGAACCAGGTCTGCATTAGTGTGTCTAACATGTAGTTGTTAGAATGCATTAATGAGTCTGCATTAGTGTGTCTAACAGGTAGTTGTTAGGATAAATTAGTGAGTCTGCATTAGTGTGACTAACAGCTAGTTGTTAGGATGCATTAGTGAAGTCTGGACTTCGACCTAGTAGTTGTTAGGTTATATTATTAAGTCTGGACTTGAACCTGGTCTGCATGTCAAAAGCTTTGCTTATCATTTCGTGTCAAAAATATTCTGCTTATTATCTATAGAAAATTACCTGCTTATAATTCTTAGTCTAAACACATCTTACTGCATTGATTGCATGAATAGTGTATAGACAAAATTCATATCTTAGCGTAACTGCTAATTCATATCTTAGCGTATCTGTTACTGTGAACTCTGCCTGACATATTCCGTAAATTCCTCCGTAATCTACTGGATCTTGTGTACTATGTATAGGTATTCTATGTAATTAGAATATCATCCGATATCCAAAAATCATTTCATATCGAAAAATCCTTTACTCAATCGTACGCAATGGAACTCACAACTAGTTCAAGTCCCTCGGATTCCGACATGGAGTCCCACTCTAGCTTCGAAAGCTGCGTAACTAGAATGAATCAATAAATCAGCCTCCCCAATTCATCTGATGAGTTCGTATTAGACTAAATCAATAGAGACGAGAAGAAGGCGAATCTTTTCCATCAACCAAATTTCCCTCTTGGCAAAGAACCTGAAGCACTTACCGGTGAACCTACTAGAAACACCATTTTCATACTCATTTCCCGAATACCTCGCCACGATTAGATTCTATCTAAAATTTTAAATCTTATTCATTCGTTTGTTACGACCGACAATCATCCCGGAGTAATAAGTCAACGAGCTTCGCACACAAGTTGTAGCCTTGAAAAGTATGGTGCAAAATGTACCAGCTTCGGCAACATTACCGGCACCAACAGTACCACCAACAACAACATCCGCATCCCACACCTCAACATCACAATCTGTTCCATGAACATCAACATCATACGCACCATGGATACCAAGGAGTACCAACAGCAATTAACGATGAAGTATTGAACCATAACTTCATTAATATTCTGCGAAGAATATGTAGATCCTAACAGTTTTAGAGATTACTTATTCTAGCTCAAATCGAAAATCAAATGAGTCTAATATTATATTGACTCATTAAATCCATAATTACATCTGAAGAAAATATATATGTATATATATTTTCATAAAGATTGTGATTAAAAATTCTTTCGTACAAACTATTAATGATGAAAATATTTTAACGAATAGGTGATACCCGAGGGATATTTAGATTTCACATTAATATGTTACACTGTACATTCTTCAATTCAGATTCAGCAGTCATTAACAACACTGCTCAAATTCACACATATACGAATCCGTTCACCAAAGAAAAACTATTTTCATCCAAGTTCAATTTCATATTCGGATTTTGATCAATCAGAATCCAACAAGTGGCATAATGAAGAAAACATTTGACGGAATAAAATTTGATAGAAACAAACAAATTAACTATGAGAAATTTTGTTAAGAATCCACGCTAACAAAATCCTAGCTAACTGTTCCTAGCTAACTGTGGACTAATCAACTGAGGACTACCAATAGTGAACAATTAAAATGAATTAAAATATTGATTATAACATATGAAACTAAACAATACTTCAAGTTGCCACTTGATTTAATCTTAAACATCCTTTGTAACTTGATTTAATTTTAAACCTCATTTGTATCTTAACGATTCCAATTTGTGTTCAAACCTTTCATTATTCTTGAAAACACCTCAATCAAGAGAATGAACCAACCGCACTTTATCTACAGAAGAAAGAATTTACGCATATAGTTATGCACCTGAAAAATTCTCGGAACCTGAGAAAACGTTTAACACATATCTGTGCTAGCTCCTTTGACGTTATTATTACCGAAAATAACTTTGCAACTCCTGTTCGATTAGCCAATTTTGTCACAGCTCCAGCAAATCAACTTCGATTTTTATTCGAATTATCCTTATTATAACCTTGATATACGAGTTTGCCTTTCATCATCATCACCGAAGAATCATTTATATTCCACCACGTTAGCATTAAACTTACCAGCAACTTCACTACTCATTGACTTAAGTCTCTCAGAAGAATCATTATATTTGTTCATTAAAACCCTATCATATACTTATCCACATCTTATAATGAGAATTGTCATATCAATTACCGAGAATTAGCAATCAGTATTTCGAATCTCGCAGTGTTTCTACATCAACAGTTATATGTACACATATAACATTTATCTCTTAGAATTATGATCTTACACGCTGAAATTTTGAAAAGCACCCAGTCTACAAATCAATACTCCAAATTCCGAAAAAGTTGAATACAGCAGCAAAAACTGTACAAGCTGAATACAGCAGCAAAAACTGTACACGACCTTAACCGTCGAAGGAATAAAGATAAAGAATAGTATATTGGCAAAGCTCAGAACAGTTGGAACTGGAAACCGGATTGATTAAACCATGAAGGAGACTCTAAACAAATCACAAGGACTAAACTTGTATATAAAGAATCCAGATGATTCTGTTTCTGATGAAATCTTTAGCGAATACCTTACTCCTTAACCACTCTAAATCATCGTGAATGAATTTCTTCATCACAATTTGATTCTGAAATCCTAAGATATCATCGTACCTTTCTTTATTAATATCCTCAGTATTTTTGAAGATATCTTCATAAATATTCTCGTTCGATATTAATTATATCTCTGCGCTATCCGTATTATATCATAAAAGGAAACTGTTTTAGTTTCTATATTCTGCGAACCTTCGAATTTAAAATATGAATGTTTTTGAAGTAGTGTTGAAAACTGATGCATGAGTTAGTATAATATAATGACACTTGATCAACGTGATTATATTACAGTAATTCATGCTGAGTTTCTAATGGAACGTGATGATTCACAGAACATACCGTTATCATGTACCATTTACACGACTCTTGCATTCTACTCAATCTCCAAGCATATTAAGAACATATCTTCTTAATAGTTCTATCTCTTCGGATATTCTTGTAATTTGACAAATCAAGATCGTGCCATTATGATTTCCTTCTTAAAACATTAACTATGTTCATTCAAAACTTCATACATACGAATTCCGGACCATTATTCGCTTGACTTGAAGTCGGGAAGAGAAGACAAAAGTATGGAACTCTTGAATATAAAAGAAAATATAAAGTTCGACAACAACACATAAATTACAAACAGTGTATATCCATACGTATTGCAACGTAAAGACACGGGAGAATTAAAAACACTATAACCCCAAGGTAATAGTAGAAGTGAATAAAATCCTCCGGTGATAGATGAAAGAGAAGAAATACAGATATGATAGTTAAGCGGATATGAAGGATCAGAATGGGATGGAGCATATTAACGAATGCTTTAAAGTATGAATTGAGGAGAAAGAATAGAAGGTGTGAGTTGTAAGGAAACGACGGGGGTGGATTTATAGTAAAATATCTGACAGAGCAATCAAACCAGATGATCGCATTTAAAGCGGATCCTAATTTTCTTGATTACCGACGAATCAAATCTTATTACGAAGATTTTCTCCAAATCCCTTGAACTTGGAAATCAATCCTATCTACGTCAAAAGTTATGACGAATTTATACCTATTCATTTCACCCTTTGGTGATAGCTTCACTCGTACCCTTCACAAAATCAAACAGTTTTATCTATATTACCCAATATTGATAAAACTCTATTCATTGACTCATATTCATCATGAAAACAATTTTATAGTTAGCCATGACGACCTCGATCAAATTTCGGGACGAAATTTCTTTTAACGGGTAGGTACTGTGATGACCCAGAAATTTCCAATCAAATTTAAACTTTAATCTTTATATGTTTCCGACATGATAAGCAAACTCTGTAATGTTGAGTCTCGAAAGTTTTGAAATCTGTATTCATGTAATCAATTACCCTTAGACTGTGCACGACGATTCACGAACAATTGTGGAAAATATATATATATAAATATATATATATATATATATATATATATATATATATATATACATATATATATATATATAAACATAAAAATAAGTGTATATATATATATATATTAACTTGGATTAACAAAATATAAATTGATCATTAGAAATCAATATGTAAAATAAAATACAAGATAAGAAAGTAATTATTAAAATAAATCAATGTATAGATATATATGAATATTACACAAAATTATTAGATGTATATTGAGATATACAAAAGTTATAGATATTATGTAATTATTAAATATTATAAATAACATGAAATATTAATATATTAGATATAATCACAAATTAAGGATATAGTATCATAATGTTTTTATTACTCTCATTATTATTAATAATACTAATATCAACACTAGTATTAATTATATTATTATTATTATAATTTTGATTAATAAATTCTAATAGTTTTAAAGTTATCATAATAAAGATTTTTATTATAAATATTTTTATGAGAAAGATTAAAATTGTTATAAAATTAAGGTTATCATTATCAAAATAAATAATTAAAATATTACTATAAGAATGATTAAATTTATTATTTAGTTGTAATTTAAATATTATTAGTTATTATGATTAATACTATTATGATTAAAATTATTACTTTTATAATTATAATTATAATTACCATTATTATTAAATCATTATTAACAGTATCATAAAGATAATAAAATTTATTATAAATATCATTGATAATATCATTTTTTTTATTATCATAATGATTAAAATTATTATTATTATTATTATAATTAATATAATAATAATAATTATTATTATTAATATATATATTTATTAATCAATAATATTAAAAAGTAATAAAATAGATAAAGATGAATTCAGCCACTACTTCTAATCTGACTATGATTCTGTCAACAACAAATCCTCAATACAAAACAAAAATTTGTTAGATGTCAAATTCAATCGTACAAATCAAATACAGTTAATTACAAAATCTGTTAGATATCAATATCAAGATTTAATTTTTTTTCCTTTATCTGTAAATTCTTCCATCCATGACAGAACTTTGACAAGAAAACAATGCTCGATCAAATCAGGTTGTTGTTCTAATTATTCGATTACCATAACTTGCTACTTTCTTCTCCTTCTATAACTCACTTCTATTACCTCTTTGATCACCACCAAAAACCACCTTATTAGATCACTAAACCCTACTCAAATTATCACCACTAAACTAAATATTACAAACCATCATTGATCACCACCTCAACTCCATCATGACCATCGTACCTTCACTACTTCAACCACCATTAACCATAACCCACCACCTGCGTTTTCTGTCGAGTACTTAACCATCACCACCATGATAAACATCCACTTTTCTTTAAAATAATACCACAACCATACGGCAACCACTACTTCCATCATAACCCAACACCACCGTGTGTTTACACCATGATCATCTCTCTCTACCATCTCTCTCTCTCCTAATTACTTCGTGAACTCATCACCATGACATCTACTACTATTCAACTGCCACCACCACAACCCACAAACTACTACGCTGCTAATGATCCTATTTGATTCAAGCTTAAAGACTACTGTTGTTATTCTTATTCGCAAACCCAGCTTAAAATGGCCTACCTGTTGCTACCACATGACTGCCATTGCTGCACTTGTTCTTTTTTGTTACACTCGACGGCTACATCAACTATTCTTGTTTCGTTCTCTGTTACAACAAACTATGATGATGGACGTGATGATTAATGATTAAAATGTTAAGATATCAAAAGAGGTTAAAGAATAATGAAGTGAGTTCTGTGGTGTACATTTCTTTTTCTCCCTGGCCGACATGTACACTAAATAAAACCCCACTCACCCACTAGTTAGTTTTAAAAGCATACAAAATATTATCTTGATACTACTGTTTTGGTGTATGATATAAAAGATAGTCCCACTTGCTTTAATTTATTTGCTTGTTATAACTCTGTTACCATTCCCAGCCAATCAATAACCCTACCATATATTAAAGATATTAATCCCCTTGTGTAACGGGTTGTGTATTGATTTTAAGCCGAATCTTTTCCATTTTATGTTGGGCCGTGGCTTGTCTAAAGATTGGGCCGTATCCTATTGATCTTTGGGCCGAGGGTTATCATATTTCTGTTGGGCCGTGGTCCAGCTTGTACTTCATGTTGATTGACGTTGAAGATGTTTAGGCATAACGATGATGAGGGCAAGTTATGTTAGAAAATGATGATAATGGTATAAGTTATGATGATGATACAATTTTAATGATGACGACTTAGGTTATGAAGTGCTCATGATTTTATGAAATGCTTGACAATGATATCGTGACATTATGTTGATAATAGTCATGCCGACTTAAATATGAACGAATGATGATGAAGTGAGGAAGATAGTTCAAAGGTAATGATAAAGTGTCGATGATGAAAGGAAATGATTAAGGTGAATGACGATGGAAATTGTTCCTGGTAATTCGAATATGAGGGAAAGAAGAAAGGAAATAGGAACGGGTTTTATAGTTATTTAAGGGGGTTAAAATCAGAAATGATTAAATTGGTTGCATGGTTAAGAGTGTTTGCGTTGAGCGAGAGGTCGTGGGTTCGAGCCCGGTCTCTGGCATTTCTTTTTAAAAAACTTATTCTTTAAGGTAATACTTTTATTATTATTATTATTACTACTACTATTATTATTATTATTATTATTATTATTATTATTATTATTATTATTATTATTATTATTATTATTATTATTATTATTATTATTATTATTATTATTATTATCTATGTTATTATTCTAATTATTAATATCATTATTAGTAAAAATAATAATAATATTAAGTACCTATTTCGAATATTTAAAATAAATATATATTAAGTTTAATACATGAGAATACTTTTAAACATCAAAACTAGATATTTAAAATAAATGAGTTAACCTACATTTTAAATCTGATATATGGATACATAAAAATATATATAATTTTTAAATATTAAAAATATACAAATAAATATAGTTAATAGATTATTAAAAATAGAAGTATATTAATAATATACATATATAAACTTATTCGATTTCGATTATATATATTAATATATATATACAAATGATATAGGTTAATGAATCCGAGGCCAACCCTACACTTGTTTAATGTCGTTATATGTATTTTTACTACAAAATACAGTATGGTGAGTTTCATTTGATTCTCTTTTTACTCTTTACATTTTTGAGACTGAGAATACATGCGCTTTTATAAATGTTTGATGCAATAGACATAAGTACCTTAACTGCATTCTATGATAGAATTATCTGGGATTGGGGTTGATTATCAAGACACGCATTAGCCCCCGGTTTCCGTTAGAGCGTATGAGCTCCCGAACCGGGTGGATGGTTTATTATTTACGACATTTTGGTGGGAGATGAAACAACACACATAGTCGTATAGTTCGGGGTTGAGTAGTAGCTGGCCGTATATCAGAAGCACAAGGACAATAAGTCAAGAAAGAAAGGGGTATCCTTGAATTGTGTGTTATCTTGGGTCCCAGTAATATCAGATGGTAATAGTGAAATAACAGAGTTATGTAACGTGGTACGTGGTGATGAAAAGATTTATTGGATTCATAATTAAGTATTCCAATTCTTCGTGCAAACTAACGAATCTCAGTTTCCTTGATTTTGGGTCGAGAGAGTAGCGTTCAAGTAGAAATATTTCCATATTTGTGTTCCATCTTGTGCTACACGAATTTAGCTAGTAAGGTGGGTGTGAAAAATCACGTTCAAAGCTCGGACACGGAGAGGTTTAAATTTTTTCCTTAGCGAGTTAACGAGGTTAAAGGTCGTGCAACACGAGAAAAAGTCGGAAATGAATCTTCGGTAATAACCGACGAGATCTAAGATTTTACAAATACAAGATAGAGTCGTGAGGGTTTCCCGATCACGTGTGGCTTCGATTGCGAGATTTTATTGTAATACCTTGACCACTAACAACATGGTCTAGGAATTGAATTTCGTTTAACCAAAATTCTCACTTGGAGAATTAGGTATAGAGTTGCTCCTTTCTCGAGAGTTCGAGCGTAAGACGGTGACGTTGTTCGTTTTCTTGTTTACTTGAATAGGTTTAGACATCATTTGTAAATACGATAATGGATTTGTCTAGATAAGTTTGCATACGCGGTTTATTATTAAATGATTACTATAAACTAATGAACTCACCAACCTTTTGGTTGACACTTGAAAGCATGTTTATTCTCAGGTTTGAAAGAAATCTTCCGCTGTGCATTTGCTCATTTTAGAGATATTACTTGGAGTCGTTCAAGGCATATAGAGGTCCGTTCATCGCAATGGTACCATATGTTATTGTATTCGTTTAGGAAGATTTTGGACGGAGTATGACAAAAAGCAGATAGTAGTATGCAGTAGCGAGAATAAGCAGCAACATACAGTAAGTTCACATACCAGTGAAAGTAGGCGGTAGCATGCAACAAGTTCATATAGCAGTAAAAGTAAGCAGTAGCATGCAGTAGTAGTAAGCAGTAACATGCAGTAATATAATACAGTAGCATGCAGCAGTTCCCTAGAAACAAGTAAATGAGCAAGTTGTAGATTAGTCCTATTAGTGAATCCTACTCGACTCGGTCAAGACACACTAATGCAACCTAATTCCCTACAACCAATACTCTGATACCAAATGTGACGCCCCGTACAAAACCATCGTGTATGGATCATCAACAACAGGATCATTACAAGGTCAAACACTATATGCTGTTTAAAAATCAGTTTTGCATTCATGAAAAGATAGCGTTTTAGAAAAGGTAACGTGCTTCCGATGAATAGAAGCACTAACATAAGTATGTGACACAAAGGTCGTTATAAAGCCATTGTTTGAAAATAACATAAGTTGCGAATGCAAAATAAAAGTTCCATGATTGAGACATCTCTAAGTAATGCAGCGGAAATCTAATACAGCAGGTCCGTAACAGCAAGTCTATAACATCAAGACAGCAAGTCTAACAGCGGAAGCAATAACGTCTAAGCACCTAAGAAATACACGCTTAAAAAGTCAACACGAATATTGGTGAGCTATAGTTTGTTTGTAATAGTAATGTAATTTAGACCACGAGATTTTAGTGCTTAAAGCCAGCAGTTTAATTCGTATACAAACAGTATGAAAAGTATATGCTTAACCGTGGGCACCCGGTGACTAACTAAACGTAATAATAATACCCCCTAAAAGTACACTTGGCGAGTGCGTATATCCTCGAAGTATTAAACACCTATTAAATGCTAGCGCGGCTAGCCCAAGTGGGGATGTCAAACCCTATGGATCCATATCTAAGATTCGCGTCTACCAGTTCAAAACCAATAGTTAAACGTTACCATGCTAAGGGAAAAGTTTATGCCGTTATATAACCCACATATATGTAAAGTTTAAGTACTCGTGTCAAGTATGTAAAACGTAAAAAAAAAACACATGTATTCTCAGTCCCAAAAATAGTTAAATTAAAAAGAGATGCTATAACTCATAGTGAATAAGCAGTGAAAGTTGATATGAAACGTATGCAAGTAGTAAGTCGGTCCGAAAGGTCGTCAACCTAAGTCAAAGGTCACTAGGTCAGTATGTTTTCCAAAAGGTTCATGTAACGACCCTGGATTTTCCGACTTATATTTATTAATATTTGTTATTAATACTTGCGCTTTAATAAATGTATTCTTATACATTTTACTTGTTATCGTAATTGACTTTCCATGTCCCGAATTGACTGTTTGACACGTGCTTTTCATGAATAATATTTCGAATATTATTTACGTTCATGATTAATTATTATTAATCATTTTTAATTAACTAATACAAGTAGTTAATTACTTGGGCTTTATTTAGTTAATTGTTGCATACTTGGACTTGGGCTTTTATTAATGGATTTGGACTTGGAAGCCCACCCTACTTTTTTTAATGGACTACTAGTAAGCCCACTATTATGCTAATGATCCATTAAGCTTAAACATGGATTAATTAGTTAGATGAGGAGACAAATGTTGCAAGCATGCTTACACCTCTTTCCCATGCATTTAACTTATACACTTTCCTAGCATACAACAACATCCCACACATGAAAGCACCTTGTTGACTACCTCTTTGGGCACCTAGGCCGTCGGCCTTCATGGCTTGTGAGGGAGGTTCAATTTTTTTTTTGTTACTTATTTACTTGTGTAAACCTCATTTCACACACACACAACTTACTTACACTTTCTTTCACTCTAACTTTTCTCTCAAATTGTAAGTAACACATCTTTTTCTTTCTTCTCTTTTTCCTTTGAAAACTCGATTGCTAGCACATGTATCATCATCATTTGCTTGTTACTTGTTTGTTGTTAAAGATCAAACTTGTTAGTTTGTATCTTCATAAATCTTGTTTCCTTCCATCCTTTATTTGATGAGAAGTCAAGAACAAGAATCTAAGTTCTATAACTTATGGTTCTACACTTAAAATGTTATAAAGATCTAAAGTTCATAAGCTTTAAGATCTTACTTGTGTTCATGTTTTGTAAACTTAAGGTTTATTTTCCTAAGATCCAAGCTTTGGCTTGAATCTTCTTATGTTAGAAACAAACATGACCGTGTTACTTGTAGATTTAGCTTATTCTTTCTTTTGTATGTATTTTAAATTTGAGAAGTTGTTATTTTGGTCAAGTATTACTAGTTAAACTTGATCTCATTTTTCTTAAAACTAAAGTTAAACTTTGTAAGTTCAAGAACATGGAAGTTAAACTTTCTAGTTATAACTTTATACACTTATGTTGGATCTAAGTTTCTATAGCTTATGGTCTTCCAATTTTGTTGTAAACAAAACCTTATAAGCTTACATACATTTTACAAGATTAAAATCTAAGTTTCATAACTTATGGTTTTATTAAAGTAAAGATCCAAGTTCTATAACTTCGGGTTTAACTTAAGAACACTAGATCTAGACTTTCTAGTCTAGGATCTTCAAGATCTAACTAAGGTCTAAGTTCTACAACTTAATATCTTGTTTATTTAGTTTACATTCAAGTCTATAGCATAATATTATTATTAGAACTCATGTATGTGTCGGATCTAAGATCTTGATGTAACTTTGGTTCATCAACCTACTTGCAACCCTTAAATGAGTTGTGCAACATATCTTAGACATACACTAGTGTTATGATGGTCAAAACTTGGTTAAGATGATGCAAACAC
Source organism: Rutidosis leptorrhynchoides (assembly GCF_046630445.1). Taxonomy (NCBI): domain Eukaryota; kingdom Viridiplantae; phylum Streptophyta; class Magnoliopsida; order Asterales; family Asteraceae; genus Rutidosis; species Rutidosis leptorrhynchoides. Next base: position 194,090,649 of record NC_092341.1, on the reverse strand, counting down.
ATCAACGAGTTGTACACTTGAAGCTATAGGCATCAAGGATGAGAACCGTGATGAGCATCAAGCACCATGAACCCACCAGAACACTTTGTTTACTGTTTTATGGGTCTGATCTTGTCACCTGGGCTACTGGAAAGTTGATTTCCAGTTATTTCGGTTCGAGTATATGATTTTCTGTTTAGGCATCGCCTTAATCCGAGTTATGGTTTAGGATTTATAGCCTTCCGAAAGTCACTACGCCCTTTTAACGTTGTGCTGAAATTTCTGACCTGCTCGCACTCAAACCATCGCCACAGTCAAACGAAGATGAGTTTGGTTCTGGAAAGTTGTCACCAACTAGGGGACTCATATACGGAGCCATGTCCATTGGTCTCACCTCATTTCAGTTTGTATAGATGTCGTGGCGACTGAATGATATCAGCCTTTGTTTCGAACTCTATTCTTGATTGAAACTTACTTTACCCTTTTTGACTTATGATGAATGATGATGATACTTAAGACTTAATTTACATACTTTTAAACCTTTGGGAATGATTTACTGACTTAGTAACTTTTGACTTAGGTTGCGGACCTTTCGGACCAACTACTTGCTTACTTATCTCGTACCGACTTTACTACTTTTCACTGTGAGTTATAGCATCCCTTTTTACTTTAACTGTTTTGGAAACTGAGAAAACATGCACGTTTTACGTTTTACATACTAGGCACGAGTACTTAAACTTTATATATGTGTGGGTTATACAACGGCATAAACTTTCCCCTTAGCTCGGTAACGTTTAGTCATTGGTCTTTGAACCGGTGAATGCGAATCTTAGATATGGATCCATAGGGTTTGACATCCCCACTCGGGCTAGTAGCGCTAGCATTTAACGGGTGTTTAATACTTCGTAAACTTATGCACTCGCCAAGTGTACTTTTAGGGGATGTTATTACGTTAAGTTAGTTACCAAGTGCCCACGGTTGAACATATACTTTTCATAATGTTTTAAAATACTGAAATCTCGTGGCTGATAATGCTAAAAACAAACATATATTTCATAGCATTATCCCTCAAGAAAGACAAGCTTTTAGTTGCAATTATTCTATTTACAAGTGATATTCGTTTAAATAATAAAAGGTGAAGACAAAAGACAGATTCGACGAATTGAAGACGCAAACGACCAAAAAGCTCAAAAGTACAAAGTACAATCAAAGAGGTTCCAATTATTGATAAGAAACGTCTTAGAATTACAAGAGTACAAGATTCAAAACGCAAAGTACAAGATATTAAATTGTACGCAAGGACGTTCGAAAATCCGGAACCGGGACCAGAGTCAACTCTCAACGCTCGACGCAACGGACTAAAAATTACAAGTCAACGGAGTACAAGAATATAATATAATATATATAATTAAATTTAATTATATATATTATATTATATTATATTATAAATAAATAAGCAGCCCACATTTTTAAAGACTTTTGAGCCTCCCCAGCTAGCCATGCGATCGCATAGCCTTGAAGGGTAAAGCCCATGCGATCGCATGAGGCCCTTTTCCAGCCCACATGCCTATAAAAGTCGCAGTTTGGTGCATCAAAAATATATATCCATCCATCCAACTCTCAACGTATATATATATATATATATATATATATATATATATATATATATATATATATATATATATATATATATATATATATATATATATATATATATATATATTTTAATTTTAATTTTAATTTTAATTTTAATTTTAAATTCTAATAATAAGGGTATGTTAGCGAATGTTGTAAGGGTGTAAGTCGAAATTCTGTCCGTGTAACGCTACGCTATTTTTAATCATTGTAAGTTATGTTCAACCTTTTTAATTTAATGTCTCGTAGCTAAGTTATTATTATGCTTATTTAAAACGAAGTAATCATGATGTTGGGCTAAATACTAAAATTGGGTAATTTGGCTTTTTACCATAATTGGGGTTTGGACAAAAGAACGACACTTGTGGAAATTAGACTATGGGCTATTAATGGGCTTTATATTTGTTTAACTAAATGATAGTTTGTTAATTTTAATATAAAGATTTACAATTGGACGTACCTATAAATAACCATATACACTCGATCGGACACTATGGGCGGGATATTTATTTGTACGAATAATCGTTCATTTAACCGGACACGAGAATGGATTAATAGTCACTAGAATTATTAAAACAGGGGTGAAATTATGTACAAGGACACTTGGCAAAATTGATAATAAAGTATTAAAACCTTGAGTTACACGCAGTCGATATCCTGGTGTAATTATTAAACAAAGTAATAAAACCTTGTTACAGTTTAAGTCCCCAATTAGTTGAAATATTTGACTTCGGGTATAAGGATAATTTGACGAGGACACTCGCACTTTATATTTATGACTGATGGACTGTTATGGACAAAAACCAGACGGACATATTAAATAATCCAGGACAAAGAACAATTAACCCATGGGAATAAACTAAAATCAACACATCAAACATCATGATTACGGAAGTTTAAATAAGCATAATTCCTTTATTTTCATATTTAATTGCACTTCTAATTATCGCACTTTTATTTATTGTCATTGTATTTAATTGCACTTTTAATTATCGTACTTTTTAATTATCGCAATTTTAATTATCGCAATTTTATTTATCGCAATTTCATTATCATTATTTACTTTATGCTTTAAATTAAGTTGTATTTATTTTTAATATTTTACATTAGGTTTTAACTGCGACTAAAGTTTTAAAATCGACAAACCGGTCATTAAACGGTAAAAACCCCCCTTTATATTAATAATATTACTTATATATATATTTGTATTTTTATAAAGTAAAACTAATATAGCGTTAAGCTTTGTTTAAAGATTTCCCTGTTAAACGAACCGGACTTACTAAAAACTACACTACTGTACGATTAGGTACACTGCCTATAAGTGTTGTAGCAAGGTTTAAGTATATCCATTCTATAAATAAATAAATATCTTGTGTAAAATTGTATCGTATTTAATAGTTTTTCCTAGTAAAATATTGTTGGGATTTAACAAGTTCATAAAATACTTAAACCATTTTAAGAATTAAGAAAGCGGAAGCATGTTAATGACCAATTTAAAACTTGTTAATCTTTAACCAATTAAAGTTAAATCCCAATTAGGATCAAGTTGTGATATATACTTACAAACTACAAGCAAGTAAAGAGATTATACCTACTCCAAGCTTGCTAGTAAATGATGAAGATGATGATGTTGAATGGAGCTCCAAAACAATGAAACCTCAAGTTGTTATACCCCAAGCTTATCACCAACACCTTGTACTTTGGTTAGGATTTATTAACACTTGAATTTAGCTTCCAAAAACCAAATTAAGAAACCCTTTTTCTCCCTAATACCCCACGGTTTTACAGCAGAATGGGAGAGGAAATAATGCAGTTTTTTTTGATTACTTTTGATGTGTTTGAATGTGTGTTGAGTCTCCAAGAAATCCAAGTACATATGCACATGGGAATCCTTCAAGTAGCCACTCAAAATGCTAGTCAAATGCATGCATATTTGAGACTCCAATGCCACTCCCTCAACAAATAATATAGAATATGTTTTATAAAAGAATTAGTTTTTTATAAAAGTTAGATTTTATAAAATCTAATTTATAAAACTTCCATATAATTTTATGTACATTTTTAATATATAAAGTCCATTTATATAAAATGTAACATAAACTTATTAATTATTTACCTATAAATAATTAAATCCAATATATATAAATTATTCCATAATTTATATATATATACATATATATATATACACATCAAGTAATATTTAAGAAAACCATCTTTCTTAAAGTTCAAGTGTTGCGTATTTGATCAATGAACCAATCGTTAAAATCAAATACGAATAAAGGTGTCGGTAAGCCTGTTATTGGGTATGACCCGACTTGGATCATAACACGTCAGCCACATTAATTTAGTATGTCTCTCGGGCATACGAAATACCTTCAATCTCCCACTTGCACGAGAAACATAAGAAATTAATGCAAGTGATGGATACAGCCTAACACACCGTCCATCACCCTTAATATGTTATGACTTTGTGCCATTCAATAACATCATCCCTTTCGAGTTCCCATCTCGAATATGATCAGGTGAATCTTTCATTATTTCCTTTCGTCCTAGATGTCATGTTAAATCCAAGAGATACAGAGTGATCACTCTCTTATAGATTTAACTTTTCAGGCCTTAGACATCTGACTCTCAACGAATAAGAGGGACAAATTCCATCTTGACTACATACGTCCTAGATATACACTTTGTAATATACCTGAGTTCTTCCTTATGTACTACCATGTTTCAGAATAGTGAAGGAAAGAATCAAGGCACAGTACTTGGTGAATATCCGAACCCAATATGTATCTCAGGTCAGAGGATACAATGATATTCGCCTTTACTCAAGATTACATGTGATCAACCACAAAGGCTCTATACAGTAATTCTTGAGAGCGGGTCTTCCAATATTTGTTTCCCACAAATATCTATGAACCTTGGTTGCAACCTTGCCCCACATTCAACCTATGAATGTATACCAATCCAAGTTCATAATAGTCTAAACCTCACACTTGTTCCCACAAATGTGATCGACTACGGAATTTAGAATAGTTGCTTATTCATGGATGAAATATGCAAAATAGGAACATGACTCATAATTAAATTAATACCATAATTATATTAATGAGTTTGAACTAATTCGTTCCGTTACAATACATAAAGTAGATCAATTCCAATCACTAGAATATCGAAGCCCTAATGCACAAACATGTCCCTCATGTTTTGGCCCATGTAAAAGCTTCGTGAGTGGATCCGCAACATTATGATCTGTGTGAACTTTGTGAATACATATCTTTCCCTTTTCAACCTCATCCCTGATGTAGTTGAATCTCCGCTCAATGTGACGAGTCTTTTGATGGGCACGAGGTTCCTTGATTTGAGCAATCGCACCCTCGTTGTCACAAAAGATCTCAAGAGGGTCCTGAATGGAAGGGACCACTCCTAAATCGTCGATGAATTTCTTCATCCATGCAGCTTCCTGAGCTGCCAGTGATGCGGCAATGTACTCCGACTCTGTAGTGGATAACGCAACAACCTCCTGTTTCGAACTCTTCCAAGAGACCGCACCACCATTCAACATGAAGACATAACCGGATTGTGATCGAGAGTCATCTCGATCAGTTTGGAAACTCGCGTCCACGTAACCTTTTACGGCGAGTTCCTCCTCACCAGACCCATATATTAGAAACATATCCTTAGTTCTCCTAAGGTATTTCAATATACTTTTAACAGCAATCCAATGACTGTTTCCTGGGTTATTCTGGTATCTACTTGTCAAGCTTAGAGCGCATGACACATCCGGTCTAGTACATATCATCGCATACATGATAGACCCAATAGCAGATGCGTATGGGACTTTCTTCATTCTCTCTTGTTCATCTTTCGTGGTAGGACACTGAGATGAACTGAGAATGGTTCCTCTTTGAATAGGTACCAAGCCTTTCTTAGAGTTTTCCATCTTGAACCTTTTCAAGATTTTATCAATGTATGTACTTTGACTTAAACCTATCAATCTCTTGGATCTATTCCTATAGATCCCTATCCCCAATATGTATTGTGCATCTCCAAGATCCTTAATGGAGAAGCAACTCTTTAGCCAAGTTTTGACTCCTTGCATTGTGGTAATATCATTCCCAAATAATAATATATCATCCACATATAGTACAAGGAACATGATAGTGCTCCCACTAGCTTTCTTATATACACAAGCTTCATCACCATTTTTAATGAAGCCAAATTTCTCGGCTTCCTCATTAAAACGATGATTCCACATTCTAGATGCTTGTTTCAATCCGTAGATCGACTTCTTTAACTTGCATACACTTTTAGGATATTTTGGATCAACAAAACCTTCAGGCTGGACCATATAGACATCTTCCATAAGATATCCATTTAGGAAAGCGGTTTTGACATCCATTTGCCATATTTCATAGTCGTAGTGAGCAGCAATGGCAAATAATATCCTAATAGACTTTAGCATTGCCACAGGCGAGAAAGTTTCATCATAATCAACCCCTTGAGTTTGAGTGAAACCTTTTGCTACAAGTCTAGCTTTGTATGTATCCAAGTTTCCATGTATGTCGGTTTTCTTCTTGAAAAGCCATTTGCAATCAATTAGCTTGGAGCTAGGAGGTTGCACAACAAGTTCCCAAACTTGGTTTTCATACATGGATTGCATCTCGGCGTTCATGGCTTCCTGCCATTTATCTTTATCAATTCTTGATAAAGCATCTTTGTAGTTTGTCGGTTCATCCAAATCAACCGTATAGCAACCTTCCACGAGAAACCCATATCTCTCGGGAGGATTACTAATCCTACTAGATCTTCGAACGTCTTGTGTACCTTGATCATCCACTTGATCATTTTCAACATCCTCATGTTGAGTACTAGTGCCAACCAATTGTGTATCATCGGCTTGATCTTGTACCTCTACAAGATCTATCTTCCTTTCACCATCACCTTCCATAAGGAATTTGGTTTCAAGGAATTCCGCTTTCCGAGCAACAAATACGGTTTGCTCGGATGGATCATAGAAGTAATATCCCATGTCATCTTTGGGATATCCTATGAAGATACACTTCGTGGATCGAGCATTCAATTTATTAGGGACGTAACGCTTAGGATAAGCTTCACATCCCCATACCTTTAAGTATGATAGAGAAGGAGGTTTTCCAAACCACATCTCATGAGGAGTTCGTTCCACTTTCTTGGTTGGGGCCATATTTAAAATACGAGCCGCGGAGCTTAGACAATAACCCCAAAATGACAGAGGTAACGAGCTTCTTGCCATCATAGATCGAACCATATCCATTAGGGTTCGGTTCCTCCTTTCGGAAACTCCATTAAGTTGGGGTGTTCCGGGTGGAGTAAGTTGTGAGATAATCCCACAACTCCTAAGATGATCTTGGAAGGCATCGCTTAGGTATTCACCTCCTCTATCGGTACGTAGTACCTTAATTGTCTTATTGAGTTGATTTTGTACTTCGTTTTGATATTCTTTGAATGCTTCAAACGTTTCGTCCTTGTGTCTTAATAAGTAGACATATCCGAAACGACTAAAGTCATCAATGAAAGTAACAAAGTATCTTTCACCTTTCCTAGTCATGGGTTTAAAGGGTCCACATACATCCGAATGTATTAATCCCAATAAATCTTTAGCCCTTTCATAGGTCCCTTTGAAAGGTGCTTTAGTCATCTTGCCTTGTAAACAAGATTCACATACTTCAAACGAATCCATTTCATTTGATTTCAAAAGTCCATTCTTTTGAAGTGTATGTATTCGGTTCTTGTTTATGTGACCAATGCGACAATGCCATAAGTAGGAATCACTCAAATCCCTTTTGAGTTTCTTGGTGCTTGTATGGTACATTGAGCTACTAGATGATGTGTCATCATGAACCAATTCATAAATTCCATTTGAAGGCGAAGCCTTGAAATAGAATACATTATCTTTAGAAACATGAATATCATCATCAATAAAATTAACAACGTAACCACATTGTTTTAAGCGAGAAATAGAAATAATGTTTCTACACAAATCCGGAGCATACAAAACATTTTCTAAAATAAGTTCCAATCCGCTTGGAAGCTTCAAAATAAAATCTCCTTGAGCTTTAACATGCACCTTTGCACCATTGCCCATATAGAGACTTGATGTTCCCGCCTTATGATCACTTCTTTTGAACCCCTGCAAAGAATTGCAAATATGAGTTCCACATCCAGTGTCTAATACCCATGTATTAGAAGAAGTAATACTTAGCTCTATATATACCATATATATATTACCTGAGGTTTGCCCTGCATCCCTCTTGTCCTTCAACTCCTTAAGGTAGACCGGACAGTTTCGTTTCCAATGACCCATCTCACCGCAACCGAAACATGGGTCTTCCTTGGGGTTTGCCTTCTCGGTGACCTTTTGCTTCTTGGCCTTGTTGATGGTTGGGGTAACCATCTTCCCCTTCCCTTTGGCTTAGAGGTCTTACCTTTGGACCCACCTTGATCGATTGCTAACACGGGTAAAGCCCTTTTACCCATGCTAGTTTCCGCCGTTCTAAGCATACCGTGAAGCTCACCTATGCTCTTATCCATCCCATTCATATTGTAATTAATTACAAATTGATCAAACCTTTTTGATAGGGAATTAAGGATAAGATCGGTGGCTAACTCATTTGATATGTTTAGGTTAAGACGGTTAGCACGATCAATAAGGCTCTTCATTTTGAGGACATAAGAGGAGACCGATTGGGTGTCATCCATACGACATGCATGTAGCGCTCGAACCGTTTCGAAGCGCTCGACACGTGCTTGTTGAAGGAACATCTCCTTCAATTGCGTAATCATGTCATATGCACTATGATGTTCGAAATCCTTTTGGAGTTCGGGTATCATAGTCCCAAGCATTAGACAAGCGACTTGCACCGAATCGGCGCAATACTTGTCATAATAAGCCATGCCCTCTATATCTTCCTCATCCGGTTGGTCGGGAATAGGGTCCTCCAACACATACGCTTTGTCCTCAAGTTTGAGGACAATCCTAAGATTACGGAACCAATCCATAAAGTTCGTATGGTTGAGTTTGTCTTTCTCGAGGAGAGACCTTAATGATAGGTTGTTTAGGTTAAGTGGTGCGTTGTTCATGTTGTTGTTGTTATTAGCGGCCATCTACAAGATTCAACAAAGTTCTTTTAAGTATTGATTTCAAATTTAATAAACAATACCCTTTTGATTTGTTTTATTAAATATTAGAATCCAACGGTAAATCAAATTTCGGTTAGGTGACCTTTATCCCGTCATTTGATTTAGCTAGGTAGTCTTAATGACAATTGCAATCCTTTTGCAACTTCTAAGTTATGGGATCATGCAATCCTTTTGCATGGCATATTAATCCCATCAACGCCTATTTGTTCCTCATGCTTCGGTGACCCTAAGTTCATGATTCCCAAATCAAGTCGTCCTACTTGTGTAGACATGTAGACTTAACATACAAGTGGTTAGGTGACCTTTATCCCACATGTATGCGAAGTGTACCTTATTCACATTAGTTCACTCATGACGGTTAGGTGACCTTTATCCCATCAAGAGATTCCTAATATGTCTAAGTGTTTCCACAAAAGGATGGCGTTTAACTTGTTTACCTTGTTTTAGTTAAGGGATTTTAAGTTTTCATAAATTCTAGTTTAAGAAAACATTTGCCATACACCAACATGCATTTGGTGTATAGTTCATTATGAAAAGCCAATTTCATGTCTATAAACCATTTTATATATATGATCCTAATCATGATCTTAATAACCGTTTATTAATGTCCTTTTAGCCATTTTTAATTTAACCATTTAAATTGACGTTTTGCATGTCGTTAATTAATGTGTAATTTAACCAATTAAATTGCCATTTTGCTTGTTGTTAACTTGTGTGATAAACTTGTAGCAAACAACCATACAATCCACAATCATACAATAAACAACCATGCATGCAAAACAAATATGTTCACAATCAAGCCATTTTGGTAGACATTTGTTTAGCCGAAAACAAATGCCACCGGATAAGGGGTTATAACACAAAGTAGGAGATTTCAAATCTCCCACTTAACCTTGCATCCAAATGCTTCTTCATGTGTTCTTCAAGTCTTCATCATTCTTCATCATTTTACAAAATATATCCTAATACATTTTGTCTAAAAAATGAAATTACAACCTAATCTATTTTACATACCAAATATAAAATAAATTACATAACCAAATGAATTATTACATGCCAAATGAATAAATATTATTACAAACCAATTGAATAAATATCAATCAAACATGCATGCAACCAAACACAAGGTCAAGGCTTAGATTGTGAACATCATCAACATAAGTGATAGGCAATACAGAATCACAAGTGATTGGAAACACAGAATCACAAGTGATTTGCAATACAGAATCACAAGTAATCGGCAACACAGAATCACAAGTGATTGGCAGTACAGAATCACAAGTGAATTGCAGTACAGAATCACAAGTGATTTGCAGCACAGAATCACAAGTGATTGGCAGTACAGAATGCAGAATCACAAGTGATTTTGGCCAAAATGACAACCACCCAAAACCGGAAATTTTACATTCTACTTCATGCATGTTCATAGAATGCAAAATTATAGTGGGTTTAATAACCATCTCGAAGCATATTTCAACAACTTCGGCTCTGATACCATTGTTGGGATTTAACAAGTTCATAAAATACTTAAACCATTTTAAGAATTAAGAAAGCGGAAGCATGTTAATGACCAATTTAAAACTTGTTAATCTTTAACCAATTAAAGTTAAATCCCAATTAGGATCAAGTTGTGATATATACTTACAAACTACAAGCAAGTAAAGAGATTATACCTACTCCAAGCTTGCTAGTAAATGATGAAGATGATGATGTTGAATGGAGCTCCAAAACAATGAAACCTCAAGTTGTTATACCCCAAGCTTATCACCAACACCTTGTACTTTGGTTAGGATTTATTAACACTTGAATTTAGCTTCCAAAAACCAAATTAAGAAACCCTTTTTCTCCCTAATACCCCACGGTTTTACAGCAGAATGGGAGAGGAAATAATGCAGTTTTTTTTTATTACTTTTGATGTGTTTGAATGTGTGTTGAGTCTCCAAGAAATCCAAGTACATATGCACATGGGAATCCTTCAAGTAGCCACTCAAAATGCTAGTCAAATGCATGCATATTTGAGACTCCAATGCCACTCCCTCAACAAATAATATAGAATATGTTTTATAAAAGAATTAGTTTTTTATAAAAGTTAGATTTTATAAAATCTAATTTATAAAACTTCCATATAATTTTATGTACATTTTTAATATATAAAGTCCATTTATATAAAATGTAACATAAACTTATTAATTATTTACCTATAAATAATTAAATCCAATATATATAAATTATTCCATAATTTATATATATATACATATATATATATACACATCAAGTAATATTTAAGAAAACCATCTTTCTTAAAGTTCAAGTGTTGCGTATTTGATCAATGAACCAATCGTTAAAATCAAATACGAATAAAGGTGTCGGTAAGCCTGTTATTGGGTATGACCCGACTTGGATCATAACACGTCAGCCACATTAATTTAGTATGTCTCTCGGGCATACGAAATACCTTCAAATATAAGCTATTTCATATACACCTCGCATAACATCAAGTATTTTTGGCGCCGCTGCCGGGGAAAACACGAGATATAAAGTGCATAACATCTCGCATAACATCAAGCTATTATTTTTATATTATTTATTTTATAAAACTATTATTTTTAAAATGTAATTAGAACTCATACGATCGCATGAGGTCTTCTGTCAGGCCACAGAAAACCCTAGTTCAGCATTAATTACGGTGTATTATATTTATTATTATTTAATTTAAAACCCTAAATAGGTTTTTATTTATTTATTATTTAGTTTAGTTTTTAGATTTAATTTATATATTTAGTTTACTTAGTTTAATTACATTATAAAATTAATAGTTTTATAAAATAAATAATATAAAAATAATATTTTTATAAAAATTGAACTTTTTACAACTTTAAGTATATTTTTATATTTTGTCTCTTTTTAATTATTTTAGCGTAAGTTTTATTTTTCGCTCGTATTTAGTTTTAAGACATAGTTTTTGCCATAGTTATTTTTATTTCTAGATTTTTAGGCTTTGCCGTAAAATCCCTTAAGTGCTTTTTCTTTAGACTAAGATTTATGTGCTTTAGAATTTTGCGACATTTTTTTTTTAAGTTTTAGTTCCTTTTTAAGATATTGCCATTTGGGATATAGTATTTCTATTAAGCTTTAATATTTTTAGACGCAACTTTTAATTTTTAGTTTTTATTTCCTTTTTAAGTTGCAACGCGCTACTTTCTTATTTTTATTTTTCGACGCCTTTTACCTATGTATCAATTATCACTCCAATTAGTAATCTCAATTTGCAATTTTAATTTTAAGTTAGTGATAATAATAAGGTTGGGTTAGTCGAGTGTTTTAAAGTTCTATAAGTCACTATTTTTCTTTCTTATTTCTTCAATTTTAATACCGACGCGCTCTTTTTCTTTCTTATTTCTCGCCATTCTAGTTTTTAGGACATAGAATTTTCTACTTCTTCTCTAAATTTCTTTAAATTACGAAAAATTATTTTAAGCGGTTAAATTGATAGACATCAAAATTTTCTGGTTCGTAGTAATAGTTGGATTTGTACGTGGACCGGGTTATTGGAGCCAAACAGTACTCAATTTATTGAGACCAAACGAATTCTGCCCCTCTGCTACATCTTTTGGCTATTTGAAACGTGGGCAAAATCAGAAAAGTCTATTAATTGGATAACTTATATAATTTTTCTTTCTTTTTTTAAAAAAAACTAATAAGATATTCAGTGAATGCACCGAGCAAAACGTTCACCACCTTTTGTACGTTCACCACCTGTAACTCGATCAAGACATCTAGCAAATATTGTCGCCGTTGATATTTCTTTAGAATCGTCATCCAGTCGACCAAGTACTCCAATTCAAATTTCCGATAATCCATTTTTTGAACCCGACCTCACAATTGAGAATCCGGAGAATATTCAGGGACAATTCATAGATCCTGAACCATTAATTTTTCCTCCGGAACCACCAATCATTCAAACAGAGATTGTTGAGGAACGAACTATTAAATCAGAATCCTCTAGTGATTCAGATTCCACAAATTCAATCATGGAAAATTTGGAACCTCTAAGTATGGAAGACCGAATGAGAGCTAAACGTACTGGCCAAGGTCACGCAATTACTCATCCAGATATTAATGCGCCAGATTATGAAATCAAAGGACAAATTCTACACATGGTGACTAATCAATGCCAATTTAGTGGTGCGCCGAAGGAAGATCCAAATGAACATCTTTGTACCTTTAATAGGATCTGTACTCTATTTAAAATAAGAGAAGTGGAGAATGAACAGATATATCTCATGTTATTTCCCTGGACTTTAAAGGGAGAAGCCAAAGATTGGTTGGAATCGTTACCTGAAGGGGCAATTGATACATGGGACGTTTTAGTTGAAAAATTTCTTAAACAATTCTTTCCGGCATTTAAAGCCGTGAGACTTCAATGAGAAATTGTTACGTTCACACAGAAGTCAAATGAAACTCTATATGAGGCATGGACCAGATTTGAAAAGTTATTGAGAGGATGTCCGCAACATGGTTTATGAAATGTCCCATTCTTATTGATTAAAAACGTTCCATATTAATTGATTTCGTTGCGAGGTTTTGACCTCTATATGAGACGTTTTTCAAAGACTGCATTCATTTTAAAACAAACCATAACCTTTATTTCATCAATAAAGGTTTAAAAAGCTTTACGTAGATTATCAAATAATGATAATCTAAAATATCCTGTTTACACACGACCATTACATAATGGTTTACAATACAAATATGTTACAACAAAATAAGTTTCTTGAATGCAGTTTTTAAACAATATCATACAAGCATGGACTCCAAATCTCGTCCTTATTTAAGTATGCGACAGCGGAAGCTCTTAATAATCACCTGAGAATAAACATGCTTAAAACGTCAACAAAAATATTGGTGAGTTATAGGTTTAACCTATATATATCAAATCATAATAATAGACCACAAGATTTCATATTTCAATACACATCCCATACATAAAGATAAAAATCATTCATATGGTGAACACCTGGTAACCGACATTAACAAGATGCATATATAAGAATATCCCCATCATTTCGGGACACCCTTCGGATATGATATAAATTTCGAAGTACTAAAGCATCTGGTACTTTGGATGGGGTTTGTTAGGCCCAATAGATCTATCTTTAGGATTCGCGTCAATTAGGGTGTCTGTTCCCTAACTCTTAGATTACCAGACTTAATAAAAAGGGGCATATTCGATTTTGATAATTCAACCATAGAATGTAGTTTCACGTACTTGTGTCTATTTTGTAAATCATTTATAAAACCTGCATGTATTCTCATCCCAAAAATATTAGATTTTAAAAGTGGGACTATAACTCACTTTCACAGATTTTTACTTCGTCGGGAAGTAAGACTTGGCCACTGGTTGATACACGAACCTATAACAATATATACATATATATCAAAGTATGTTCAAAATATATTTACAACACTTTTAATATATTTTGATGTTTTAAGTTTATTAAGTCAGCTGTCCTAGTTAGTAACCTACAACTAGTTGTCCACAGTTAGATGTACAGAAATAAATCGATAAATATTATCTTGAATCAATCCACGACCCAGTGTATACGTATCTCAGTATTGATCATAACTCAAACTATATATATTTTGGAATCAACCTCAACCCTGTATAGCTAACTCCAACATTCACATATAGAGTGTCTATGGTTGTTCCGAAATATATATAGATGTGTCGACATGATAGGTCGAAACATTGTATACGTGTCTATGGTATCTCAAGATTATATAATATACAATACAAGTTGATTAAGTTATGGTTGGAATAGATTTGTTACCAATTTTCACGTAGCTAAAATGAGAAAAATTATCCAATCTTGTTTTACCCATAACTTCTTCATTTTAAATCCGTTTTGAGTGAATCAAATTGCTATAGTTTCATATTGAACTCTATTTTATGAATCTAAACAGAAAAAGTATAGGTTTATCGCTGGAAAAATAAGTTACAAGTCGTTTTTGTAAAGGTAGTCATTTCAGTCGAAAGAACGACGTCTAGATGACCATTTTAGAAAATATACTTCCACTTTGAGTTTAACCATAATTTTTGGATATAGTTTCATGTACATAATAAAAATCATTTTCCCAGAATAACAACTTTTAAATCAAAGTTTATCATAGTTTTTAATTAACTAACCCAAAACAGCCCGCGGTGTTACTACGACGGCGTAAATCCGGTTTTACGGTGTTTTTCGTGTTTTCAGGTTTTAAATCATTAAGTTAGCATATCATATAGATATAGAACATGTGTTTAGTTGATTTTAAAAGTCAAGTTAGAAGGATTAACTTTTGTTTGCGAACAAGTTTAGAATTAACTAAACTATGTTCTAGTGATTACAAGTTTAAACCTTCGAATAAGATAGCTTTATATGTATGAATCGAATGATGTTATGAACATCATTACTACCTTAAGTTCTTTGGATAAACCTACTGGAAAAGAGAAAAATGGATCTAGCTTGAACGGATCCTTGGATGGCTCGAAGTTCTTGAAGCAGAATCATGACACGAAAACAAGTTCAAGTAAGATCATCACTTGAAATAAGATTGTTATAGTTATAGAAATTGAACCAAAGTTTGAATATGATTATTACCTTGTATTAGAATGATAACCTACTGTAAGAAACAAAGATTTCTAGAGGTTGGATGATCACCTTACAAGATTGGAAGTGAGCTAGCAAACTTGAAAGTATTCTTGATTTTATGTAACTAGAACTTGTAGAATTTATGAAGAACACTTAGAACTTGAAGATAGAACTTGAGAGAGATCAATTAGATGAAGAAAATTGAAGAATGAAAGTGTTTGTAGGTGTTTTTGGTCGTTGGTGTATGGATTAGATATAAAGGATATGTAATTTTGTTTTCATGTAAATAAGTCATGAATGATTACTCATATTTTTGTAATGTTATGATATATTTCATGCTAGTTGCCAAATGATGGTTCCCACATGTGTTAGGTGACTCACATGGGCTGCTAAGAGCTGATCATTGGAGTGTATATACCAATAGTACATACATCTAAAAGCTGTGTATTACGAGTAATATTGTTGATGAAACTGAACGAGGATGTAATTGTAAGCATTTTTGTTAAGTAGAAGTATTTTGATAAGTGTATTGAAGTCTTTCAAAAGTGTATAAATACATATTAAAAACACTACATGTATATACATTTTAACTGAGTCGTTAAGTCATCGTTAGTCGTTACATGTAAGTGTTGTTTTGAAACCTTTAGGTTAACGATCTTGTTAAATGTTTTTAACCCAATGTTTATAATATCAAATGAGATTTTAAATTATTATATTATCATGATATTATCATGTATGAATATATCTTAATATGATATATATACATTAAATGTCTTTACAACGATAATCGTTACATATATGTCTCGTTTAAAAATCATTAAGTTAGTAGTCTTGTTTTTACATATGTAGTTCATTGTTAATATACTTAATGATATGTTTACTTATCATAGTATCATGTTAACTATATATATATATCCATATATATGTTATCATATAGTTTTTACAAGTTTTAACGTTCGTGAATCACCGGTCAACTTGGGTGGTCAATTGTCTATATGAAACATATTTCAATTAATCAAGTCTTAATAAGTTTGATTGCTTAACATGTTGGAAACATTTAATCATATAAATATCAATCTCAATTAATATATATAAACATGGAAAAGTTCGGGTCACTACAGTACCTACCCGTTAAATAAATTTCGTCCTGAAATTTTAAGCTTTTGAAGGTGTTGACGAATCTTCTGGAAATAGATGCGGGTATTTCTTCTTCATCTGATCTTCACACTCCCAGGTGAACTCGGGTCCTCTACGAGCATTCCATCGAACCTTAACAATTGGTATCTTGTTTTGCTTAAGACTTTTAACCTCACGATCCATTATTTCGACGGGTTCTTCGATGAATTGAAGTTTTTCGTTGATTTGGATTTCATCTAACGGAATAGTGAGATCTTCTTTAGTAAAACATTTCTTCAAATTCGAGACGTGGAAAGTGTTATGTACAGTCGCGAGTTGTTGAGGTAACTCAAGTCGGTAAGCTACTGGTCCGACACGATCAATAATCTTGAATGGTCCAATATACCTTGTATTTAATTTCCCTCGTTTACCAAATCGAACAACGCCTTTCCAAGGTGCAACTTTAAGCATGACCATCTCTTCAATTTCAAATTCTATATCTTTTCTTTTAATGTCAGCGTAGCTCTTTTGTCGACTTTGGGCGGTTTTCAACCGTTGTTGAATTTGGATGATCTTCTCGGTAGTTTCTTGTATAATCTCCGAACCCGTAATCTGTCTATCCCCCACTTCACTCCAACAAATAGGAGACCTGCACTTTCTACCATAAAGTGCTTCAAACGGCGCCATCTCAATGCTTGAATGGTAGCTGTTGTTGTAGGAAAATTCTGCTAACGGTAGATGTCGATCCCAACTGTTTCCGAAATCAATAACACATGCTCGTAGCATGTCTTCAAGCGTTTGTATCGTCCTTTCGCTCTGCCCATCAGTTTGTGGATGATAGGCAGTACTCATGTCTAGACGAGTTCCTAATGCTTGCTGTAATGTCTGCCAGAATCTTGAAATAAATCTGCCATCCCTATCAGAGATAATAGAGATTGGTATTCCATGTCTGGAGACGACTTCCTTCAAATACAGTCGTGCTAACTTCTCCATCTTGTCATCTTCTCTTATTGGCAGGAAGTGTGCTGATTTGGTGAGACGATCAACTATTACCCAAATAGTATCAAAACCACTTGCAGTCCTTGGAAATTTAGTGATGAAATCCATGTTATGTTTTCCCATTTCTATTCCGGGATTTCGGGTTGTTGAAGTAGACCTGATGGTTTCTGATGCTCAGCTTTGACCTTAGAACACGTCAAACATTCTCCTACGTATTTAGCAACATCGGCTTTCATACCCGGCCGCCAAAAATGTTTCTTGAGATCCTTGTACATCTTCCCCATTCCAGGATGTATTGATTATCTAGTTTTATGAGCTTCTCTAAGTACCATTTCTCTCATATCTCCAAATTTTGGTACCCAAATCCTTTCAGCCCTATACCGGGTTCCGTCTTCCCGAATATTAAGATGCTTCTCCGATCCTTTGGGTATTTCATCCTTTAAATTTCCCTTTTTTAAAACTCCTTGTTGCGCCTCCTTTATTTGAGTAGTAAGGTTATTATGAATCATTATATTCATAGATTTTACTCGAATGGGTTCTCTGTCCTTCCTGCTCAAGGCATCGGCTACCATATTTGCCTTCCCCGGGTGGTAACGAATCTCAAAGTCGTAATCATTCAATAATTCAATCCACCTACGCTGCCTCATATTCAGTTGTTTCTGATTAAATATGTGTTGAAGACTTTTGTGGTCGGTATATATAATACTTTTGACCCCATATAAGTAGTGCCTCCAAGTTTTTAATGCAAAAACAACCGCGCCTAATTCCAAATCATGCGTCGTATAATTTTGCTCGTGAATCTTCAATTATCTAGACGCATAAGCAATCACCTTCGTTCGTTGCATTAATACACAACCGAGACCTTGCTTTGATGCGTCACAATAAATCACAAAATCATCATTCCCTTCAGGCAATGACAATATAGGTGCCGTAGTTACCTTTTTCTTCAATAACTGAAACGCTTTCTCTTGTTCATCCTTCCATTCAAATTTGTTCCCTTTATGCGTTAATGCAGTCAAGGGTTTTGCTATTCTGGAAAAGTCTTGTATGAACCTTCTGTAGTAACTAGCTAGTCCTAAAAACTGGCGTATGTGTTTCGGAGTTTTTGGGGTTTCCCACTTTTCAACAGTTTCTATCTTTTCCGGATCCACCTTAATACCTTTTTTGTTCACTATGTGACCGAGAAATTGAACTTCTTCCAACCAAAATGTACACTTTGAAAATTTAGCGTACAATTCTTCCTTCCTCAATACTTCTAACACCTTTCTGAAATGTTCACCGAGTTCTTGGTCATTCTTTGAGTAAATAAGTATGTCATCAATGAAAACAATGACAAACTTGTCAAGGTATGGTCCACACACTCGGTTCATAAGGTCCATGAACACAGCTGGTGCATTAGTTAAACCAAACGGCATGACCATAAACTCGTAATGACCGTAACGTGTTCTGAAAGCAGTCTTTGGAATATCATCTTCTTTCACCCGCATTTGATGATACTCGGAACGTAAGTCAATCTTTGAATAAACAGACGAGCCTTGTAGTTGATCAAATAAGTCGTCGATTCTCGGTAGTGGGTAGCGGTTCTTGATGGTAAGTTTGTTCAACTCTCGGTAGTCGATACACAACCTGAATGTACCATCTTTCTTCTTGACAAACAAAACAGGAGCTCCCCATGGTGATGTGCTTGGTCGAATGAAACCATGCTCTAAAAGTTCTTGTAATTGGCTTTGTAGTTCTTTCATCTCGCTGGGTGCGAGTCTGTAAGGAGCACGAGCTATTGGTACAGCTCCTGGTACAAGATCTATTTGAAATTCACTGGATCGATGTGGGGGTAATCCCGGTAATTCTTTCGGAAATACATCGGGAAATTCTTTTGCGACGGGAACATCATTAATGCTCTTTTCTTCAGTTTGTACTTTCTCAACGTGTGCTAGAACAGCATAGAAACCTTTTCTTATTAGTTTTGTGCCTTCAAATTACTAATAAGATGTAGCTTCGTGTTGCCCTTTTCTCCGTACACCATTAAGGGTTTTCCTTTTTCTCTTATAATGTGAATTGCATTTTTGTAACAAACGATCTCTGCTTTCACTTCTTTCAACCAGTCCATACCGATTATCACATCAAAACTCCCTAACTCTACTGGTATCAAATCAATCTTAAATGTTTCGCTAACCAGTTTAATTTCTCGATTCTGACATATATTATCTGCTGAAATTAATTTACCATTTGCTAATTCGAGTAAAAATTTACTATCCAAAGGCGTCAATGGACAACTTAATTTAGCACAAAAATCTCTACTCATATAGCTTCTATCCGCACCCGAATCAAATAAAACGTAAGCAGATTTATTGTCAATAAGAAACGTACCCATAACAAGCTCCGGGTCTTCCTGTGCCTCTGCCGCATTAATATTGAAAACTCTTCCGCGGCCTTGTCCATTCGTGTTCTCCTGGTTCGGGCAATTTCTAATAATGTGGCCCGGTTTTCCACATTTATAACAAACTACATTGGCATAACTTGCTCTGACACTACTTGCTCTACCATTACTCGTTCTGACACCATTTGTTCCTTTCGTTGTATTAACCCCTGGTATGTAGACCTCACACTTCGCCGCGCTATGACCATTTCTTTTACACTTGTTGAAAAATTTGGTGCAGAACCCCGAGTGATACTTTTCACACCTTTGGCATAGCTGCTTCTGATTGTTGTTGTTATTGCGATTATTATTGTTGTTGGGATGATTGTTGTAGTTGCTGTTGTTGTTGTTGTTGTTATTGTTGTTGTTATTGTTGTTGTTGTTGTTGTTGTTGTTGTTGTTGTTGTTGTTGTTGGGCCATTTGTTGTAGTTGCGATTGATGTTGCGATTGTTGGGATAATTGTTGCGATTATTGTTGTAATTGCTGTTGTTGTATTGGTGATTCTTATCACCATTTTCCTCCCACTTTCTTTTGACTTGCTTCACATTGGCCTCTTCAGCAGTCTGTTCTTTAATTCTTTCTTCAATCTGGTTCACTAGTTTGTGAGCCATTCTACATGCCTGTTGTATGGAGGCGGGCTCGTGTGAACTTATATCTTCTTGGATTCTTTCCGGTAATCCTTTCACAAACGCGTCGATCTTCTCTTCCTCATCTTCGAATGCTCCAGGACACAATAGGCACAATTCTGTGAATCGTCTTTCGTACGTGGTAATATCAAATCCTTGGGTTCGTAACCCTCTAAGTTCTGTCTTGAGCTTATTGACCTCGGTTCTGGGACGGTACTTCTCGTTCATCAAGTGCTTGAATGCTGACCACGGTAGTGCGAACGCATCGTCTTGTCCCACTTGCTCTAGATAGGTATTCCACCATGTTAACGCAGAATCTGTGAAGGTATGCGTAGCGTACTTCACTTTGTCCTCTTCAGTACACTTACTTATGGAAAACACCAATTCGACCTTCTCGGTCCACCATTTCAATCTGATCGGTCCTTCGGTTCCATCAAATTCCAAAGGTTTGCAGGCAGTGAATTCTTTGTAGGTGCATCCTACACGATTTCCTGTATTGCTAGATCCAAGGTTATTGTTGGTATGTAGCGCAGCCTGTACTGCGGCTATGTTTGAAGCTAGAAAAGTACGGAATTCCTCCTCATTCATATTCATCGTCTGTCGAGTAGTCAGTGCCATTTCCTTCAAAATAGTCAAATGGAACAAGTTAATCATACAGAATATTAAGAGTAGTTAATAGTATTTCGTACCATAATATGAACTCATTTATAAAAGCTTTTTCTTCATAGTAGCGTTTTATAAGTTTAAATTCGGGTAGTACCTACACGTTAATTTCATACTTAGTAGCTAATATACAATTCAACTACTACAATTCTATATGAAAAACTGATTATAATAATATTTCGCGTTCAAACTTTTACACAATATTTTACAAACTTACAATACCGCTTAATTTACATATAGCATGAAATATAGCACACAATAAATTTGATACAAGATGGTTGTGAAGATAATTCTAGCTAGTATACAAGTCGTTCAGCAAAGGCAATAAAGACAAGTAATTCATACATCCAGAAACAAGTCATGCATTCTGGTTTTACTAGGATTACTTCCCATCCTTGGTCTTGTGGAACATAACCGTTATGGCCGTTGATAAGACAACGTGTTGTAACGTCGTCAAAGGGACGAGGGTTACGTAATGTCCAACAGTCCCGTAACAATCTAAAAACCTCATTTCTTACCCCAATTACCGACTCCGTCACTTGTGGAAACGTTTTGTTTAATAGTTGTAGCCCGATGTTCTTGTTCTCACTTTGGTGAGAAGCGAACAATACTAATCCGTAAGCATAACATGCTTCTTTATGTTGCATGTTAGCCGCTTTTTCTAAATCACGAAGTCCAATATTCGGATATATTGAGTCAAAATAATTTCTTAACCCATTGCGTAAAATAGCATTTGGGTTCCCCGCAATATATGCGTCAAAGTAAACACATCGTAACTTATGGATTTCCCAATGTGATATCCCCCATCTTTCAAACGAAAGTCTCTTATAAACCAAGACATTCTTGGAACGTTCTTCGAATGTCTTACAAACTGATCTCGCCTTAAATAGTTGTGCCGAGGAATTCTGACTGACTCTAGACAAGATTTCATCAATCATGTCTCCGGGTAGGTCTCTTAAAATATTGGGTTGTCTATCCATTTTATGTTTTTAAACTGTAAAATAGACAAGAGTTAGATTCATAAAAAAATACTTATTAATACAAGAAATTTTTACATATATCATAAAGCATAAGAACGCTATATTACATATATTACACCACACGAATACAACTATCTTATTCCGACTCGCTCGTTTCTTCTTCTTCGGTTTTGGTTCGTTTTGCCAAGTTTCTAGGGATATATGATGTTCCCCTAATACTAGCTGTCGTTTTCCACAACGGTTTAGAAAAACCTGGTGGTTTAGAGGTTCCCGGGTCATTGTTACAACTTAAGGACTTCGGGGGTTGACGATACATATAAAGTTCATCGGGGTTGGAATTAGATTTCTCTATTTTTATGCCCTTTCCCTTATTATTTTCTTTTGCCTTTTTAAATTCAGTTGGGGTAATTTCTATAACATCATCGGAATTCTCGTCGGAATCCGATTCATCGGAGAATTGGTAATCATCCCAATATTTTGCTTCCTTGGCGGAAACACCATTGACCATAATTAACCTTGGTCGGTTAGTTGAGGATTTTCTTTTACTTAACCGTTTTATTATTTCCCCCACCGGTTCTATTTCTTCATCCGGTTCCGATTCTTCTTCCGGTTCCGATTCTTCTTCCGGTTCCGACTCTTCTTCCGGTTCCTCTTAGGGAACTTGTGAATCAGTCCACGAATCATTCCAATTTACATTTGACTCTTCATTATTATTAGGTGAGTCAATGGGACTTGTTCTAGAGGTAGACATCTATCACATAATATCAAACGCGTTAAGAGATTAATATATCACATAATATTCACATGTTAAAAATATATAGTTTCCAACAAAATTTGTTAAGCAATCATTTTTCAAGTAAACACGGTCGAATTCCAGACTCACTAATGCATCCTAACAAACTCGATAAGACACACTAATGCAAAATTCTGGTTCTCTAAGACCAACGCTCGGATACCAACTGAAATGTCCCGTTCTTATTGATTAAAAACGTTCCATATTAATTGATTTCGTTGCGAGGTTTTGACCTCTATATGAGACGTTTTTCAAAGACTGCATTCATTTTAAAACAAATCATAACCTTTATTTCATCAATAAAGGTTTAAAAAGCTTTATGTAGATTATCAAATAATGATAATCTAAAATATCCTGTTTACACACGGCCATTACATAATGGTTTACAATACAAATATGTTACAACAAAATAAGTTTCTTGAATGCAGTTTTTACACAATATCATACAAGCATGGACTCCAAATCTTGTCCTTATTTAAGTATACGACAGCGGAAGCTCTTAATAATCACCTGAGAATAAACATGCTTAAAACGTCAACAAAAATGTTGGTGAGTTATAGGTTTAACCTATATATATCAAATCATAATAATAGACCACAAGATTTCATATTTCAATACACATCCCATACATAGAGATAAAAATCATTCATATGGTGAACACCTGGTAACCGACATTAACAAGATGCATATATAAGAATATCCCCATCATTCCGGGACACCCTTCGGATATGATATAAATTTCGAAGTACTAAAGCATCCGGTACTTTGGATGGGGTTTGTTAGGTCCAATAGATCTATCTTTAGGATTCGCGTCAATTAGGGTGTCTGTTCCCTAATTCTTAGATTACCAGACTTAATAAAAAGGGGCATATTCGATTTCGATAATTCAACCATAGAATGTAGTTTCACGTACTTGTGTCTATTTTGTAAATCATTTATAAAACCTGCATGTATTCTCATCCCAAAAATATTAGATTTTAAAAGTGGGACTATAACTCACTTTCACAGATTTTTACTTCGTCGGGAAGTAAGACTTAGCCACTGGTTGATTCACGAACCTATAACAATATATACATATATATCAAAGTATGTTCAAAATATATTTACAACACTTTTAATATATTTTGATGTTTTAAGTTTATTAAGTCAGCTGTCCTCGTTAGTAACCTACAACTAGTTGTCCACAGTAAGATGTACAGAAATAAATCGATAAATATTATCTTGAATCAATCCACGACCCAGTGTATACGTATCTCAGTATTGATCACAACTCAAACTATATATATTTTGGAATCAACCTCAACCCTGTATAGCTAACTCCAACATTCACATATAGAGTGTCTATGGTTGTTCCGAAATATATATAGATGTGTCGACATGATAGGTCGAAACATTGTATACGTGTCTATGGTATCTCAAGATTATATAATATACAATACAAGTTGATTAAGTTATGGTTGGAATAGATTTGTTACCAATTTTCACGTAGCTAAAATGAGAAAAATTATCCAATCTTGTTTTACGCATAACTTCTTCATTTTAAATCCGTTTTGAGTGAATCAAATTGCTATGTTTTCATATTGAACTCTATTTTATGAATCTAAACAGAAAAAGTATAGGTTTATAGTCGGAAAAATAAGTTACAAGTCATTTTTGTAAAGGTAGTCATTTCAGTCGAAAGAACGACGTCTAGATGACCATTTTAGAAAATATACTTCCACTTTGAGTTTAACCATAATTTTTGGATATAGTTTCATGTACATAATAAAAATCATTTTCCCAGAATAAAAACTTTTAAATCAAAGTTTATCATAGTTTTTAATTAACTAACCCAAAACAGCCCGCGGTGTTACTACGACGGCGTAAATCCGGTTTTACGGTGTTTTTCGTGTTTCCAGGTTTTAAATCATTAAGTTAGCATATCATATAGATATAGAACATGTGTTTAGTTGATTTTAAAAGTCAAGTTAGAAGGATTAACTTTTGTTTGCGAACAAGTTTAGAATTAACTAAACTATGTTCTAGTGATTACAAGTTTAAACCTTCGAATAAGATAGCTTTATATGTATGAATCGAATGATGTTATGAACATCATTACTACCTTAAGTTCCTTGGATAAACCTACTGGAAAATAGAAAAATGGATCTAGCTTCAACGGATCCTTGGATGGCTCGAAGTTCTTGAAGCAGAATCATGACACGAAAACAAGTTCAAGTAAGATCATCACTTGAAATAAGATTGTTATAGTTATAGAAATTGAACCAAAGTTTGAATATGATTATTACCTTATATTAGAATGATAACCTACTGTAAGAAACAAAGATTTCTTGAGGTTGGATGATCACCTTACAAGATTGGAAGTGAGCTAGCAAACTTGAAAGTATTCTTGGTTTTATGTAACTAGAACTTGTAGAATTTATGAAGAACACTTAAAACTTGAAGATAGAACTTGAGAGAGATCAATTAGATGAAGAAAATTGAAGAATGAAAGTGTTTGTAGGTGTTTTTGGTCGTTGGTGTATGGATTAGATATAAAGTATATGTAATTTTGTTTTCATGTAAATAAGTCATGAATGATTACTCATATTTTTGTAATTTTATGAGATATTTCATGCTAGTTTCCAAATGATGGTTCCCACATGTGTTAGGTGACCCACATGGGTTACTAAGAGTTGATCATTGGAGTGTATATACCAATAGTACATACATCTAAAAGCTGTGTATTGTACGAGTACGAATACGGGTGCATACGAGTAGAATTGTTGATGAAACTGAACGAGGATGTAATTTTAAGCATTTTTGTTAAGTAGAAGTATTTTGATAAGTATATTGAAGTCTTTAAAAAGTGTATAAATACATATTAAAACACTACATGTATATACATTTTAACTGAGTCGTTAAGTCATCGTTAGTCGTTACATGTAAGTGTTGTTTTGAAACCTTTAGGTTAACGATCTTGTTAAATGTTGTTAACCCAATGTTTATAATATCAAATGAGATTTTAAATTATTATATTATCATGATATTATCATGTATGAATATCTCTTAATATGATATATATACATTAAATGTCTTTACAACGATAATCGTTACATATATGTCTCGTTTAAAAATCATTAAGTTAGTAGTCTTGTTTTTACATATGTAGTTCATTGTTAATATACTTAATGATATGTTTACTTATCATAGTATCATGTTAACTATATATATATCCATATATATGTTATCATATAGTTTTTACAAGTTTTAACGTTCGTGAATCACCGTTCAACTTGGGTGGTCAATTGTCTATATGAAACATATTTCAATTAATCAAGTCTTAACAAGTTTGATTGCTTAACATGTTGGAAACATTTAATCATATAAATATCAATCTCAATTAATATATATAAACATGGAAAAGTTCGGGTCACTACAGTTTAGACACCTGTCAAATAGTACAAATATTCTACCAAGGATGCGACATCACTACAAGGAAAGACATAGACATAGCAGCTGGTGGTTCTATTATGAAGAAAACAGAAACTGATGCTTACAAAATTATTGATAACACTGCTTCCCACTCACATGAATGGCACCAAGAAAAAGATATCGTTAGATCATCTAAAGCAGCTAGAGCCGATTCTAGCCATGACTTAGATTCCATTTCCGCAAAGATAGATGCTGTCGAGAGACGAATGAAAAAGATGACTAAAGATATCCACTCAATACGAATTAGTTGTGAGCAGTGTGGAGGACCACATTTGACAAAAGATTGTCTCAGTATTGAACTAACAATGGAACAAAGAGAGAATGTTTCATACATAAACCAAAGGCCTGGAAATAATTATCAGAATAATTATCAACCGCCAAGACCAATTTACAATCAAAACCAGAATTATAACCGAAATGTTCCATACAACAATCAACAAGGTCCTAGTAATCAACAAGTATCCAATAATACTTACAATCAGCAAAGACCTAATTTTCAAAACAAACCACCACAAACCAATGATAAAAAGCCGAATTTAGAAGATATGATGACGAAGCTAGTTGAATCTCAAACACAGTTTTTCACATCTCAGAAACAAATGAATGAACAAAATGCTCAAGCATTTAGAAATCAACAAGCTTCTATTCAAAATCTGGAACAAGAAGTGAGCAACCTAGCAAGGTTAATAGGTGAAAGAAAACCGGGAAGTTTACCTAGTGATACAAATGCTAACCCCCGGAATGAAACAGCTAAAGCTATT
This sequence comes from Rutidosis leptorrhynchoides, assembly GCF_046630445.1. Lineage (NCBI taxonomy): Eukaryota > Viridiplantae > Streptophyta > Magnoliopsida > Asterales > Asteraceae > Rutidosis > Rutidosis leptorrhynchoides. The sequence goes on along the minus strand of NC_092341.1, from coordinate 194,063,398 downwards.
ACCACAAGAAGTGGTATTACACTTAAATCACCTGAAATACCGGTAATTTCTGATGAAGCTATTCCTACTCCACAAGAACCACAACCTGAACAAGATAAGGAAAAAGAACCGGTAGTTGAAAAGGTTAATGAAGATAACATAGTTAAGACTAAACCTTATGTTAAACCATACCAACCACCACTTCCTTACCCGAGTAAAATGAAAAAAGATAGACTTGAAGTCGAGCAATCCAAATTCTTGGATATGTTTAAACAGATAAATGTAAATCTTCGTTTCATTGATGTAATTTCAGGAATGCCTAGATATGCTAAATTTCTGAAAGATCTAATCTCAAATAGAAAGAAAATGGAAGAACTCTCGGCTGTTACTATGAATGCTAATTGTTCAGCAGTGCTGTTGAATAAGATACTAGAAAAATTATCAGATCCAGGAAGTTGCACAATTCCATATTTTCTGGGTAGTCTTAGTTCAATAGAAGCATTGGCAGACTTAGGTGCTAGTATAAATCTAATGCCGTATTCACTATACGCTAAACTAGACCTTGGAGAATTGAAACCAACAAGAATAAACATACAACTAGCCGATAGATCAGTAAAATATCCTAGAGGGATAATGGAGAACATGCTAGTTAAAGTTGGTACTTTAGTATTTCCAGTAGATTTTGTTGTTCTGGATATGGAAGAAGATTCTCAAGTTCCTCTCATATTAGGAAGACTATTCTTAAACACGGCTAAAGCAATGATAGACGTGTTTGGTAAGAAACTAACCTTAAGTATAGAGGATGAGAGTATTACCTTTTCTGTTGATAGAGCTATGCAACAACCGCAATCTGCAGATGATACATGTTATTATATTCAAACTATAGAATCACATGCAGAATTGTTAAAAGAATTTCCAGAATTACAAGGAACAGGAGAATGTTCTTTAGGAGAAGGTACTGAACCAATTGATGAAACTGAAATGTTAGCTACACTTATGGCTAATGGATATAAACCAACAACAGAAGAAATTCAAATGCTAAAAGAAGAAGACAGATATCGATATAAATCATCGATAGAGGAACCACCGACATTAGAGTTAAAGCCACTTCCAAACCATTTGGAATACGCTTATTTACATGGTGAATCTGAATTACCTGTAATAATATCGTCTTCTCTTACTAAAAATGAAAAATCTCAACTCATTTCTGTGCTAAAAGCTCATAAACCAGCTATTGCATGGAAGATTCATGACATTAAAGGAATAAGTCCTTCGTATTGCACACATAAAATCCTTATGGAAGAAGATCATAAAACGTATGTGCAACGCCAACGAAGACTAAATCCTAATATGCAAGATGTTGTTAAGAAAGAAATTATTAAACTGCTTGATGCAGGTTTAATTTATCCAATTTCTGATAGTCCATGGGTAAGCCCAGTTCAATGCGTACCTAAGAAGGGTGGCATGACTGTTATCACAAATGAGAAAAATGAGCTTATTCCTACTAGGACTGTAACAGGATGGTGTGTATGTATTGATTATAGAAAATTAAATGACGCCACCAGAAAAGATCACTTTCCCTTACCTTTTATTGATCAAATGTTGGAAAGATTAGCCGGAAATAGTTACTATTGTTTTCTTGATGGTTTTTTCGGATATTTTCAAATTCCAATAGCACCTGAAGACCAAGAGAAAACCACGTTCACGTGCCCTTATGGTACTTTTGCTTACAAACGCATGCCATTTGGACTTTGCAACGCCCCTGCAACCTTTCAAAGGTGCATGATGGCGATTTTTCACGACATAATAGAAGAATGCATGGAAGTTTTCATGGATGACTTTTCAGTCTTCGGTGATACATTAGAATCATGTCTAGTTAATCTTGAACGAATGCTTATTAGATGCGAACAATCAAATCTAGTACTTAATTGGGAGAAATGCGATTTCATGGTTAAAGAAGGTATCGTTCTTGGTCATAAAATTTCAAAGGAAGGAATTTAAGTGGATAGAGCTAAAGTAGATGTAATTGCTAAACTTCCACATTCCACCAATGTTAGAGGAGTTAGGAGTTTTCTGGGGCATGCCGGTTTTTACCGACGTTTCATAAAAGATTTTTCTAAAATTGCCACTCCTATGAATAAACTCCTAGAAAAGGATGCTCCATTCATCTTTACAGATGAATGTATCAAATCTTTTAATATTCTTAAATAAAAACTCACTAATGCGCCAATCATGATAACTCCAAATTGGAATCTACCGTTTGAACTTATGTGCGATGCAAGTGATTTTGCAATGGGAGCCGTTTTAGGACAAAGGATTGAAAAACGATTTCAACCTATTTATTATGCTAGTAAGACGTTACAAGGAGTACAAACAAATTACACAACTACTGAAAAAGAACTCCTTGCTATTGTCTTTGCTTTTGACAAATTTCGTTCATATCTCGTTCTAGCAAAAACGGTGGTCTATACCGACCATTCTGCTCTTAGATACCTATTTTCGAAACAAGATGCTAAACCAAGATTAATCCGTTGGATCTTACTCTTACAAGAGTTCGATATTGAAATCCGAGACAAAAAGGGAGCAGAAAATCTCGCCGCTGATCATCTTTCTTGTCTTGAAAATCCTGAATTAAAAGTTCTAAATGAATCGGCCATACAAGATAACTTTCCTGATGAATATCTATTGAAGATAGATTATAATGAAATTCCATGGTTTGTAGACTATGCAAACTATTTAGTATGTGGATTCCTTGAAAAAGGATTGTCGTACCAAAAACGAAAGAAATTATTTAGTGATATAAAACACCATTTCTGGGAAGATCCACATTTGTTTAAAAGTTGTCCCGATGGAATAATACACCGATGTGTATTCGGGGAGGAAGCTAGTAAAATCTTAAACCATTGTCACACAGGACCAACAGGAGGGCATTATGAGCCTCAACTAACAGCAAGAAAAGTTTATGATGCTGGATTCTATTGGCCTACAATTTTCAAAGACGCACACCTTCTTTGCAAATCCTGTGATGTTTGTCAAAGGGCCGGAAAATAAGTCAACGTGATGAAATGCCACAAAATGTCATTCAAGTATGTGAAGTATTTGACATTTGGGGTATTGACTTTATGGGTCCATTTCCAAAATCTCATAATAATCTATACATTCTCGTTGCCATTGATTATGTATCTAAATGGGCAGAAGCACAAGCTCTCCCAACTAATGATGCACGAGTTGTAGTTAACTTTTTAAAACGTCTTTTTGCAAGGTTTGAAACACCGAAAGCTTTAATAAGTGATCGGGGTACTCATTTCTGTAATAATCAACTTGAGAAAGTTCTCAAAAGATATGGAGTAACTCATAAAATCTCCACCGCATATCATCCACAGACAAGTGGACAAGTTGAAAATACCAACCGAGCTTTAAAACGTATTCTAGAGAAAACCGTAGGATCAAATCCGAAGGAATGGTCCATTAAATTGGAGGATGCACTCTGGGCTTTTAGAACAGCCTACAAAACTCTAATTGGAACCACACCTTTTACACTCGTTTACGGAAAAGCATGTCATCTTCCAGTAGAAATTGAATACAAAGCATTCTGGGCTTTGAAGACATGTAATCTTGATTTACATGAAGCCGGACGTCTATGATTAAGTCAACTAAACGAATTAGAAGAATTAAGACAAGAAGCATACGAAAATTCGTTAATCTATAAGGAAAGAACGAAGAAATGGCATGATAAAAGAATCAGAAGTTCAAAAGAATTTAAAGAAGGAGATAGAGTTCTTCTTTTCAATTCACGATTCAAGCTATTTCCTGAAAAATTGAAATCAAGATGGTCTGGACCATTCATAGTTAAAAGAGTTTTCCCATACGGAACAGTAGAATTAATAAATTCAAATGGGATTGAATTTAAGGTTAATGGTCACAGAGTTAAACATTACATAGATAGTTCGATGGAAGTTGACAACGAAGTTAATCACAATTTCGACACCACAGCTAACTAAGTGTGGGGAGAATTAAGTCTTTAAAGGATAATATGTATTTCTGTTACAGTTAGATTTTCTGTTTTCATGTAGTTCTCAAAAATGGAACCCGAATGGTCTTTCCCTAGCAGACCCTAAAGAACTAGTCTTCTCCCCCCATTCTGAATTTTTATTTTTTTAGTTTTTTCGAAATGAAGACTTCCTGTGAACTAAACCATGGTCTAATGCTACACGCTTTGATCACTAAACGTAATAATGACACCCTTCCAAGTGAAATAGTATCATTAATCAGAGGTAAATTAGACGGAGTAAGAAAAGAATCCAGATGCGAAGATAATAAGTTACAATTTGGTAAAGGAAAATCAAAATCCGCAGCGAAAAGAAGAGCACGACACCTTGAAAAATGTCACAAATGCGGAAAATGGTCACAAGAAGGTAAATGTTCAAATAATCAAACCTATTCAAACACCGAATTTGTTACTTTATGCAGAGATGGACCGTTCATATGTTTAGAAGAAAAAACGTTAAATGCTCGAAGTTACGCCTATGTAGCCATGGAAAACCAATTAGTCCAACTATCTTATGAGTGGGCTAGAGCATATCACTAAGAAATATATTTCACAGGTAAGTTTGTACAGTTTTCATTTTCATTTTTTATTTTAATTTTTAACCTTTTGATAATAAACGCTGATTTGTTCGCTATAAAGTATTAAATTGGTATTCAATAAAATTAGGTCTTGCGACCGAAATTATTGATATCATACAAAAATTTATTACATCACTGCGAAATTTACCGTTTATTCTTAAGGTATAAATATCTTTAATCAATCAACCCAAAATATTTCAAAAAATTCGTCATGAGTTAAATTAGGTTATGAAACCGAAATTACTTTACGGAAAAGAGGGGTGCATATTTTTGATAATATTTGATTGATTAAAGTGGGATAAAAGCCAAAAACATTTTTAATTTTATTTTTACCATGTTTTTAAAATTAATATATAAATATTAAATTAATATTGTAAACTTCTTTTAAATTGTAAATATCTGAAAAATTAATATTTTTAATATAAGTTTGTATGTATAAAAACAAAAATATAATATAAATTTGGTGTGAATTTTTAAATTTTAATAATATAAAATTTTAATTTTATGCATTTTAAATTTAAGTTTGGTGTGATTATAAAAACAAAAATTTACTTTATTTCGTTAAGTTAAAAATATGATTTTTAAAATTCGTCGTGAGTTGAAGACGAGGTCATTGAACCGAAATTGCTTTACCCAAGGGAGGAACGAGAACTTTTATTGTCATTATTTTTAATCTTATTGAACTAAAGTATGCCAAAAACATTTAAAAAACCCAAAAATCTTTACTTTTAAAACCGCGCTTTGAATTGACGAAATTTTAAAATTTTGTCGAGGGACGGACTAGGACAACGATCCGAAACACCCTCGCTCATAAAGGAAAATATAATTTTTAGAATTTAATTAATTATAAGTTTTATAAAGTATAAGGTTTAAAAAAAAAAGCCAAAAATACTGTAGCCGGAGCTCCTTGCGATCGCATGGGTTTTGCACTCCAACTCCATGCGATCGCATGGTGCTGGAAATTTGGCCAGGATCATAAGGCAGTCGCCTGTTCTGCCTCACACCTCAACACACACACATACACGAAACTCTCTCAAAATCTCACCAAATTTCATCATTTTTCCACCGTAATTCATCAAATTTCTTGCTCTAATCATGCCTAGATTCTCATTCTTCAGCAAAAAGGTAAAAATTACACCCCTAAACTCTATAAATTCCTAGTTTTTGTGATAATTACCAATATTTTACCTAATGCAATTTTGTTAATTTCTAGTGTAATTAGTGTTAAATTGATAGTATTTTGTACATGTATAACCTAGATTGATGCTATTTAACATGATTTGAAGCCAAAAACATCAAAATTTTTAGAAATCTAGGGTTTGTGTTCTTGAGCAATTTGGGGCTTTTTGATATAAATAGGTTATGGCCGATTTTTGTCATGAATTATTGCTAAATTGAGTAGTGTAACATGTTTAGGTAGTTAAATGATCCAAACATTGATCCTAAACATGATTTTTAAAGATTAAAGTGGACTTTTTAGGCAAAAATTCATGAACTTGATTAATTTGATATATTTGCCATTTGAGACTTGTTTAATTGTTAGTAATGACTATTTTGACATGTTATTTGAGTTAAATACTTATGAACTTTGTCAACATTTTCATATATGCTTATTTGAAAAAGTATAGAATTGTAAAAATTGTGAAAATGTGTATAAGTTTAATTTTGATTTAACATGTTATTGTGATTATTTTAAGTTGTTTTTTTGCTAACACTAATGCATATTTGGATGCACAAATTTTGTGTTTAATGTGTTTTGTAGAAAGCCGATATTGGAGGTTCAGGAGCATCATCATCTAGACAACCTGATCCAGCACCAGAACCAGAACCAGAAATGCAACACGAGCCAGAACCCGAACAAGAACCACAACAGGAACCACAACAACAGCCTGATCAACACGTACCTTATTATGATCCGGTACAGTTTGTTAATGAATTCATAGTATTCCCGATGAGGCCGCCAGTAGAATACCCAACGATTCCTGAGCACACTTTGCATCCTAATCTGAGATTTGATAGAAGATGGAGAGATTACGAGACATATCAAAGGAACAAATTCAGATTGGTAACTAAAAATGTAGAGGTGCCAAGGGTAATCGATTGGGATCCTTTGGAAAGAGTTTAGCTAGCTAATAGAGTCAGACTGCTACTGATTCAGAGGTACGGGAACTCTTCTTTTACAGATTGGGAACGTCTTTTCACCATTCGTAGACCTGTATATAAGGAATGGTGTGTTGAGCTCATGAGTACTGTATCACTTGATACAAATATAGTTAGAATAGATGATAGAAGATTTCTTAGGTTTATCCTTGGTGGTAGGATGTATAGAATGTCCATGATGGACATGGCCAGGGCCTTACAGATATATACTCCTGGTGAGTTGCTACTACCCGATTGTATAAATTTGATTCATTATGGTGAAAGGGTAGATAGCAACTTTGACGCTGACGCCATTTGGAGGCGTATGTCACATTTTGATGTTTTTACACGAGCGGGAGGACACTCCTATACACATATTGACAGAACCGAGCTTCGTATCATTCATAGATTTTTGGCTAACTCGATTACACAAAGAGGTAACAATAAAGAAAAAATAACCTTACATGATTTATTCTACCTAAAGTGTATTCGAGATCCTAGAAGCTTTGTCAATATCCCTTACTGTGTTGGTTTTTATTTATCTAAAATGGTAGAAGGAATGCAGGACGGGAGTATAATAGGAGGAGGTATTTTTGTTACTCTCATTGGAGAGTATTTAGGTGTTGATAGGAACCAAGGGGGTCCATTACAGCTTTGTAGAGAACAGGTTGAGCCTTTAGGATTGAAAGTTTATGTGGGTGCTAAGGTATTGAAAAGTAGACGCAACCAGGCAGTACCCTATGAGGGCCCTCATCCACAGGTAGAAAGGGGCTCAGACGAGGAAATAGAGGAAGCGGAAGACATTAGGGATGTCTTTCGAGATGCTATTCTTGACGTCCACGTTCGTATAGATGAGGAATCAATGACGAACGTGGCAAGACATAGTATGTATGAGCAATGGAACTCCGGGGGAGTATACGAGGATTATAGGCGACGCCAACATGATAGCTGGTTAGTTCATCAGCACTAAATCATGAGCCAGCTATCATATCAGGTACCAAATAATTATGTTCCTACTCGACCTGCTCATTTTCCGCCACACAGCCCCGACATCCGACCACCCTTTAACCGATATGACTATAACCAAGCCTATCAGAACACCTATAACCAACAATGGAACCCACCTAACGAGATGAACTGGAACCCCTATCCAGACTGATTTCGTTCCATTTGGTTATTTTTCTGATTTTTATATTTTTATCTTTTTAATTATTCATGTTTAAACTTATGTTATTGGATATATTTATGTAATTTTTATCATTTTTATTATTATTGTGTACTAATATTTTACCTTTAGGATTTGAAAGTGGGATATTAAGTCTCATTTCAAATTGCCATGCATGTTTATATTTGTATGTATGTATATTGTCGATTGTACAAAACAGGGTAAAACAGCGCATTTTCAAAGACTGGCATTAAGTTCAGCAAAAGCTAGTACTTTAGACGACAAAACGAAAAACAAATGTGATGTTACAACAAGATGGAATGAACAAATGATGTGCACCATTTATCATTCGGCAAACAAATGCCAATATGTTTGGAAACTTTGGTAAAATTTAATTATTTTTCTACGCTAATCACCCTCAATAATTTAAATTGTTACTGATTTCTTGCAAATGAGGGCATTGCAAGATCTTAAGTGTGGGAAGGGGTTAAATTCTTTCAAATTTTAAAAAAAAAAAAATTTGATTTAAGCACTTGGTTACCATTAAAAATACTAGTAACGCAGTAGTTGTATTAGAATCTAGTGCTTTCTGATAATAAAGAACAGCCCTAGTCTTATATACTGACTACCCAATTCTAGTAAAATTTTTCAAAATTTTCAATTAAATGAACTCAAAATCATGTTTATACATATTTATGAACGATAAAACTAGGTGTTAACACCGAAATTATTGTTACCTCGGAAAGGACATAAATTGAGAAACAAACCAAAATGTTAGAATTCATTTAAAATGAAATAGAGGACAATAAAAAGGAAAATAAAAAGCCAAGTGTGGGAAAAATTACCAAGTTATTTAAAACATATATCACATATTTTTGTACAAATAACTGAAGATACTTTTGTTTTGGACAATTTCTAAAAAGTTTTACCCGATTTACTGTAAGAAAGATGGATCTACACGATGAATCAATTCCATCATAAAAAGGAAGTAAAGTCTTCCAAAAAAGAAACGCGCTTCTTGATTTAGGTCATGAAGTTGTCGTCCAGACCAGCTGTAGGTTGACGAAAAATCTAGAAAAGTCATCACTAAAATCAGCAGGAAATTCACGGACCTCCGCATCAAACAGGGTCGCCAAGTGGTCAGACTTATCCTAACCATGAGAGGATCTGTCTTGTAAAATGGGGAGGACGCCGTGCAAATTAGCTTGATAAGACTAATGACTCAGATCCCAGAAAGGATAATCTCCTTAAAGATCAAAGATCAGCTTTTAAGACTGATATTACTCAATCCTAGAGATTGACCTTAAAGATTGAGAATTACAAACTCATGGAATTCGATGATATCTAAACTCGATCTTGAACGAGAAAATATTTTGATCAAAATTACAAACCGATTTGTTTTCTGAAAACCCATTTTCAATGCGTTCATTACCATTGAATGTAAAATCCTAGAAATTCACCTGGAATTCATTAGGTCACCTGAACCAAATCGGGTGTCAACCGTAAGAACGGTGGTTGCATAGCATGGTCAAAGACAGGACCTTGTGCCAGACCGAAAAATTATAAGGGTGAGCTTTACTATTGCTCCTACAAAGGATAGTAATTGCGTCCGACAAGTTATAGACCATAATTAAAAGCATGTCAGGGGACATTGCCTTAACAGTTGCTTGTTCAACGCTTTCCTTTACAACCGGACGGTAGTTTACCGAAAGGTAATATACGGAACAAGTATACTGGACGTGTTGCTTTCCCAATACAAGGTTAGCAAGTGGGTGACACAAAACCACAAGTTTTGAGCTAAAATTTTCAAATCTGAAACCCACAAAAACAATTTGCAAACACCGGTGAAGGGTTATTCGGGAAAACTTATCTAGGGTAAAAACTAGATTTAATTTTCAAAAGATCAAATGTTTTCATAAAGATCCAATTTCCTTAATGGATCTAAATTTTTATAGTCATGTGAGACTGTAAACCACATCGTTACTACCATTGTTTATACCGCCGTATAGAAATCACTGATGTACAAAGTGTGAAGAATAAAGAAGTGATTCTAGTATATTTCAAGACTATATTGCTTGAGGACAAGCAACACTCAAGTGTGGGAATATTTGATAATGCTAAAAATGAACATATATTTCATAGCATTATCCCTCAAGAAAGACAAGCTGTTAGTTGCAATTGTTCTATTTACAAGTGATATTCGTTTAAATAATAAAAGGTGAAGACAAAAGACAGATTCGACGAATTGAAGACGCAAACGACCAAAAAGCTCAAAAGTACAAAGTACAATCAAAGAGGTTCCAATTATTGATAAGAAACGTCTCAGAATTACAAGAGTACAAGATTCAAAATGCAAAGTACAAGATATTAAATTGTACGCAAGGACGTTCGAAAATCCAGAACCGGGACCAGAGTCAACTCTCAACGCTCAACGCAACGGACTAAAAATTACAAGTCAACGGAGTACAAGAATATAATATAATATATATATATATATAATTAAATTTAATTATATATATTATATTATATAATAAATAAATAAGCAGCCCACGTTTTTAAAGACTTTTGAGCCTCTCCAGCTGGCCATGCGATCGCATGGCCTTGAAGGGCAAAGTCCATGCAATCGCATGAGGCCCTTTTCCAGCCCACATGCCTATAAAAGTCGCAGTTTGGTGCATCAAAAATATATATCCATCCATCCAACTCTCAATGTATATATATATATATATTTATATTTTAATTTTAATTTTAATTATAAATTCTAATAATAAGGGTATGTTAGCGAATGTTGTAAGGGTGTAAGTCAAAATTCTGTCCGTGTAACGCTACGCTATTTTTAATCATTGTAAGTTATGTTCAACCTTTTTAATTTAATGTCTCGTAGCTAAGTTATTATTATGCTTATTTAAAACGAAGTAATCATGATGTTGGGGTAAATACTAAAATTGGGTAATTGGGCTTTTTACCATAATTGGGGTTTGGACAAAAGAACGACACTTGTGGAAATTAGACTATGGGCTATTAATGGGCTTTATATTTGTTTAACTAAATGATAGTTTGTTAATTTTAATATAAAGATTTACAATTGGACATACCTATAAATAAACATATACACTCGATCGGACACGATGGGCGGGATATTTATATGTACGAATAATCGTTCATTTAACCGGACACGGGAATGGATTAATAGTCACTAGAATTATTAAAACAGGGGTGAAATTATGTACAAGGACACTTGGCATAATTGATAACAAAGTATTAAAACCTTGGGTTACACGCAGTCGATATCCTGGTGTAATTATTAAACAAATTAATAAAACCTTGTTACAGTTTAAGTCCCCAATTAGTTGGAATATTTTACTTCGGGTATAAGGATAATTTGACGAGGACACTCGCACTTTATATTTATGACTGATGGACTGTTATGGACAAAAATCAGACGGATATATTAAATAATCCAGGACAAAGAACAATTAACCCATGGGAATAAACTAAAATCAACACGTCAAACATCATGATTACGGAAGTTTAAATAAGCATAATTCCTTTATTTTCATATTTAATTGCACTTCTAATTATCGCACTTTTATTTATTGTCATTGTATTTAATTGCACTTTTAATTATCGTACTTTTTAATTATCGCAATTTTAATTATCGCAATTTTATTTATCGCAATTTCATTATCATTATTTACTTTATGCTTTAAATTAAGTTGTATTTATTTTTAATATTTTACATTAGGTTTTAACTGCGACTAAAGTTTTAAAATCGACAAACCGGTCATTAAATGGTAAAAACCCCCCTTTATATTAATAATATTACTTATATATATATATTTGTATTTTTATAAAGTAAAACTAATATAGCGTTAAGCATTGTTTAAAGATTTCCCTGTGGAACGAACAGGACTTACTAAAAACTACACTACTGTACGATTAGGTACACTGCCTATAAGTGTTGTAGCAAGATTTAAGTATATCCATTCTATAAATAAATAAATATCTTGTGTAAAATTTTATCGTATTTAATAGTTTTTCCTAGTAAATATAAGCTATTTCATATACACCTCGCATAACATCAGTGGCCTACCTTACATTACTATTATACTTAAAATATAGCTCACCAACATTCGTGTTGACGCTTTTAAGCATGTTTCTCAAGTGCTTAGAGGTTTGATTGCTTCCGCTGTTGTAGTATTGCTGTGTAGACACTCGCTACTTCTGTTAGAGATGTCTCTGCATGAAACATTTATTTTGCATTCAAACTATGTTACTTTTGAAACAATGAATCTGTAAAGACCATTGGGTTACGTACTATTATTATTGCCTTCTATTCGTAGAAGCACGCTATCGTATGTTAAACATTTGACGTTGGTTATGACGTCACCTTTTCTTATGAATGCAAACTTATTTTAAAACAACATATAGTGTTTGACCTTGTAATGATCCTGTTGTTGATGATCCGTACACGTTAATTTTGTACGGGGCGTCACATTTGGTATCAGAGCATTGGTTGTAGGGAATTAGGTTGCATTAGTGAGTCTAGACCAGACCGAGTAGGATTCACTAATAGGACAAATCTATAACTTGCTAGTTTACTTGTTTCTGCGGAACTTGCTGCATGTTGCTGCTTACTTTTACTGCTATATGTCATATACTGCTATTTGCTTTCACTACTGCATGCTACTATCTGCTTTCGATTGCATGATACTTTTCATTATTTCCATGCTACTTACTGCTATAGATGATTTAGACTGTCATAGTTACTTTGCCTAATACATGCTTGCAATATGACTTACTGACATAGAAAAAGTTATTTTTCCTTGTTCAGATGTCGGATATCCCGTCCATCATCATTGACTTGGACAGCGACTCAGATTCATCTGCCACCTCGCCTGATATTGCCGCCGACTCATAGATCCCGTCATCGCTACCCTCCAGTGACTCTGGCGATTCATCCTCTGGGGATAGTAGCCACGCACCTGACCTGATGATCATCTTCGATGGAGACGAGGAGCCAGAGGAGATTCCAGCTCCAACTAACCCAGGACTCCCGGAGCCACAGCACCATTCCGGTGGTACTGTGATTCCTGAGAAAAATGGCGACGGTCCTTTCTGCAATGAGCATGGACATTGGGCTAGACGCCTTCCTGATGGATGTGTCGTGCCAATCCCTCCTTGCAGATATCGACTGATGACCACCGGTCGAGCAGATCTACCCTCAGATGATTCAGACGACTCATCATCCGATGACTTCAGTGAGGAGGATTCCGATGAGGATTCTGACGAGGACCCTGAGGAGACGCCCGTGCAGCCGCCCTCTACCCCGTCGAAGAAGCGGTATCGTTTCGATGGTACTGTTATTCCAGGGGTTAACGGAGGTAGGTCGTTCGTTAACGCACATGGACTGAAGGTTAGGGTCACCGCCCGCAAGCAGGTTGTGCCTTACCCTGCCTATCCATTTGTACGTAAGGCTTCCCATTACGCACCGTCTACTTCTGGTGCTGGACTGGCTGCACCACCAGCTCCACCAGCATCATCTGCACCACCAGCTCTACCTGTACCATCTGCACCACCTACCCCACCAGCATCCCTCATCATCGAGGAACTGACGAGGGAAGTGCATATCCTCCGTGCTCGGGTAACTGAGCTCAAGGACCAGGTGTCCCACATGATTGACATCCTTTACCCACCGTCACCATAGGGCTATTGTATTAGATTTCATTATGTAATCCCGTTTGTAGTTTCATGTTTTACTCATGTATTGTACGAACCTTATGCGGATGTATACAACTTTCGTATTTAATGAAAGGAACTTTGTGTTGTTTAATTTCTGTACGGTGTTCTATTTACGTTACTATATGATGATTTTGTGGTATCTGTATCTAGTTGCATTACTTAATTAACATGCGATGTGTTGATTCCATGTTGGTTACCATATACCGTATTACTATTTATTGAATGCTGGATTTTGACTTAAGTCGAAATTTCTGTTTCGAAGATCAATGGCAAACGAAAGATTAACGCCCACAGCAGCACAGATTGTGGAAATGATAACTGAACGAATAGCCGCAGCAATTGCGAATGTCAACCCCCAAGCTCCACCTATTAACCAGAACAATCATAACGGGTATACCTATAAGGAATTTCAAAGCTGCAAGCCCCACAATTTCAGTGGTACTGAGGGGCCGGTTGGACTGACGAGGTGGTTTGAGAAATTAGAAGCTGCGTTCCGTGTGAGCAACTGCTCAGAAATGAACAAAACTAAGTATGCCTCCTGTACACTGTCGGACGGCGCTTTAACCTGGTGGAACACACTTGCTTAGGCTAAAGGTATTGACGAGGCTTATGCTACACCGTGGGAGGAATTTAAGGGGGCTATGATTGAGGAGTACTGCCCCAGAACGGAGATTCAGAAAATGGAAGCTGAGTTTTGGGAGTTAAAGGTTGTGGGAATCGATCTTGACGGTTATAACCTAAGGTACTTGGAACTAGCTTTGATGTGTCCCACGATGGTTACCCCGGAATTTAAGCAAATGGAACGGTATTTGTGGGGACTTCCCAAGTCCATTCAGGGAAATGTCACCTCTTCAAAACCAGCTGATGTCCCGAAAGCAATGCGCATGGCGCACACCCTGATGAACCAAATTATGAACAAAGAACCAGAAAAGGGGAAATCCAAATTGGGAGCTAGTAATGAGAAACGTAAGTGGGACAGCCACAAGGGAAGGGTCTTTGATCAAAACCCAGCTAAGAGGTATAAAAGTTTTAAGGGAAACAACTCCAACCCGAACCCTAGCTCAAACCCTAGCTACAAGGGTAGTCTCCCGCAGTGCAAGAGATGCTATAAGCATCATACCGAGTACTGCAACGTGGTCTGTGAAAAGTGTAAAAGGACTGGGCATATTGGAAAAGACTACAAGATCACCACCCCAACTGTGAATACGAACCCTACTGGGCCAAGGAAATGCTATGAGTGTGGACAACAGGGCCACTTCAGGAATGAATGTCCCAACAACAGAAAGGACGGCGGGCCAGCGCGTGGAAGAGCTTTCAACGTAAACGCAAGGGATTCCCGTGAGAACCCCGACTTGGTTACAGGTATATTCACTATCAAAAATCTATTAGCTTATGTCCTATTTGATACTGGTGCCGATAGGAGTTATGTATGTAGACACTTTTGCTCTAAGATAAATTGGTCGTTAGTTCCTTTAAAGGAGAGTATGCTTGTTGAGGTAGCCAATGGAAAACTTAAGAAAGTTGACCAAATTAGCCGAGGAGGTATTATCAACGTACCTGGTGTGGATTTCGAGATTGACTTGATACCCATCAAATTGAGAAGTTTTGATGTGATTGTCGGTATGGACTGGTTGACCAAGGTAAGGGCCGACATTATCTGTGGAGATAAAGCTATTCGTATACCACACGGAGATGGTGAGCCACTGATTATTTACGGAGAGAGATGTAACTCGAAGCTGAACCTCATTAGTTGCATGAAAGCACAAAAGATCATGAAGAAAGGACGTCTTGCTATTTTAGCACATGTGAAAACATTAGAAACTGAGGTGAAGAGCGTGGATGATGTACAAATTGTGAACGAATTTCCCGATGTCTTTCTGAAAGAATTGCCTGGATTACCGCCATCAAGAGCAGTAGAGTTTCAGATCTATTTAGTGCCAGGAGCTGCACCTGTAGCTCACGCACTTTATCGAATCGCACCTTCCGAAATGCAAGAGTTGCAGAGTCAACTACAAGAACTACTAGACCGTGGATTTATCCAACCAAGTTCATCGCCTTGGGGCGCACCTGTTTTATTTGTGAAGAAGAAGGATGGATCTTTCTGCATGTGTATCGACTACTGCGAACTCAACAAATTGACGATCAAGAATTGGTATCCCATTCCCCGAATTGACGATCTTTTCGATCAGCTGCAAGGATCAAGCGTTTACCTTAAGATCGATTTGTGATCCGGTTATCACCAGTTGAGGGTGAAGGAGAGTGATGTGATGAAAACTGCGTTCAGAACCCGTTATGGTCACTATGAGTTTCTCGTGATGCCATTCGATTTAACCAACGCACCTGCCGTGTTTATGGATCTCATGAATCATGTATCCAAGCCGTACCTGGATAAGTTCGTTATCGTCTTCATAGATGATATCCTCATCTACTCCAAAAGCGAAGAAGAACATGAGCAACATCTTTGACTAGTGCTTGAACTCTTGAGACAAGAGCAACTCTATGCCAAATTCTCTAAGTGTGAGTTTTGGTTGAAGGAAGTCCAATTCCTGGGTCATATTGTGAGCGATCAAGGTATCAAAGTTGATCCCACAAAGATCGAAGCTATCAGCAAGTGGGAAACCCCCACTACTCCGACTCATATCCGTCAATTTTTAGGTCTCGCCGGTTACTACCGATGATTTATTGAAGGTTTCTCTCTGATTGAGCATCCTTTGACCGTGCTGACTCACAAAGGGAAGAAGTTTGTTTGGGAAACTGAACAAGAATCAGCATTTCAAACCTTGAAGCAGAAGTTAACCACCGCGCCTATCTTATCACTTCCTGAAGGCAGTGACGACTTCATTATGTATTGTGATGCCTCAAAAAATGGTTTTGGTTGCCTATTGATGCAAAGGACAAAGGTCATTGCTTATGCTTCTCACCAACTGAAGATTCACGAGCGAAACTACACTACTTATGATCTCGAACTTGGAGCCATTGTTTTTGCGCTCAAATTATGGAGACACTATCTTTATGGAACTAAAAGTACTATTTTGTAACACCCCAGCTTAACATGACCACAATATTGTCCGCTTTGCCCGCAGGCGCACGGCTTTTTCTTGGCGACCACATACGATAAGCACTTTCCCAGGAGGTCAACCATCCTGGTAGTGCTCTGGCCCGAGCACGCTTAACCATAACGTACTCGCACTTTTACTCAGCCTGTGATCCCAAAACGCGTTGTGTCATTTAAGCGTGGGTATTACCTTATAATCCCATGATCACTCATGTATGTGGGCGATGTGGGATTTGCCTAGGGTGTTACATATTTTCACCGACCACAAAAGCCTCCAACACATATTCGATCAAAAACAACTGAACATGAGACAGCGACGATGGATTGAGACGCTGAACCACTACGATTGTGAACTTATTTACCATCCTAGCAAGGCAAATGTTGTAGCCGACACTTTGAGCCGAAAGGAGAGGATGGCACCTCTTCGTGTCCGAGCCCTGAACATCACCATTCATTCGAATCTCAACAACCAGATCTGAGTAGCCCAAGATGAGGCTCTCAAGGAGGAAAATATTTCTCATGAACACTTGAACATTCTCGTCTCTCGATTCGAGGTTAAGGAGACTGGACTCCGATACTTCACCGAAAGGATTTAGGTGCCTAGTTATGGGGATTTGCGAAGCCTCATTCTGGACGAAGCCCACAAATCAAGATATTTGATTCATCCCGGAGCCGGTAAAATGTACCACGATCTTAAGGAACAATATTGGTGGCCAAATCTTACGAAGGAATTTGCAACTTATATTGGGAAGTGTTTGACTTGCTTGAAGGTTAAGGCCGAACATCAGAGGCCATCTGGATTACTTCAGCAATCAAAAATCCCGCAATGGAAGTGGGAAAGAATAACAATGGACTTCATTACGAAACTACCAAAGACGGTGGGCGGATACGATACCATCTGGGTTATCGTTGACCGTCTTACCAAATCCGCACACTTCTTAGCCATGAAAGAAATGGATACGATGGAGAGACTCGCTCAACTATACATAAAGGAAATTGTATCTCGTCATGGTGTGCCCTTATCGATTATTTCAGACTGAGATGCCCGTTTTGCTTCTAGATTTTGGCGTTCTTTGCAAGAAGCCTTGGGGACTCGTCTCGACATGAGCACTGCGTATCACCTGCAGATAGACGGACAAAACGAATGCACGATTCAGACTTCTGAGGACATGTTGCGTGCTTGTGTTATTGATTTCAGAAAGGCTTGGGAAAGGCATTTGCCGCTAGCCGAATTCTCTTACAACAACAGTTATCATTCGATTACTAACTCCGTACCTTTTGAAGCGTTGTATGGCCGAAAATTCCGTTCTCCTATTTGTTGGGCCGAAGTAGGCGAAAAGCAAATCACCGGACCAGAATTAGTCCATGAAACAACTGAGAAGATTGTCCAAATTCAAGCGAGACTCAAGACGGCCCGTGATCGCCAAAAGAGTTATGCCGACCTTAAACGTAAAGACTACGAATTCAACGTGGGTGACCGTGTAATGTTGAAGGTCGCGCCTTGGAAAGGTGTGATCCGTTTTGGAAAACGTGGGAAGCTCAACCCGCGATACATTGGTCCTTTCAAAATCTTGGAGCGTGTTGGACCCGTTGCTTACCGTCTGGATCTTCCGACTCAATTGAGCTCAATTCACCCTACCTTTCACATATCGAATTTGAAGAAGTGTCTTGCTGAACCGAAACTTGTCATACCACTGAAAGAACTTACGATTGATGACAAACTCCACTTCGTGAAAGAACCTGTTGAGATCATGGACCGTGAGGTCAAAACTTTGAAACACAACAAGATTTCGATCGGCCGAGTCCGATGGAATGCCAAACGAGGACCTGAGTTTACCTGGGAACGAGAGGATCAAATGATGCAGAAGTATCCTCACCTTTTCCTAACTCCTCCATCTACCTCAGCTTAAAATTTCGGGACGAAATTTTCTTTAACAGGTGGGTAATGTAATGACCCTGGATTTTCCGACTTATATTTATTAATATTTGTTATTAATACTTGCGCTTTAATAAATGTATTCTTATACATTTTACTTGTTATCGTAATTTACTTTTCATGTCCCGACTTGACTGTTCGACACGTGCTTTTCACGAATAATATTTCGAATATTATTTACGTTCATGATTAATTATTATTAATCATTTTTAATTAACTAATGCAAGTAGTTAATTACTTGGGCTTTATTTATTTAATTGTTGCATACTTGGACTTGAGCTTTTATTAATGGATTTGGACTTAGAAGCACACCCTACTTTTCTTAATGGACTACTAGTAAGCCCACTATTATTCTAATGATCCATTAAGCTTAAACATGGATTAATTAGTTAAATGAGGAGACAAATGTTGCAAGCTTGCTTACACCTCTTTCCCATGCATTTAACGTATACACTTTCCTAGCATACAACAATATCCCACACATGAAAGCACCTTGTTGACTACCTCTTTGGGCACCTAGGCCGTCGGCCTTCATGGCTTGTGAGGGAGGTTCAATTTTTTTTTTTTGTTACTTATTTACTTGTGTAAACCTCATTTCGCACACACACAACTTAGTTACACTTTCTTTCACTCTAACTTTTCTCTCAAATTGTAAGTAACACATCTTTTTCTTTCTTCTCTTTTTCCTTTGAAAAACCGATTACTAGCACATGTATCATCATCA
Organism: Rutidosis leptorrhynchoides; assembly: GCF_046630445.1. Lineage (NCBI taxonomy): Eukaryota > Viridiplantae > Streptophyta > Magnoliopsida > Asterales > Asteraceae > Rutidosis > Rutidosis leptorrhynchoides. The sequence continues at coordinate 194,044,032 of NC_092341.1, read as the reverse complement.
TTTGCTTGTTACTTGTTTGTTGTTGTTTGTTGTTTGTTGTTAAAGATCAAACTTGTTAGTTTGTATCTTCATAAATCTTGTTTCCTTCCATCCTTTATTTGATGAGAAGTCAAGAACAAGAATCTAAGTTCTATAACTTATGGTTCTACACTTAAAATGTTATAAAGATCTAAAGTTCATAAGCTTTAAGATCTTACTTGTGTTCATGTTTTGTAAATTTAAGGTTTATTTTCCTAAGATCTAAGCTTTGGCTTGAATCTTCTTAAGTTAGGGACTTGTTACTTGTAGATTTAGCTTATTTCTTTCTTTTATATGTATTTTAAATTTGAGATGTTGTTATTTTGGTCAAGTATTACTAGTTAAACTTGATCTCATTTTTCTTGAAACTAAATTTAAACTTTGTAAGTTCAAGAACATAGAAGTTAAACTTTCTAGTTATAACTTCATACACTTATGTTGGATCTAAGTTTCTATAGCTTATGGTCTTCCAATTTTGTTGTAAACAAAAGCTTATAAACTTACATACATTTTACAAGATTAAAATCTAAGTTTCATAACTTATGGTTTTATTAAAGTAAAGATCCAAGTTCTATAACTTAGGGTTTAACTTAAGAACACTAGATCTAGACTTTCTAGTGTAGGATATTCAAGATCTAACTAAGATCTAAGTTCTAAAACTTAAGATCTTGTTTATTTAGTTTACATTCAAGTCTATAGCTTAATATTATTATTAGAACTCATGTATGTGTCGGATCTAAGATCTTGATGTAACTTTGGTTCATCAACCTACTTGCAACCCTTAAATGAGTTGTGCTACATATCTTAGACATACACTAGTGTTATGATGGTCAAAACTTGGTTAATATGATGCAAACACATCAACGAGTTGTACACTTGAAGCTATAGGCATCAAGGATGAGAACCGTGATGAGCATCAAGCACCAAGAACCCACTGGAACACTTTGTTTACTGTTTTCTGGGTCTGATCAGGTCACCTGGGCTACTGGAAAGCTGATTTCCCATTATTTTGGTTCGAGTAGATTATTTTCTGTTTAGGCCTCGCCTTAATCCGAGTTACGGTTTAGGATTTATAGCCTTCCGAAAGTCACTACGCCCTTTTAACGTTGTGCTGAAATTTCTGACCTGCTCGCACTTAAACCATCGCCACGGTCAAACGAAGACAATTTTGGTTCTGGAAATTGGTCACCAACTAGGGGACTCATATATGGAGCCATGGCCATTGGTCTCACCTCATTTCAGTTTGTATAGAGGTCGTGGAGACTGAACGAAGTCAGCCTTTGTTTCGAACTCTATTCTTGATTGAAACTTACTTTACCCTTTTTGACTTATGATGAATGATGATGATACTTAAAACTTAATTTACATACTTTTAAACCTTTGGGAATGATTTACTGACTTAGTAACTTTTGACTTAGGTTGAGGACCTTTTGGACCAACTACTTGCTTACTTATCTCGTACCGACTTTACTACTTTTCACTGTGAGTTATAGCATCCCTTTTTACTTTAACTGTTTTGGGAACTGAGAATACATACGTGTTTTATGTTTTACATACTAGGCACAAGTACTTAAACTTTATATATGTGTGGGTTATACAACGGCATAAACTTTCCCCTTAGCTCGGTAACGTTTAGTCATTGGTCTTTGAACCGGTGAACGCGAATCTTTGATATGGATCCATAGGGTTTGACATCCCCACTCGGGCTAGTAGCGCTAGCATTTAATGGGTGTTTAATATTTCATAAACTTACGTACTCGCCAAGTGTACTTTTAGGGGGTTTTATTACGTTAAGTTAGTTACCAAGTGCCCAAGGTTGAACATATACTTTTCATACTATTTTGAAATACTGAAATCTTGTGGCCTACCTTACATTACTGTTATACTTAAACTATAGCTCACCAGCATTCGTGTTGACATTTTTAAGCATGTTTTCTCAGGTGCTTAGAGGTTTGATTGCTTCTACTGTTGTAGTATTGCTGTGTAGACACCCGCTGCTTCTGTTAGAGATGTCTCTGCATGAAACATTTATTTTGCATTCAAACTATGTTACTTTTGAAACAATGAATCTGTAAAGACCATTAGGTCACGTACTATTATTATTGCCTTCTATTCGTAGAAGCACGCTATCGTATGTTAAACATTTGACGTTGGTTATGACGTCACCTTTTCTTATGAATGCAAATTTATTTTAAAACAGCATATAGTGTTTGACCTTGTAATGATCTTGTTGTTGATGATCCATACACGTTAATTTTGTATGGGGGCGTCATAGTTTAAAAGTGCATAAATTAAGTTTAAGTGTCATCATCATCATCATTCATCATCATAAAAGCTAAGTATGATTGACAAGTATGGAGATCGAAACAAAAGGCTGACTTTGAACAGCTATTACGACCTCTATATAAATCGAAAAGACGTGTAGTCAGTGGCCAATGCTCTGTATGTGAGTTCTCTAACCACTGACCAATTTTCAGACCCTAACTCGTCTTCATTTGACCGTGGTGACGGTTTATGTGCGAGTAGGTTAGAAATTTCAGCATAACGTTAAAGAGGCGTAGTACTTTTCGGAAGGCTATAAATCCTAAACCGTATATCGGATTTAGGTGTGGACTAAATGAAAAGTCATCTACTCGAAACAAACTATCTGAAATCAACTTTTCAGAAGCCCAGGAGTCTGATCAGATCCCGAAAATCCGTAAACAAGTGCTCCAGTGGGATTCTTGGTGCTTGATGCTCATCACGGTTCTCATCCTTGATGCTCGTAAGCTCCAAGTGTTCAACTCTTTGATGTTTTAGCATCACTTTAACCAAGGTTCAACCATCAATACACAATATGTTAAGACCAAGTAAGATTACAACTCACTTAAGAGTTTTAGATAGATGATGAACCATGGTTACATCATATTCTTAGTCTTAACACAAATACAAGTTCTATTTACAACTAAAGCTACAAACTTTCATTCAATCAAACAAGTATGAACATAAACATGATCAAACAAAGTAATAGAACCTTAAGCTAGAGAGCTTGGATCCTTTTCACACAAGTTATGAGATTACAAAGCTAGAAAGCTTGAATCATTGGTGTTCTTGAAGATCTTGAAGCATAAAGCTTAGATCTTCAAGTTACATGAAGATCATTAACACAAGTTTTGATCTTTATAACAAAATAATGAGATCATAAGTTAAAAAATTTAGATCCAACAAAAGAAATGAAGATTCAAAGCTAGAAAGCTTGAATCTTGGTTGTTTTTGAAGATCCTTGAAGCATGAAGCTAGATCTTCAAGTTACATGAAGATTACAAACACAAGTTTAAATCTTTACAACAAAATAAAGAGATTAAAAGCTAAAAAGATTTAGATCTACAAAATAAGTGAAGATTCAAAGCTAGAAAGCTTGAATCTTCCATGTTCTTGAAGGATTCAAATCCAAGTTTGAATCTACAAGATATAACAAGATCAAAAAGCTAAAAGCTTGATCTTATAAAGATGATGATTATTTCGTGTATAAGAACCAAAGAAGAAGAAGAAGAAAATTTAAAACTTACACTTTTTAGAGTGAGAAAGACTAGAGAGAAAATTAGAGAGCAAGTGTGTGAAAAATGAGAATGAGATTAAGTGTAAAATGGGTGAATAAGGCTTGGTATTTATAGGGGTGGAGGGTGCTAGGTGGCGTAGGCATTGGGGGAGACAAGGGGGACACCTTTTTGCTTTTTGGTTAATGGTTGTCTAAAGTTGGTGCTTATGTTGGGATCTCATGCAACAATTGTGATTATGGTTAACAAAAAATGCTAGTATGTTCCCTCTAATAATTGGGCTAATTAAATAGTCCATTAGCTAGAGTAGGGTGGGCTAAAGTCCAACAAGGTAGAGAGTCCAACAAGACAAACTAGTAAGCATAAGTAAATTACCAAGCGTAATTAAGCATCCAAAAACCCAAGTAATTGTTATTATCAAATAACAATTAGTATTACATAGTCATAATATTCCGACTATGACCAAAGTTAAACGTGTACCAAGTACATAGCTCGTTTCAAACGTCAAGTGACACTAACGGTTGTAAAAACATTTCGGGATCAAGTTAAGTGATTAATCACTTAATAGTACATTGTAAGATATTAACCAAAGTAATTATCTTGAAATAAGATCCCAGAACATAAACTTGCTCAGTACGCACAAATACGCAGTTTCGTGAAAGCACAAAGAGCAAAAGTAAGTCGAAAAAGCCGGGTCGTTACATTCACCCTTGCCAAATACAATAAAATATACATTGAACAAGTGTATCTTCAACTAAATGCAAAGTACTAATACATTTCGATTATAAATTGCTAGCGCGACTAGCTCGAAATGGGGTTGTCAAACTCGATAGATCTATCCACAGGATTCGCGTTCACCAGTAGAAACCAGTGATTACAGTTACCAGACTAGGAAATATTTTTGTTCAACTCATAACGAATAATTTAAATTTAATTGCCACTTATGTCTAAACGTAAAACAAAATGCATGTAATCACATCCCAAAAATATACTTTGAAAAGTATGTAGAAACGGGACAATAACTCACCTTAAGCAAATGAAGTAACCACACAAAAAGCGAACAGCAAACGAAGTAAAGTGATCGGGAGTGATCACAACGCCGACATATAAATAAAGCAGGTCGATATAAATAACTAACTTAGGTCAAGTCTTAGTATGATAGCTATAGTATTTGTTGCAAGTAGACATAGAACAACACACAACATGCTTCGGTTTGATCAGAACAGCTAAGGATACGTACTTTCTATTTTTAGAAAGTTTCTATTTTTAGCAGGTTTCCATTTTAGGAAAGTTTCTATTTTTGGAAAGTTTCTATTTTTGGAAAGTTTCTATTTGTGGAAAGTTTCTATTTTTAGAAAGTTTCCATATTTAGAAAGTTGCTATTTTTGGAAAGTTTATAAGTTAGGAAAGTTTCCTTAATTAGAAAGTCAACAAAAGTCAACTGAAAGTCAAAGTCAACCAAAAGTCAACTCAAAAGTCAACCTTGGTCAAACATAGTCAACGTTAAATTTTGAAGTATAAGTTATATTAATAATATAAGTTATAATGTTAATTAAAGTCAATTATGTATAATTGTGTCATATCATAAGTTTAATTATATTAAAATGAATTATTAAAGTTAATATAAGTTTAAATGATATAATTAATATAACATAAGTATTTAATTAATTAATTAAATATTAATCATAATATAAGTATTATTAATTAATAATAAGTTTTAAATCATATCATAAGTATTATTAATTAATAATGAATTATTAATCATATCATAAGTTTCTAATTATAATTATTAAATCATAAGTATTTAATAATTAAACTATAATTAAATAGTAATTAAGTCTTATAATAATTAAATAATTAATTAATTCTTATTATAAGTCTTATTATAATTACCTCATAATATAAGTTTATTAATTACCATAAGTATTTTTCATTAATAATAAAAGTATTATTAATCATCAGTTCAATTAAAGTTTAATTAAATCAAATGTAATTATTAAATGATATAATAAATATGTATATCATAAGTCTTAAATTAAAAGAATTACTTTTTATATCATAAGTAATTTATTAATAATGAAAATCATTATTTTTATCATAAGTCTTAATTAATAACCATAAGTTTTAATTAAAAGTTCATCGAGTCATAACTTGAGCCTCGGGAATCAGTTTTCGGCGAGTCTTATATATATATATATATCTTTGCCTAATCAACCTACCTGACATGTTAGTGTACTCAAGAACATCCCAAGAACAGCCACCAAGTCGTGACTTACAGTCATTATTCAACTTGTAGCTTTAATCAGTTCAAAAACATGTTTTAGTCATAACGGGTGATCCGTGGCTCGGATTTCGATGACCCGAACATGAAAGTTCATCCAATCAACAATCCTAACACACTAGTACACCCTAAGACTCTAAAAATGGTCAAAAAGTCGGACCATACCTGTACCAATTCGTTTTCACATTTTAATTTCAATTAAACACCATTTTAATCATAATTTATGTTCCGGGAATCGAAATAACATGAATCCGGAGTCTAAAATTAATGTCTTGATGAGAGGAACACATTTAGACACTCTAATTTAACTTTTATATCAGTTAAGTTTACATAAATAATCAAACAAACTGCTGTCCCAAATCAATCAAACCAAAAACATGAATTAACGAGCATTTCTACGCATACAATCAACAATACAATAACATATATTCATCATACAACCAATATAACATGCAAAATCAGTAAAATATAAGAAAAATCAAAAATCTAGGGTTAGGGTTTATACCCTAATTGAGAAAAGATTAATGTAGACGCGTAGAGGAGAATGTGTAGAATCCGATTATGCAAACGATTAGATGATCCAAGCTTGTTTTTGGTTGATGATGATGATGATGATATGGTTGTGATCGGCGACGACCACAAAGGGTGAGGGAGGAAGAAAGAGAGCAAAAATAGAATTAGGTTTAAAATGGGATAATGGAAATGACCTTGTAAAAATTAAATGGGAAAAACAAAAGCCAACACTCTCCCCCCCCCTAGGGAGTTTCGGCCGAATGGGGTAGGGAGGGCCCCACAAGTGGGCCAACATTGATAAATGACAATTTCCTTATGGCCCGAACGCTCAATCGAAACCCGAAACGCGAAAACACGACTACGCGATTAATTATTCGGAGAGATATTAAATACGCGATGAAAAATATATATAAACACTATATATAAATATATCACCTTAAAATATCATATTTAAAATAATTAGGATTTAAAAATCCCGAAAGCTTGACCGTTGGTTTGAAAACCGAAAAGATTCGCCGGATAGAAATCCACGATTCGTATAAACGTACAATTTAAAATATGAATACAAATATCTATTTAACACATAATAATTAATATATTATTACTAAAATAATAATATAGGTCATAGAAATGACGTGGCAGGAATAACAATTAACGGGCGTTAAATAATTAACGGTAAAAGATAACGGAAAAAGTAGGGTCGTTACAGTACCTTCCCGTTACGGAAATTTCATCCCGAAATTTAAGCAGGTGCAGGGGTTGACTCAGCATCTGGGAACAAATGCGGGTATTTCTGCTTCATCTGATATTCACGCTCCCAAGTGAACTCGGGACCGCGTCTGGCGTTCCATCTAACTCGGACAATAGGAATTCTACTCTGCTTGAGAGTCTTAACCTCTCGATCCATGATCTCAACAGGTTCCTTAATAAAATGGAGTTGTTTATCAACATGCAGCTCCTCAAGAGGAATGGTCTCATCGGCCACGGCCAAACACTTCTTCAAATTCGACACGTGAAAAACGTCGTGAACAGCGCCGAGTTCTTGTGGCAACTTCAAACGATAAGCCACGGGTCCAACTCTCTCAATAATCTCAAATGGTCCAACAAAACAAGGATTCAACTTTCCCCTTTTACCAAAACGTACAACACCTTTCCAAGGTGATACCTTCAACATAACACGGTCACCAATTTGAAATTCGATGTCGTTCCTTCTCTTATTGGCATAACTCTTTTTTCGACTTCTGGCGGTTCTCAATCTTTCCTTAATCTGTACAATCTTCTCGGTAGTCTCATGAATGATTTCTGGGCCTGTGAGTTGAGCATCCCCAACCTCATTCCAACATGTAGGAGACCTACACTTTCTACCATACAGAGCTTCAAACAGTGCAGCTTTAATACTTGCATGATAACTGTTATTATAAGAAAATTCAGCTAGCGGCAAATATCTATCCCACCCATTACCAAAATCAATAACACACGCTCGTAACATGTCTTCCAATGTTTGAATGGTCCTTTCACTCTGACCATCCGTCTGCGGATGACAAGCGATGCTCATATCCAATTTAGTTCACAAAGCTTCCTGTAAAGATTGCCAAAACCTCGATATAAATCTACTGTCTCGGTCTGAAATAATAGATACAGGAACACCATGTCTCGAAACAATCTCCTTCAAATACAAACGATTAAGCTTCTCCATCGAATCTGTTTCTTTAATCAGAAAGAAATGAGCTGACTTTGTGAGTCGGTCAACAATCACCCAAATGGATCATAACCACCCACAGTTCTCGGTAACTTTGTAATAAAATCCATCGTAATACCTTCCCACTTCCACTCGGGAATCTCTGGTTGCACCAAAAGTCCAGACGGTTTCTGATGTTCAGCTTTAACTTTAGCACATGTCAAACACTTAGCCACATACGTAGCCACATCACCTTTCAAATTAGGCCACCAATACAGCTCCTTTAGGTTATGATACATCTTTCCTGAACCAGGATGAATAGAGTACCTCGACTTATGAGCCTCATCTAAAACAAGTTGTCACAGATCACCAAATTTTGGAACCCAAAGACGTCCCGCAAAATACCGAGTACCATCGGTGCGTACCTCAAAATTCTTAGCTATACCTCTGACTTTCTCATTCACAAAATTCTCCTCCTTCAAGGCTTCTTGTTGTGCCTCAAGAATCTGCCTTGCGAGGTTTGTTCGAATTGTCATATTCAAAGCTCTAAACCTGCGAGGTTCAGCCCTTTCTTTACGACTTTACGCATCGGCCACAATATTGGCATTTCCCAGATGATATAAAAGTTCACAATCATAATCATTCAACGTCTCAACCCACCTACGTTGCCTCATATTCAACTGTTTCTGGTCGAGGATATGTTGAAGACTTTTGTGATCAGTGTACACTGTACTTTTGACCCCATAAAGATAATGTCTCCAAATCTTGAGCGCAAACGCAATAGCTCCCAACTCTAAATCATGGGTTGTATAATTCTGTTCATGGATCTTCAACTGACGTGACGTGTACGCAATAACTTTCTTTTGCTGCATCAAAACATAGCCAAAGCCCTGACGCGATGCATCACAATAAATAACAAAATCATCATTACCCTCATGTAGTGATAATATCGGTGCGGTAGTCAACTTCTTCTTCAGAGTTTGAAAAGCAGTCACTTGTTCATCCTTCCACTCATACTTCTTCCCCTTGTGCGTTAAAGCAGTCAGAGGTTTTGCTATACGAGAGAAATCTTGAATGAACATTCTATAGTAACCTGCCAAACCTAGAAACTGACGAATCTGAGTAGGAGTCTTCGGAATTTCCCACTTCTCAATTGCCTCAATCTTGGCAGGATCAACCTGTATTCCTTGTTTACTAACAACATGTCCAAGGAATTGAACTTCTCTTAACCAGAAATCACACTTAGAGAACTTAGCGTACAACTCCTGTTTCCTCAACAAATCAAGCACCAACTTCAAATGTTCTTCGTGTTCTTCATCACTCTTGGAATAAATAAGGATGTCGTCGATGAAAACAATAATGAATTTATCCAGATAGGGTCTACACACACGGTTCATGAGGTCCATGAACACAGCAGGTGCATTTGTCAATCCGACCGGCATAAAAAGGAATTCGTAGTGATCGTAACGGGTGCGAAAAGCAGTTTTTAGAATATCGGATTCTTCAACACGCAGTTGATGATAACTGGAACGAAGATCAATCTTAGAATAAACAGACGAACCTTGAAGCTGATCGAACAGATCATCGATTCTAGGAAGAGGGTAACGGTTTTTAACAGTAAGCTTGTTCAATTCACGATAACCAATGCACAAACGAAACGAACCATCTTTCTTCTTAACAAACAGAATTGGAGCTCCCTAAGGGGACGAACTAGGATGAATAAAACCCTTGTCTAACAACTCACGGAGTTGACTTGACAATTCTTGAAGTTCGGAAGGCCCAAGTCGGTAAGGAGCATGTGCTATAGGAGCAAAACTGGTAACAAGATCGATTTGAAACTCTACCGCGCGTTGTGGCGGAAGGCCAGGTAAATCTTCAGGAAACACCTCGGGAAAATCTCTAATAACATGAACATCACCGATGCTCTTCTCTTCTCTATCGGAATTAACAACATGGCCTAGAATAGCATGACAGCCTTTGCGAAGATGTTTATGAACTTTCAAACATCTAATAAGGTTTAACTGTCTGCATTTCTTATCCCCAAAAACCATCAGCGGCTCTCCAACCACATTAGTAATACGAATAGCTTTCTCATAACACATGATCTCAGCACGATCCGCAGATAACCAATCCATACCAATAACAACGTCAAAACTACCTAGGTCAATCGTTATCAAATCTACCTCAAAATCCCTACCAGCCAGATTAATGTTACACTTACGATACACACTCTTAGCAGTAAGCACTTTACCATTAGCTATTGTGATGACCCGGAAATTTTCGACCAAATTTAAACTTAATCTTTATATGGTTTCGACACGATAAGAAGAGTCTGTAAAGTTGAGTCTCAAAAAGTTTGAACTATTTTCATATATTCATGTGACTTTCATCTGTCCCCGATGATTCACGAACCATTGCTTGTAAATATGTGGATATATATAAATATGTGTATATATAAATATATGAATATATATATATATATATATATATATATATATATATATATATATATATATATATATATATATATATATATATATATATATATATATATATATATATATATATATATATATATATATATATATATATATATATATAATAACATGAACATTAATAAAGTATTATATACATTTATTGTTATAAATAAATTTGTACAATAAGATACATTGTAATAAAAACTAATATTTTATATGTATATTTCTTGTATCTATATATTGTTATATTTAATATATATTTATTTGTGTAGTAAATTTTGTTATTTAAAACTGTTTATACATATACATAGTGTATATTAAATATAATTAATTTTGAACTTAAATGGTAAATGTCTGTAACTTTCGGTTGACGTTTAATTATTTTTAAAATAGATCTAATATATATATATGAAGTTTTAAAATAAAAGTTGTTCCAAAATTTGATTAAAAAGATAATAGTTTTGATAAATATTTTTTTACCTTTTCAATCGAAGTTTTTGTACTCCGTACATATAAATTAGAACAGAAAATAAATAATTATCGAATATTTTTGATCAGGTTTCAAACAGGTAATGACCAAAATAAATAAATGGTCTTAATTTAAAAATTTGGGATTTTTAGGAACACTTTTATATTTTAACTGTTTAGCAATGGACACGATATACTTTCCGTGAAAAGTGTGGGCAGACTCACACGTTTTAATTTTGACTTTAATATTTATGTTACTGTTTTGCTTTGCTTTTGATTCATTCACAAGTTCTTATCTATCTTACATACATTATATGTATATTAATATACATATTAAGATATCACACCATCTATCCATCTTGACTCACCACCGGAGCACCACTTTAAATCTCCAACAATCGTCGGCCAACAAACATCAAACCATCATTGAAGCTAACTACGACTGAGCTATATCATTTTTGTGTTGAAGTCCCACCAGCACCGAAGCCTTCTAACATAATACATCACCCCACAACCTACTCATCGAACACTGCTAACACACTTTTGATCTCACACCTATCGAGACCACCTTCATTGAACAAACACCTACAATTCCACCCTCACCATCAATCATTACCATCAGTTTTCCTTGTGTTTAGTCGAGAATCAAACTACAACAATCACCTTCAACTTGTAACCATCACAACTTCATGTTATTTTTCTGTTTCCTTTACAACTATAAACAGCCAGAATCAAATGCTTATTCTCTTCTGCTCGAATACAAAATATCAAGAACACACATCTACGTTCGTTTCCCGTTTCTGTTCAATAATTATCACAAATAATCATTGTTGCTATTTTCAATTTTTTTTAAAAGGGTAATATTCGTGCATGCTGCCCAACAAGGATGTACCCACCATCAAACCCCACTTGTACAATTTGTTAATTAAATATCACGGCTGCTTTTGTTCTTGTCCTTAGCTTTTTATTTTTTTTTACGACTGGAAAATCCCACTTGGAACATATTATTACGCAATTACTTTTGGATTGCTTGATATATATATTTTTGCCGATTATTGGACTGCAATATCTAAAACCTAAATACCCACAATCAATTAATCTTAAAGGTGTTGATGGACCGTTATTCAATGTTCCCTGTTGGGCCGAGACACACATGGGTCGTGACCTTAATTGTTGTTGGGCCGTGAACATGTTCCAATGGTTGGACCGAGAACTTGTTTTAATATTGGGTCGATTCCCATTTTCATTTAGGCTGTAAATAACGATGATCATCATATGAAGTGATGAGGGTGAGCTGTGATGATATAACGAAAGGATAATGGATGTTGATGATGATAATTTACAAAAGTGATGATCCTGATGATCGTGATGTTATGTAAATGATGATGATGATGAGTGTATGATGGCATGATGATGATAAAGACGATAATGAGGCGGGTATAAGATGATGATGATGATGGATTATGATGTTAATGATGATGAGGATGATGATCCAACGATTATGATGTTGATTATAGTATAAATCTACTAATACTATTATTATTATTTATGGTTATTATTGTTATTAGCATTTATATTATTATTGTTATTATAATATAAAAGATAGGTAAGTAATGAAATATTAGGATAAAAGTAATTATGATTATATTTAAAGATAATGAATATGATAAGTATGATTAAGATTAGGGTAAGATTATAAATACATATAATATTATCATTAGTAGTAAGATTGTTACTCTTATTATTATTATTATTATTAAAATTATCAATTATTATTAAAATTTGTACTTTTATTTAAAATCATCATTTTTATTATCATTAAAACTGTCATTATTATTATTATTAGAATTATCATTATTTTTATCATTATTACTTTTAATATTATTATTATTATTATTATTTTTAACATTAATATTACTATTTTTTAACATTATTAGCATTATTATTAGTATTATTATTATTAGTATTAATATCATTAACATTATTACTATCACAAATATTATTATTATTATTATTAACATATAATATTTTATTTATTTTTATTATTAATATTATCATTATTATTATTTTTATCAATATTTTTAGTATTGTTTTTGTTTTACATTATTATTAATATTTTTTTATCATTAATATTATTATTATTATTATTATTTTATTATAATTATTTTTTTATAAAAAAAATTTATGTAAAGTATATATTTATTACATATATCATAAGATTTTTAATATATTAACTAATATAATATTATTTATATTAATATAACATTTCTTGAAGTGTATACATCATATAAGTATTATAACAAATTACAAGAATTAATATAATTATATATAAGAATATTCATCTATATATATTATAACAAACATATATATTTAGTTGATTAATATTACAATGTGTTAATATATATATACTTTATATAGGTTCGTGAATCCGAGGCCAAACCTACACTTACTCAATGTCGTCATATGTATTTTTACTACAATATACAGTATAGTGAGTTTCATTTGCTCCCTTTTTAAATGCTTTTGCAATATATATTTTTGGGATTGAGAATACATGCGCTATTTTTATAACTGTTTTACGAAATAAACACAAGTAATCGAAACTACATTATATGGTTGAATGGATCGAAGCCTAATATGCCCATTTTAGCTTGGTAGCCTAAGAATTAGGGAACAGACCCCCTAACTGACGCGAATCCTAAAGATAGATCTATCGGGCCCAACAAGCCCCATTCTGGAATTTGGAATGCTTTAGTACTTTGAAATTATCATATCCGATGGGTGTCCCGGACTAATGGGGATATTCTATATGCATTTTGTTAATGTCGGTTACCAGGTGTTCAATCCATATGAATGATTTTTGTCTCTATGTATGGGACGTATATTTATGAGAAATGTAAATGAAAATCTTGTGGTCTATTAAAATGATGGAAATGAATGTTTATGATAAACTAATGAACTCACCAACCTTTTGGTTGACGCTTGAAAGCATGTTTATTCTCAGGTATGAAAGAAATCTTTCGCTGTGCATTTGCTCATATTAGAGATATTACTTGGAGTCATTCATGACATATTTCAAAAGACGTTGCATTCGTGTCATCGAGTTCATCAAGATTATTATTAAGTCGATTATAGTTTGATATATTATGAATTGGTATGCATGCCGTCAACTTTTGATGTATTGAAAGTTTATCTTTTAAAAATGAATGCAATGTTTGTAAAATGTATCATATAGAGGTCAAGTACCTCGCGATGTAACCAAATGTAATGTATTCGTCCAGATGGATTAGGACGGGTCCTTATAGCTATCTCTACAACTGTCTAGAGGAGTTAACGGAGTTTTGATTTTTGGACTAAATTTACTTGACACAAAACTCAAATCAGCCCCTGAATCAAATAGTACATAAACCGATAAGTCATTGATCGAGAACGTACCCGTAACAAGTTTTAGACCTTCCTCAGTATCCCTGGCATTAATGTTGAACGCTCTTCCACGTGCATTCTTAGTAGTCTTCTTATTGGGGCAGGCATCATGAAAATGGCCCGGCTTACCACAATCATAACAAACCTTCTGATTACCACTATTTCTCGGCTTCCCATTACCATTACCACCATTGTTACCAGCATTATTACCACCACCTGCAGTAGGTGTAGCAGTACCCGGCATAGCCACCGTACAATCTTTAGCAATGTGTCCCTACTTGGAACACCTCTTACAAGTAACCGTACAATAACCATCGTGAGCCTTATAACATTGCGGACACACACGCTGATTACAGTTATTAGAACCAGAAGTATCTTGTTTCTTTTGCTGACCTTGGTTTTGGCTGCGGTTGTTATCCCACTTCCTTTTCTCATTATCAGCCTTTTTAACAACTTCCTCACTGGCATCGGTCATAGTTGCCTTACTTCTCCTCAAAATCTTGTCATTAAGCTTATGAGCCATAGACATAGCAGCTTTAATAGTCTAGGGCTCACTAGACTCAACCTCATGCTCAATCTTCTCTAGATAACCCATCAATATAAGCTTCAATCTTAAGATCCTCATCAGCATAAACATTTGGACACAACAATGTCAATTCAAAGAACCTTTGCTCATAGGCATCTAAATCGGTGCCCTTCATCTTTAAGTTCTTAAGCTCAGCATCTAATTTTTTAAGTTCACCCTGGGACGATAACGATTGATCATCCTCTCTTTAAAATTATTCCAAGTCAAACCATACGCAGCATCATTCCCCAAACTACTAACCAAATTATTCCACCAAGTTAAAGCACTGTCTTTAATAGTGCAACTGGCGAAACTAACCTTGTCCTCATCACGGACTCTACTAACCCGGAATATAGACTCAATCTTCTCAAACCAACGAGTAAGTCCAATGGGTCCTTCGGTGCCACTAAATTCTGGTGGACGACTTGTCATAAAAGTTTTGTGGGAGCATCCTACCTGGTTGTTGGCATTGGCGTTAGCATTAGCATTAGCTGCCATAGCAGCTGCTATCCCTTCCGAAATAAGGCATTGCATACGAGCTTCGTTGGACTCGCGGGGAGGCATGATCTTCAAAACAGAATAACACAACCGTTAGTACTAAGAATAATACCAGTGTTATAAAGGAATAGATCGAACACGAAAAGGTTAACCATTAAAATAATAGTCAATGAACACTATGAGTAACAACATGATAGTTATGATAGTTATAGAAATAGCCACCACATGCATACATACTTTATGACAAAATCATACAACATACATAGCACCTAACATACATGAACTATATTACACATAATATAACATGCCAAGAGTCACAACATCAGAAATAAAATGATAATGATAACTAGATGTCATAAAGAAATAACCATCCATACATAAATGAAAAATATCCCATAACAAAATCTTCGGCATAAACGTCGTACATCACCCAAAAATGAATGTATAAAAAGGATAAATAGTCCATGAAATAAAATAATCACTCATGATATCATCACATCACATCTGCTTGGAGCGGGTGTGATAAGCTGGGCTGACATGAGGCTCATCAGGAGTCTCATACTTCCTCACCTTTCCTTTCACATCCTCCAACTCCATCTTCAAACCACGAACCACGCTCTCAAGAGCCTCGAACTTAGCATCCATCTAACGGTTACGCTTCCTAGACTCGAACTCGATCCTATGCTTGAAGCTAACGAACGTATCCATATTAGCTCTAATCTCATCCATCACCTCATTATGCGGCAAGACACGCAAACAGTCGCTAAGAGCATCAATGCGGGTCTCATTTGTAGTGACTCATCCTAATTCATCTGGACGATGTCATTAACATTAGGTTCCATTGCGATGATCGACTCCAAGTAATGTCCTTAAAATGAGCAAATGCACAGCGGAAGACTTAATTCGTACCTGAGAATAAACATGCTTAAAAGTGTCAACCAAAAGGTTGGTGAGTTCATAGGTTTATCATATCAATCAATTTAATATACTAATAGACCACAAGATTTCCGTTTATAAATATATGTACACTCGTAAGTGTACAAAAGTATTCTATAAGTTATAGGCACCCGGTAACAAGCCTTAACGTTCATGTTTTACCCTCTGAAGTACACCAGATCAGGTGTGTTTAAAATAACCTCGAAGTACTAAAGCATCCCATAGTCAGGATGGGGTTTGTCAGGCCCAATAGATCTATCTTTAGGATTCACGCCTACCGTACATAGACAAGTAGTTTAATGTTACCAAGCTAAGGGTATATTTCTGGTTTAAATCCACATAGAATTAGTTTTAGTACTTGTGCCTATTTTGTAAAACATTTATAAAACATCGCATGTATTCTCAGCCCGAAAATATATATTGCAAAAGCAATTAAAAAGGGAGCAAATGAACTCACCTAATGTATTTTGTAGTAAAAATACATATGACGTCATTTAACAAGTATAGGGTTGGCCTCAGATTCACGAACCTATATCATTTATATATATATTTATCAACACATATAATGGTAATCGAACAAATTTATATATATCTAGTTATGTATTAAGATTAATATTCATATAAAATTTTATTGATACTTATCATATATTATATTACTTATATAATATGTAATTTAATGTTATATCAATATAAATAATATTATTAGTATACTTATGTATATTTATATAATTTTTCTTTTATTTGTAAAATACTACCTATAATAGTGTTAGAATTAGTATATTAATAGTAAAAAAAATGATAGTTTTTATAAAAGTGATACTTTTAATAAAAATGTTAATTTTAATGAATGCTAATAATAATAACTATATAAAAATAATGATTTTATTAATAATAATAACGATACCATTATTTATATTAATTACTTTATAAAGATAATAATAATAATAATAATAATACTTATTTTGTTAATGATAATGCTAATAAGAATATTAATAATAATAATAATAATAATAATAATAATAATAATAATAATAATAATAATAATAATAATAATAATAATAATAATAATAATAATAATAATAATAATAATAATAATAATAATAATAATAATAATAATAATAATAATGATAATACATATGCTAGTATACTACCTTCTAATTAAGTTGTAAAAAGAATAGGCCATTGTGAGACTCGAACCTTAGACCTCACGCAAACCCAAACCACTACTAAACCATTGAGCTGCCATCCGTTTTTCTGTTTTAGTCCCACTTGTTATTTATATAACCCGTATCCTCTAATCACCATTAACCTCGGATCACAGCCCAATAAGTCGTTCGGCCCATACTTAACCTAAAATAATTCGGCATGTTATAGCTAAAACCCAGTACCATTTATTATAATGTCGGTGGGTTTGATTATGCCCTTCTGGAACTAGTCATACATCACAAAAAAAAAATTAATCAATATAACACGTTTTCTTCATCATTATCATAATCTTAATCATCAATCATTATCGTTACTTTACAGTCTATCCCGATCTTAAGGTCATCAGTACTATTTATCCTTTTATATCGTCAACATGATTATGTATCATGATCATCGTCCTCTTCATCTTGCATCATCACTTTTTGTTAACACCCTCACTGTGTTTTATCACTATCATCGAAACAGTAATATCACAGTAACAGTTTAACTAGGAACACGGAGGTGGTGTTGATTTAATAAAGATAGTGGTTTTTGTGGTGGACGTTTTAAGGATGGTGAGTTGATGAGGGTATCGGTGGTGGTTGCAGGTGTGGTGTTGGTTGGTGTTTGATGGGTTCCAATTGATCATTGAAAACAGAAAGACGTCGAGTAACAGCTGCACAACCACTTCTATAAAATGAATTATAGCAACTGTAGGTGGTACGTTTGGTGATGAAACAGAAATAGAGATTGCAGGTTGTAGGTGTGTGTTTGTGATTAGCTTCAAGGTGATGAAAGGTGATGGTTAAATGGGTTTAAGGTCTTATTCGAATATCAAGATGAGTGTAGAAGTAGTAGTTTTAGATGATAGATGTGTTGGTGTTCGATGGAAATAGGTCAAGAAAACAGAAATCATGGTAGAGGTATTGGAGACTAGGAGATAGAGAGGAGAAAGATTGACGATTGAAAGGAAGGTCGTGGTGATGGAAGCCGACGGTTTGGGCGGTGGTTCGATTGGTTGATCAGATGGTGGGTTTTTGGTGGTGTGTACAGTGAACTGCAGCAGTTCTAGATTGGTGATGATTATCCATGGTCATGAAAGTTATGGTGATCGATGGTGTTGATTTCCTTGTTTGAACAGATGACAGAAATTAGAACAACAATTAAGAAGGTATTCGATGGGGTTTAAAAAGGAAAATCGAATAACGGTTGTAGCTGAAGGGTTCTACTATGGTGGTGTTTGCTGAAGGGTTTTGTGACAGCAGCTGAGATGATTGATATGATGAGATTGGTAGCAATATGGGTTTTAAGTGATGATCGAAAAGAGGTTGTGGTGGTTTCCGAAGGATGATCATGGTCGACAGGGGTTGGTGGTTTGAGTCGATGGCGGTTATGATGATCATGGTGATTGCCGATCAAAGAAAAGAAGAAGGAAGGAAGAAGAACAAGTGCGTTTGGTTGTGGTGATTAATCAAGGTGAAAGATGGTATGGGTGTCGGTTCTCTTGAAGAATATAAAGGAAAAATTTATGGTGATCTTTATGAAAACAAAAAGGCAGTTTTATGTGTATGCATATATATTAGTATAGATAGAGAACATATGATCTTAAATGATAATTGACATATTAAATCACGGATCAAATTACTGTAACTTTGCCGACAGTTTAATCGTATAATATAAATAAAGTAATACTAATAATTAATAATAATAATAATAATAATAATAATAATAATAATAATAATAATAATAATAATAACAATAATAATAATAATAATAATAATAATAATAATTATAATAATTATAATAGTATTTAATTTTAAACGTGTGGGTTGAAGAATCAATGAGCCGACAATTTTCACGGACTGTGTATCGTGCAAGACCAGTGGCGGATAAAAGTCTTCGGAATAATCCCCAAATTTTTAATTAATTATATTTATTTATTTCGTAGATTAGTTCAAATTATCAATTCATATAACACTTTATTTAATATTTCTAATTATTATTTATATACATATATATATATATATATACATATTTATTTACAATTAACAGTTCGTGAATCGTCGAGAACAGTCGAAGGTCAATTGAATATATGAAACAGTTCAAAATTTTTGAGACTAATCCTAACAGACTTGGCTTATCTTGTCAAAAATATAATATCCTATCGAGAGTTTGGTTTAAAATTAGTCGGAATTTTCCTGGTTGTGACAGTACCTACTCGTTAAAGAAATTTCGTCCCCGAAATTTGATTGAGGTCATCATGGCTAACAATAGGAATGTTTTTCATGATGAATATGTGTTGATAAATAGTGTTTTATCATTTCTGATTAATATGGATAAAACGATTCGATCATGTGAAGCGTACGAGTGAAGCTATCACAAAAGAGTGAAATGAAGTGATTAGAGTTTCGCCTTAACTTCTGACATAGTCAAGGTTGATTTTCAGAATTCAAGGAATTTAAAGAAATCTTCTAATCAGAAAGAAAATGTTATCGCACGATTTATTAGCAGATTTTCGGAATTACGGAAGAACGAAAATATCAAAGGAAATATTTCCGTGATATGCTTAGAGATTAAGTAGAATGAAAGAGTTGTGTAACATGGCACATGATGATGGTACTGAGAATCATCACGTTTCATTAGAAACTCAGCATGACTTACTGTAATATAATCACGTTGGCCGGGCGTCATTATATTATACTAATCCATGCTTCAGTTCCCAACACTTCTCTAGGAAATCATTCATAATTTAACTTGAATTTTAAGGAATATAGAAACTAAAATAGTTTCTTTTAGGATGTAACGCAAATAGCAAGAAGAGATAGAAAACTTTGGACAAGAATATTTATGATTATATCTTCAGAAATATCGAAGATATTTATGACGATATTTTAGAATTTCTTAGATCGAAGGTTGATGAAGAAAGATTTTCAGCAAGATTTTAACATGAATTCGGAGCAAGATATTCTCTAAAGATTTCATCGGATCCAGTATTACCTGAATTCTCTCTGAATATAGGGTTTGGTACTTGTATTTTTCCTTGGTCTCCTTCATGGTTAGCTTAATCCGTTTTTTTTAGTACCAAATTTTCTATCGAGCGTTCCTAACACTTCCTTCTTTATCATCAACTTTTGGCCATTAAGACCATCTACAACATGCTGCTTCATCAGCATTTTCAAAGTTAACGGATCTGGATCATTGGTTATCAAACCGAGGTGGTTTTAGGAGAATTGTGTTTTTAGATGATTAAACGCTGATGGTAGTACGATGGAATATATAAAGGTTCTCTAGTAACAATAAATAAGCACGTATATATTCCGAGGTTATAATAAGGTCGTTTTGAACGAAAAGTCGAAATCAACTTGCTGGAGCTGTGACAAAATTGGCTAATTTGGAAAGGAATTGCAAGGTGATCATCGGTAATAACAATGTCAAAGGAATTAGAATAGATACGTGTTAAACATTTACTCAGGTTTTCGAGTGTTTTCAGGTGCATAACTATATGAATCAATCTTTTCTTCTGTAGATGAAGTGCGGCTGGTTCATCTTCTCGATCGAGGTGTTTTCAAGAATCATGAAAGGTTTGAACGCAGATTGGAATCATCAAGATACAAATGAGGTTTAGAATGAAATCAAGTTACAAAGGATGTTTAGGATGAAATCAAGTGGCAAACTTGAAGAAATGTTTAGTTTCATATGTTATAATCAATATTTTAATTTATTTTAATTGTCCAAAGTTAGCAGTCCAAGAGTCCAATAGTCCAATAGTCCAATAGTTCATATATAGTTTAATATATAATATTCAAATTATTTAATACGTATCGTGACCCGTGTACCGGTCTCAGTATTGATCACAACTCAAACCATATATATATTTTGGAATCAACCTCAACCCTGTATAGCCAACTCCAACATTCACATATAGAGTGTCTATGGTAGTTCCGAAATATATATATAGATGGGTCGATATGATAGGTCGAAACCTTGTATACGTGTCCCGTTATTTAAAGTGCGTAAAATTAATAAATATGTATCATGACCCGTGTACAACGTATTGTCTCAGAATTAATCCGACGTATTGTGTACATGTGTCCCGATTTAAAATGCGTAAAAGTAAATAACAGAAATTAAATGACGATAAATAAAATTGCGAGAATGTAAATTGCAATAATTAAATTGCGATAAATTAAATGTATCCAGTTAGCTAGGAACAGTTAGCTAGGAACAGTTAGCATGGATTCTTAACAATATTTCAATTAGTTAGTTCGTTTGTTTCTAACAAATTTTACTTTGTCCGATGTTTTCTGAAATGTCCCGTTCTTATTGATTAAAAACGTTCCATATTAATTGATTTCGTTGCGAGGTTTTGACCTCTATATGAGACGTTTTTCAAAGACTGCATTCATTTTAAAACAAACCATAACCTTTATTTCATCAATAAAGGTTTAAAAAGCTTTACGTAGATTATCAAATAATGATAATCTAAAATATCCTGTTTACACACGACCATTACATAATGGTTTACAATACAAATATGTTACAACAAAATAAGTTTCTTGAATGCAGTTTTTACACAATATCATACAAGCATGGACTCCAAATCTCGTCCTTATTTAAGTATGCGACAGCGGAAGCACTTAATAATCACCTGAGAATAAACATGCTTAAAACGTCAATAAAAATGTTGGTGAGTTATAGGTTTAACATATATATCAAATCATAATAATAGACCACAAGATTTCATATTTCAATACACATCCCATACATAGAGATAAAAGTCATTCATATGGTGAACACCTGGTAACCGACATTAACAAGATGCATATATAAGAATATCCCCATCATTCCGGGACACCCTTCGGATATGATATAAATTTTGAAGTACTAAAGCATCCGGTACTTTGGATGGGGTTTGTTAGGCCCAATAGATCTATCTTTAGGATTCGCGTCAATTAGGGTGTCTGTTCCCTAATTCTTAGATTACCAGACTTAAAAAAAAGGGGCATATTCGATTTCGATAATTCAACCATAGAATGTAGTTTCACGTACTTGTGTCTATTTTTTAAATCATTTATAAAACCTGCATGTATTCTCATCCCAAAAATATTAGATTTTAAAAGTGGGACTATAACTCACTTTCACAGATTTTTACTTCGTTGGGAAGTAACACTTGGCCACTGGTTGATTCACGAACCTATAATAATATATACATATATATCAAAGTATGTTCAAAATATATTTACCACACTTTTAATATATTTTGATGTTTTAAGTTTATTAAGTCAGCTGTCCTCGTTAGTAACCTACAACTAGTTGTCCACAGTTAGATGTACAGAAATAAATCGATAAATATTATCTTGAATCAATCTACGACCCAGTGTATACGTATCTCAGTATTGATCACAACTCAAACTATATATATTTTGGAATCAACCTCAACCCTGTATAGCTAACTCCAACATTCACATATAGAGTGTCTATGGTTGTTCCGAAATATATATAGATGTGTCGACATGATAGGTCGAAACATTGTATACGTGTCTATGGTATCTCAAGATTACATAATATACAATACAAGTTGATTAAGTTATGGTTGGAATAGATTTGTTACCAATTTTCACGTAGCTAAAATGAGAAAAATTATCCAATCTTGTTTTACCCATAACTTCTTCATTTTAAATCCGTTTTGAGTGAATCAAATTGCTATGGTTTCATATTGAACTCTATTTTATGAATCTAAACAGAAAAGTATAGGTTTATAGTCGGAAAAATAAGTTACAAGTCGTTTTTGTAAAGGTTGTCATTTCAGTCGAAAGAACGACGTCTAGATGACCATTTTAGAAAACATACTTCCACTTTGAATTTAACCATAATTTTTGGATATAGTTTCATGTTCATAATAAAAATCATTTTCTCAGAATAACAACTTTAAAATCAAAGTTTATCATAGTTTTTAATTAACTAACCCAAAACAGCCCGCGGTGTTACTACGACGGCGTAAATCCGGTTTTACGGTATTTTTCGTGTTTCCAGGTTTTAAATCATTAAGTTAGCATATCATATAGATATAGAACATGTGTGTAGTTAATTTTAAAAGTCAAGTTAGAAGGATTAACTTTTGTTTGCGAACAAGTTTAGAATTAACTAAACTATGTTCTAGTGATTACGAGTTTAAACCTTCGAATAAGATAGCTTTATATGTATGAATCGAATGATGTTATGAACATAATTACTACCTTAATTTCCTTGGATAAACCTACTGGAAAAGAGAAAAATGGATCTAGCTTCAACGGATCCTTGGATGGATCGAAGTTCTTGAAGCAGAATCATGACACGAAAACAAGTTCAAGTAAGATCATCACTTGAAATAAGATTGTTATAGTTATAGAAATTGAACCAAAGTTTGAATATGATTATTACCTTGTATTAGAATGATAACCTACTATAAGAAACAAAGATTTCTTGAGGTTGGATGATCACCTTACAAGATTGGAAGTGAGCTAGCAAACTTGAAAGTATTCTTGATTTTATGTAACTAGAACTTGTAAAATATATGAAGAACACTTAGAACTTGAAGATAGAACTTGAGAGAGATCAATTAGATGAAGAAAATTGAAGAATGAAAGTGTTTGTAGGTGTTTTTGGTCGTTGGTGTATGGATTAGATATAAAGGATATGTAATTTTGTTTTCATGTAAATAAGTCATGAATGATTACTCATATTTTTGTAATTTTATGAGATATTTCATGCTAGTTGCCAAATGATGGTTCCCACATGTGTTAGGTGACTCACATGGGCTGCTAAGAGCTGATCATTGGAGTGTATATACCAATAGTACATACATCTAAAAGCTGTGTATTGTACGAGTACGAATACGGGTGCATACGAGTAGAATTGTTGATGAAACTGAACGAGGATGTAATTGTAAGCATTTTTGTTAAGTAGAAGTATTTTGATAAGTGTCTTGAAGTCTTTCAAAAGTGTATGAATACATATTAAAACACTACATGTATATACATTTTAACTGAGTCGTTAAGTCATCGTTAGTCGTTACATGTAAATGTTGTTTTGAAACCTTTAGGTTAATGATCTTGTTGAATGTTGTTAACCCATTGTTTATTATAACAATTGAGATGTTAAATTGTTATATTATCATGATATTATGATATATAATATATCTCAGTATGATGTATATACAGTTAAATGTCGTTACAACGATAATCGTTACATATATGTCTCGTTTCGAAATCATTAAGTTAGTAGTCTTATTTTTACATATGTATTTCATTGTTAATACACTTAATAATATATTTACTTATCATTTAACATAATTAACCAAGTGTATCAATATCTTAATATGATTCATATGTACCTAGTAAGACGTTGTTATAACGATAATCGTTATATATATCGTTTTCGAGTTTCTTAAATTAATAGTCTCATTTTTATGTATATAACTCATTGTTAAAATACCTAATGAGATACATACTTATAATAAAAACATGTTTACTATATATATAACCATATATATGTCATCGTATAGTTTTTACAAGTTTTAACGTTCGTGAATCACCGGTCAACTTGGGTGGTCAATTGTCTATATGAAACATATTTCAATTAATCAAGTCTTAACAAGTTTGATTGCTTAACATGTTGGAAACATTTAATCATGTAAATATCACTCTAAATTAATATATATAAACATGGAAAAGTTCGGGTCACTACAGTACCTACCCGTTAAATAAATTTCGTCCCGAAATTTTAAGCTGTTGAAGGTGTTGACGAATCTTCTGGAAATAGATGCGGGTATTTCTTCTTCATCTGATCTTCAAGCTCCCAGGTGAACTCGGGTCCTCTACGAGCATTCCATCGAACCTTAACAATTGGTATCTTGTTTTGCTTAAGTCTTTTAACCTCACGATCCATTATTTCGACGGGTTCTTCGATGAATTGAAGTTTTTCGTTGATTTGGATTTCATCTAACGGAATAGTGAGATCTTCTTTAGCAAAACATTTCTTCAAATTCGAGACCTGGAAAGTGTTATGTACAGCCACGAGTTGTTGAGGTAACTCAAGTCGGTAAGCTACTGGTCCGACACGATCAATAATCTTGAATGGTCCAATATACCTTGGATTTAATTTCCCTCGTTTACCAAATCGAACAACGCCTTTCCAAGATGCAACTTTAAGCATGACCATCTCTCCAATTTCAAATTCTATATCTTTTCTTTTAAAGTCAGCGTAGCTCTTTTGTCGACTTTGGGCGGTTTTCAACCGTTGTTGAATTTGGATGATCTTCTCGGTAGTTTCTTGTATAATCTCCGGACCCGTAATCTGTCTATCCCCCACTTCACTCCAACAAATCGGAGACCTGCACTTTCTACCATAAAGTGCTTCAAACGGCGCCATCTCAATGCTTGAATGGTAGCTGTTGTTGTAGGAAAATTCTGCTAACGGTAGATGTCGATCCCAACTGTTTCCGAAATCAATAACACATGCTCGTAGCATGTCTTCAAGCGTTTGTATCGTCCTTTCGCTCTGCCCATCAGTTTGTGGATGATAGGCAGTACTCATGTCTAGACGAGTTCCTAATGCTTGCTGTAATGTCTGCCAGAATCTTGAAATAAATCTGCCATCCCTATCAGAGATAATAGAGATTGGTATTCCATGTCTGGATACGACTTCCTTCAAATACAGTCGTGCTAACTTCTCCATCTTGTCATCTTCTCTTATTGGCAGGAAGTGTGCTGATTTGGTGAGACGATCAACTATTACCCAAATAGTATCAAAACCACTTGCAGTCCTTGGCAATTTAGTGATGAAATCCATGGTAATGTTTTCCCATTTCCAATCTGGCATTTCGGGTTGTTGAAGTAGACCTGATGGTTTCTGATGCTCAGCTTTGACCTTAGAACACGTCAAACATTCTCCTACGTATTTAGCAACATCGGCTTTCATACCCGGCCACCAAAAATATTTCCTGAGATCCTTGTACATCTTCCCCATTCTAGGATGTATTGAGTATCTGGTTTTATGAGCTTCTCTAAGTACCATTTCTCTCATATCTCCAAATTTTGGTACCCAAATCCTTTCAGCCCTATACCGGGTTCCGTCTTCCCGAATATTAAGATGTTTCTCCGATCCTTTGGGTATTTCATCCTTTAAATTTCCCTCTTTTAAAACTCCTTGTTGCGCCTCCTTTATTTGAGTAGTAAAGTTATTATGAATCATTATATTCATAGATTT
Organism: Rutidosis leptorrhynchoides; assembly: GCF_046630445.1. Lineage (NCBI taxonomy): Eukaryota > Viridiplantae > Streptophyta > Magnoliopsida > Asterales > Asteraceae > Rutidosis > Rutidosis leptorrhynchoides. The sequence goes on along the minus strand of NC_092341.1, from coordinate 194,017,208 downwards.
TACTCGAATGGGTTCTCTGTCCTTCCTGCTCAAGGCATCGGCTACCACATTTGCCTTCCCCGGGTGGTAACGAATCTCAAAGTCGTAATCATTCAACAATTCAATCCACCTACGCTGCATCATATTCAGTTGTTACTGATTAAATATGTGTTGAAGACTTTTGTGGTCGGTATATATAATACTTTTGACCCCATATAAGTAGTGCCTCCAAGTCTTTAATGCAAAAACAACCGCGCCTAATTCCAAATCATGCGTCGTATAATTTTGTTCGTGAATCTTCAATTGTCTAGACGCATAAGCAATCACCTTCGTTCGTTGCATTAATACACAACCGAGACCTTGCTTTGATGCGTCACAATAAATCACAAAATCATCATTCCCTTCAGGCAATGACAATATAGGTGCCGTAGTTAGCTTTTTCTTCAATAACTGAAACGCTTTCTCTTGTTCATCATTCCATTCAAATTTCTTCCCTTTATGCGTTAATGCAGTCAAGGGTTTTGCTATTCTGGAAAAGTCTTGGATGAACCTTCTGTAGTAACCAGCTAGTCCTAAAAACTGGCGTATGTGTTTCGGAGTTTTCGGGGTTTCCCACTTTTCAACAGTTTCTATCTTTGCCGAATCTACCTTAATACCTTCTTTGTTCACTATGTGACAGAGGAATTGAACTTTTTCCAACCAAAATGCACACTTTGAAAACTTAGCGTACAATTCTTCCTTCCTCAATACTTCTAACACCTTTCTCAAATGTTCACCGTGTTCTTGGTCATTCTTTGAGTAAATAAGTATGTCATCAATGAAAACAATGACAAACTTGTCAAGGTATGGTCCACACACTCGGTTCATAAGGTCCATGAACACAGCTGGTACATTAGTTAAACCAAACGGCATGACCATAAACTCGTAATGACCGTAACGTGTTCTGAAAGCAGTCTTTGGAATATCATCTTCTTTCACCCGCATTTGATGATACCCGGAACGTAAGTCAATCTTTGAATAAACAGACGAGCCTTGTAGTTGATCAAATAAGTCGTCGATTCTCGGTAGTGGATAGCGGTTCTTGATGGTAAGTTTGTTCAACTCTCGGTAGTCGATACACAACCTGAATGTACCATCTTTCTTCTTGACAAACAAAACAGGAGCTCCCCACGGTGATGTGCTTGGTCGAATGAAACCACGCTCTAAAAGTTCTTGTAATTGGCTTTGCAATTCTTTCATCTCGCTGGGTGCGAGTCTGTAAGGAGCACGAGCTATTGATGCAGCTAATGGTACTAGATCTATTTGAAATTCAACGGATCGATGTGGGGGTAATCCCGGTAATTCTTTCGGAAATACATCGGGAAATTCTTTTGCAATGGGAACATCATTAATGCTCTTTTCTTCAGTTTGTACTTTCTCGACGTGTGCTAGAACAGCATAGCAACCTTTTCTTATTAGTTTTTGTGCCTTCAAATTACTAATAAGATGTAGCTTCGTGTTGCCCTTTTCTCCGTACACCATTAAGGGTTTTCCTTTTTCTCGTATAATACGAATTGCATTTTTGTAACAGACGATCTCTGCTTTCACTTCTTTCAACCAGTCCATACCGATTATCACATCAAAACTCCCTAACTCTACTGGTATCAAATCAATCTTAAATGTTTCGCTAACCAGTTTAATTTCTCGATTCCGACATATATTATCTGCTGAAATTAATTTACCATTTGCTAATTCGAGTAAAAATTTACTATCCAAAGGCGTCAATGGACAACTTAATTTAGCACAAAAATCTCTACTCATATAGCTTCTATCCGCACCCGAATCAAATAAAACGTAAGCAGATTTATTGTCAATAAGAAACGTACCCGTAACAAGCTCCGGGTCTTCCTGTGCTTCTGCCGCATTAATATTGAAAACTCTTCCGCGGCCTTGTCCATTCGTGTTCTCCTGGTTCGGGCAATTTCTAATAATGTGGCCCGGTTTTCCACATTTATAACAAACTACATTGGCATAACTTGCTCCGACACTACTTGCTCCGCCATTACTCGTTCCGACACCATTTGTTCCTTTCGTTCTATTAACCCCTGGTCCGTAGACCTCACACTTCGCCGCGCTATGACCATTTCTTTTACACTTGTTGCAAAATTTAGTGCAGAACCCCGAGTGATTCTTTTCACACCTTTGGCATAGCTGCTTCTGATTGTTGTTGTTGATGCGGTTATTATTATTGTTGAGATGATTGTTGTAGTTGCTGTTGTTGTTGTTGTTGTTGTTGTTGGGCCGTTTGTTGTAGTTGCGATTGATGTTGCGATTGTTGGGATAATTGTTGCGATTATTGTTGTAATTGCTGTTGTTGTTGTATTGGTGATTCTTATCACCGTTTTCCTCCCACTTTCTTTTGACTTGCTTCACATTGGCCTCTTCAGTAGTCTGTTCTTTAATTCTTTCTTCAATCTGGTTCACTAGTTTGTGAGCCATTCTACATGCCTGTTGTATAGAGGCGGGCTCGTGTGAACTTATATCTTCTTGGATTCTTTCCGGTAATCCTTTCACAAATGCGTCGATCTTCTCTTCCTCATCTTCGAATGCTCCCGGACACAATAGGCACAATTCTGTGAATCGTCTTTCGTACGTGGTAATATCAAATCCTTGGGTTCGTAACCCTCTAAGTTCTGTCTTGAGCTTATTGACCTCGGTTCTGGGACGGTACTTCTCGTTCATCAAGTGCTTGAATGCTGACCACGGTAGTGCGTACGCATCGTCTTGTCCCACTTGCTCTAGATAGGTATTCCACCATGTTAACGCAGAACCTGTGAAGGTATGCGTAGCGTACTTCACTTTATCCTCTTCAGTATACTTACTTATGGCAAACACCGATTCGACCTTCTCGGTCCACCGTTTCAATCCGATCGGTCCTTCGGTTCCATCAAATTCCAAAGGTTTGCAGGCAGTGAATTCTTTGTAGGTGCATCCTACACGATTTCCTGTACTGCTAGATCCAAGGTTATTGTTGGTATGTAGCGCAGCCTGTACTGCGGCTATGTTTGAAGCTAGAAAAGTACGGAATTCCTCTTCATTCATATTCACGGTGTGTCGAGTATTCGGTGCCATTTCCTTCAAAATAGTCAAATGGAACAAGTTAATCATACAGAATATTAAGAGTAGTTAATAGTATTTCGTAGCATAATATGAACTCATTTATAAAAGCTTTTTCTTCATATTAGCGTTTTATAAGTTTAAATTCGGGTAGTACCTACCCGTTAAGTTCATACTTAGTAGCTAATATACAATTCAACTACTACAATTCTATATGAAAAACTGATTATAATAATATTTCGCGTTCAAACTTTTATACAATATTTTACAAACTTACAATACCGCTTATTTTACATAAAGCATGAAATATAGCACACAATAACTTTGATACAAGATAGTTGTGAAGATAATTCTAGCTAGTACACAAGTCGTTCAGCAAAGGCAATAAAGACACGTAATTCATACGTCCAGAAACAAGTCATGCATTCTGGTTTTACTAGGACTACTTCCCATCCTTGGTCTTGTGGAACATAACCGTTATGGCCGTTGATAAGACAGCGTGTTGTAACGTCGTCAAAGGGACGAGGGTTACGTAATGTCCAACAGTCCCGTAATAATCTAAAAACATCATTTCTTACCCCAATTACCGACTCCGTCACTTGTGGAAACATTTTGTTTAATAGTTGTAGCCCGATGTTCTTGTTCTCACTTTGGTGAGAAGCGAACATTACTAATCCGTAAGCATAACATGCTTCTTTATGTTGCATGTTAGCCGCTTTTTCTAAATCACGAAGTCCAATATTCAGATATATTGAGTCAAAATAATTTCTTAACCCGTTGCGTAAAATAGCATTTGGGTTCCCCGCAATATATGCGTCAAAGTAAACACATCGTAACTTATGGGTTTCCCAATGTGATATCCCCCATCTTTCAAACGAAAGTCTCTTATAAACCAAGACATTCTTGGAACGTTCTTCGAATGTCTTACAAACTGATCTCGCCTTAAATAGTTGTGCCGAGGAATTCTGGCCGACTCTAGATAAGATTTCATCAATCATGTCTCCAGGTAGGTCTCTTAAAATATTGGGTTGTCTATCCATTTTGTGTTATTAAACTGTAAAATAGACAAGAGTTAGATTCATAAAAAAATACTTATTAATACAAGCAACTTTTACATATATCATAAAGCATAAGAACACTATATTACATATATTACACCACACGAATACAACTATCTTATTCTGACTCGCTCGTTTCTTCTTCTTTGGTTTTGGTTCGTTTTGCCAAGTTTCTAGGGATATATGATGTTCCCCTAATACGAGCCGTCGTTGTCCACATTGGTTTAGAAAAACCTGGTGGTTTAGAGGTTCCCGGGTCATTGTTACAACTTAAGGACTTCGGGGGTTGACGATACATATAAAGTTCATCGGGGTTGGAATTAGATTTCTCTATTTTTATGCCCTTTCCCTTATTATTTTCTTTTGCCTTTTTAAATTCAGTTGGGGTAATTTCTATAACATCATTGGAATTCTCGTCGGAATCCGATTCATCGGAGAATTGGTAATCCTCCCAATATTTTGCTTCCTTGGCGGAAACACCATTGACCATAATTAACCTTGGTCGGTTGGTTGAGGATTCTCTTTTACTTAACCGTTTTATTATTTCCCCCACCGATTCCGATTCTTCTTCCGGTTCCGATTCTTCTTCCGGTTCCGATTCTTCTTCCGGTTCCGACTCTTCTTCCGGTTCCTCTTCGGGAACTTGTGAATCAGTCCACGAATCATTCCAATTTACATTTGACTCTTCATTATTATTAGGTGAGTCAATGGGACTTGTTCTAGAGGTAGACATCTATCACATAATATCAAACACGTTAAGAGATTAATATATCACATAATATTCATATGTTAAAAATATATAGTTTCCAACAAAAATGTTAAGCAATCATTTTTAAAGAAAACACGGTCGAAGTCCAGACTCACTAATGCATCCTAACAAACTCGATAAGACACACTAATGCAAATTTTCTGGTTCTCTAAGACCAACGCTCGGATACCAACTGAAATGTCCCGTTCTTATTGATTAAAAACGTTCCATATTAATTGATTTCGTTGCGAGGTTTTGACCTCTATATGAGACGTTTTTCAAAGACTGCATTCATTTTAAAACAAACCATAACCTTTATTTCATCAATAAAGGTTTAAAAAGCTTTACGTAGATTATCAAATAATGATAATCTAAAATATCCTGTTTACACACGACCATTACATAATGGTTTACAATACAAATATGTTACAACAAAATAAGTTTCTTGAATGCAGTTTTTACACAATATCATACAAGCATGGACTCTAAATCTCGTCCTTATTTAAGTATGCGATAGCGGAAGCTCTTAATAATCACCTGAGAATAAACATGCTTAAAACGTCAACAAAAATGTTGGTGAGTTATAGGTTTAACCTATATATCAAATCATAATAATAGACCACAAGATTTCATATTTCAATACACATCCCATACATAGAGATAAAAGTCATTCATATGGTGAACACCTGGTAACCGACATTAACAAGATGCATATATAAGAATATCCCCATCATTCCGGGACACCCTTCGGATATGATATAAATTTCGAAGTACTAAAGCATCCGGTACTTTGGATGTGGTTTGTTAGGCCCAATAGATCTATCTTTAGGATTCGCGTCAATTAGGGTGTCTGTTACCTAATTCTTAGATTACCAGACTTAAAAAAAGGGGCATATTCGATTTCGATAATTCAACCATAGAATGTAGTTTCACGTACTTGTGTCTATTTTGTAAATCATTTATAAAACCTACTTGTATTCTCATCCCAAAAATATTAGATTTTAAAAGTGGGACTATAACTCACTTTCACAGATTTTTACTTCGTCGGGAAGTAAGACTTGACCACTGATTGATTCACGAACCTATAACAATATATACATATATATCAAAGTATGTTCAAAATATATTTACCACACTTTTAATATATTTTGATGTTTTAAGTTTATTAAGTCAGCTGTCCTCGTTAGTAACCTACAACTAGTTGTCCACAGTTAGATGTACAGAAATAAATCGATAAATATTATCTTGAATCAATCCACGACCCAGTGTATACATATCTCAGTATTGATCACAACTCAAACTATATATATTTTGGAATCAACCTCAACCCTGTATAGCTAACTCCAACATTCACATATAGAGTGTCTATGGTTGTTCCGAAATATATATAGATGTGTCGACATGATAGGTCAAAACATTGTATACGTGTCTATGGTATCTCAAGATTACATAATATACAATACAAGTTGATTAAGTTATGGTTGGAATAGATTTGTTACCAATTTTCACGTAGCTAAAATGAGAAAAATTATCCAATCTTGTTTTACCCATAACTTCTTCATTTTAAATCCGTTTTGAGTGAATCAAATTGCTATGGTTTCATATTGAACTCTATTTTATGAATCTAAACAGAAAAGTATAGGTTTATAGTCGGAAAAATAAGTTACAAGTCTTTTTTGTAAAGGTAGTCATTTCAGTCGAAAGAACGACGTCTAGATGACCATTTTAGAAAACATACTTACACTTTGAGTTTAACCATAATTTTTGGATATAGTTTCATGTTCATAATAAAAATCATTTTCTCAGAATAACAACTTTAAAATCAAAGTTTATCATAGTTTTTAATTAACTAACCCAAAACAGCCCGCGGTGTTACTACGACGGCGTAAATCCGGTTTTACGGTATTTTTCGTGTTTCCAGGTTTTAAATCATTAAGTTAGCATATCATATAGATATAGAAAATGTGTGTAGTTAATTTTAAAAGTCAAGTTAGAAGGATTAACTTTTGTTTGCGAACAAGTTTAGAATTAACTAAACTATGTTCTAGTGATTACGAGTTTAAACCTTCGAATAAGATAGCTTTATATGTATGAATCGAATGATGTTATGAACATCATTACTACCTTAAGTTCCTTGGATAAACCTACTAGAAAAGAGAAAAATGGATCTAGCTTCAACGGATCCTTGGATGGCTCGAAGTTCTTGAAGCAGAATCATGACACGAAAACAAGTTCAAGTAAGATCATCACTTGAAATAAGATTGTTATAGTTATAGAAATTGAACCAAAGTTTGAATATGATTATTACCTTGTATTAGAATGATAACCTACTATAAGAAACAAAGATTTCTTGAGGTTGGATGATCACCTTACAAGATTGGAAGTGAGCTAGCAAACTTGAAAGTATTCTTGATTTTATGTAACTAGTACTTGTAAAATATATGAAGAACACTTAGAACTTGAAGATAGAACTTGAGAGAGATCAATTAGATGAAGAAAATTGAAGAATGAAAGTGTTTGTAGGTGTTTTTGGTCGTTGGTGTATGGATTAGATATAAAGGATATGTAATTTTGTTTTCATGTAAATAAGTCATGAATGATTACTCATATTTTTGTAATTTTATGAGATATTTCATGCTAGTTGCCAAATGATGGTTCCCACATGTGTTAGGTGACTCACATGGGCTGCTAAGAGCTGATCATTGGAGTGTATATACCAATAGTACATACATCTAAAAGCTGTGTATTGTACGAGTACGAATGCGGGTGCATACGAGTAGAATTGTTGATGAAACTGAACGAGGATGTAATTGTAAGCATTTTTGTTAAGTAGAAGTATTTTGATAAGTGTCTTGAAGTCTTTCAAAAGTGTATGAATACATATTAAAACACTACATGTATATACATTTTAACTGAGTCGTTAAGTCATCGTTAGTCGTTACATGTAAATGTTGTTTTGAAACCTTTAGGTTAATGATCTTGTTGAATGTTGTTAACCCATTGTTTATTATAACAATTGAGATGTTAAATTGTTATATTATCATGATATTATGATATATAATATATCTCAGTATGAAGTATATACAGTTAAATGTCGTTACAACGATAATCGTTACATATATGTCTCGTTTCGAAATCATTAAGTTAGTAGTCTTATTTTTACATATGTATTTCATTGTTAATACACTTAATAATATATTTACTTATCATTTAACATAATTAACCAAGTGTATCAATATCTTAATATGATTCATATGTACCTAGTAAGACGTTGTTATAACGATAATCGTTATATATATCGTTTTCGAGTTTCTTAAATTAATAGTCTCATTTTTATGTATATAACTCATTGTTAAAATACCTAATGAGATACATACTTATAATAAAAACATGTTTACTATATATATAACCATATATATATCATCGTATAGTTTTTACAAGTTTTAACGTTCGTGAATCACCGGTCAACTTGGGTGGTCAATTGTCTATATGAAACATATTTCAACTAATCAAGTCTTAACAAGTTTGATTGCTTAACATGTTGGAAACATTTAATCATGTAAATATCACTCTCAATTAATATATATAAATATGGAAAAGTTCAGGTCACTACATTTTCTTCATTATGCCACTTGTTGAATTTTGATAGGTAAAAATCCAAATATGAAATTGAACGAAAATGGATTCTGTGGTGAACGAATACGTATATCGGTGGATGTAAATAGGATAGTAAATGACCGTTGAATCAGATTCGAAGAATGTATAGTGTAACTTATTAATGTGAAATCTAAATATTCCTCGAGTATTACTTACCCGTTAAAATATTTTCATCATTAACAGTTTGTACGAAAGAATTTTTAATTACAACCTTTATGAAAATATACTTGCATATATATTTTCTTCAGATGTAATCATGGATCTAATGAGTCAATAAGATATTAAACTCATCTGATTTATCGTTAGTACTTGATTACATGATCTCTAAAACATTAGAGATTACATAATCGCCATGTCGAACGAAGATAATCGATGTAGAACGATATGTAGAACGAAGATAAAGTAGATAGTACGATATGTAGAACGATGGTTAGGTTCGAGGTACAGAATGAGATGTTGAGGCAAGTGATGTTGAAACTTGAGTTGTTGGTGCTGGTGCTGGTAAGTTTTGCACCAAATTCTCCAAAGCCACTACTCGAGCGCAAAGTTCGTTAACTTTTTCCATTACCGCAGAATGGTTGACGGTTTGAACAAGCGGATGAATAAGGTTTCAAATTGTAGAGATTATGTAATCGTTGCGATCTATTCTAGAAATGAGGGTGAAAAGATGGTGTTTCGAATAGGTTTGCCGGTAAGTGCTTCAGGTTCTTCGCCAAGAGGTGAATTCGGTTGGTGAAAAGGATCGCCTTCTTCACGTCTCCATTGATTAAACCGACTACGAACCCATCAGATGAATCGGGGATGACTGATTAATTGATTCATTCTGGTGACGCTGCATTCGAAGCTTAGGTGAAACTCCATATCAGAATTCGAAGGACTTGAACTAGTGGTGAATTCCATTTCGTACGATTAGATAAAGGATTTTCGATATGAAATGATTTTCGGATATCGGATGATATTCTAATTACATAGAATACCTATACATAGTACAGGAGATCCCGTAGATTACGGAGGGAATTAAGGAAACATGTCAGATAAAGTCTACAGTAACAGATACGCTAAGATATGAATTTATCTGTACACTATCTATCAAATAAGTGCAGGAACTCGTGTCTAGACTTAGGAATAATAAGCAAGTAATTTTCCACTAGGAATGATAAACAATACGTATAATATGCAGCTAAGGTCGAAGTCCAGACTCGCTAATGCATTCAAACAACTATCAGTTAGACATACTAATGCAAGACCTGGTTCGCTAGGACCAACGCTCTGATACCACCTGTAGTGACTCATCCTAATTCATCTAGACGATGTCATTAACATTAGGTTCCATTGCGATGATCGACTCCAAGTAATGTCCTTAAAATGAGCAAATGCACAGCGGAAGACTTAATTCGTACCTGAGAATAAAGATGCTTAAAAGTGTTAACCAAAAGGTTGGTGAGTTCATAGGTTTATCATATCAATCAATTTAATATACTAATAGACCACAAGATTTCTGTTTATAAATATATGTACACTCGCAAGTGTACAAAAGTATTCTATAAGTTGTAGGCACCCGGTAACAAGCCTTAACGTTCATGTTTTACCCTCTAAAGTACACCAGATCAGGTGTGTTTAAAATAACCTTGAAGTACTAAAGCATCCCATAGTCAGGATGGGGTTTGTCAGGCCCAATAGATCTATCTTTAGGATTCGTGCCTACCGTACATAGACAAGTAGTTTAATGTTACCAAGCTAAGGGTATATTTCTGGTTTAAACCCACATAGAATTAGTTTTAGTACTTGTGCCTATTTTGTAAAACATTTATAAAACAGCGCATGTATTCTCAGCCCGAAAATATATATTGCAAAAGAAATTAAAAAGGGAGCAAATGAAACTCACCTAATGTATTTTGTAGTAAAAATACATATGACGTCATTTAACAAGTATAGGGTTGGCCTCGGATTCACGAACCTATATCATTTATATATATATTTATCAACACATATAATGGTAATCGAACAAATTTATATATATCTAGTTATGTATTAAGATTAATATTCATATAAAATTTTATTGATACTTATCATATATTATATTACTTATATAATATGTAATTTAATGTTATATCAATATAAATAATATTATTAGTATACTTATGTATATTTATATAATTTTTCTTTTATTTGTAAAATACTACCTATAATAGTGTTAGAATTAGTATATTAATAGTAAAAAAAATGATAGTTTTTATAAAAGTGATACTTTTAATAAAAATGTTAATTTTAATGAATGCTAATAATAATAACTATATAAAAATAATGATTTTATTAATAATAATAACGATACCATTATTTATATTAATTACTTTATAAAGATAATAATAATAATAATAATAATACTTATTTTGTTAATGATAATGCTAATAAGAATATTAATAATAATAATAATAATAATAATAATAATAATAATAATAATAATAATAATAATAATAATAATAATAATAATAATAATAATAATAATAATAATAATAATAATAATAATGATAATGATAATACATATGCTAGTATACTACCTTCTAATTAAGTTGTAAAAAGAATAGGCCATTGTGAGACTCGAACCTTAGACCTCACGCAAACCCAAACCACTACTAAACCATTGAGCTGCCATCCGTTTTTCTGTTTTAGTCCCACTTGTTATTTATATAACCCGTATCCTCTAATCACCATTAACCTCAGATCACAGCCCAATAAGTCGTTCGGCCCATACTTAACCTAAAATAATTCGGCATGTTATAGCTAAAACCCAGTACCATTTATTATAATGTCGGTGGGTTTGATTATGCCCTTCTGGAACTAGTCATACATCACAAAAAAAAAAATTAATCAATATAACACGTTTTCTTCATCATTATCATAATCTTAATCATCAATCATTATCGTTACTTTACAGTCTATCCCGATCTTAAGGTCATCAGTACTATTTATCCTTTTATATCGTCAACATGATTATGTATCATGATCATCGTCCTCTTCATCTTGCATCATCACTTTTTGTTAACACCCTCACTGTGTTTTATCACTATCATCAAAACAGTAATATCACAGTAACAGTTTAACTAGGAACACGGAGGTAGTGTTGATTTAATAAAGATAGTGGTTTTTGTGGTGGACGTTTTAAGGATGGTGAGTTGATGAGGGTATCGGTGGTGGTTGCAGGTGTGGTGTTGGTTGGTGTTTGATGGGTTCCAATTGATCATTGAAAATAGAAAGACGTCGAGTAACAGCTGCACAACCACTTCTATAAAACGAATTATAGCAACTGTAGGTGGTACGTTTGGTGATGAAACAGAAATAGAGATTGCAGGTTGTAGGTGTGTGTTTGTGATTAGCTTCAAGGTGATGAAAGGTGATGGTTAAATGGGTTTGGGGTCTTATTCGAATATCAAGATGAGTGTAGCAGTAGTAGTTTTAGATGATAGATGTGTTGGTGTTCGATGGAAATAGGTCAAGAAAACAGAAATCATGGTAGAGGTATTGGAGACTAGGAGAGAGAGAGAGGAGAAAGATTGATGATTGAAAGGAAGGTCGTGGTGATGGAAGCCGACGGTTTGGGTGGTGGTTCGATTGGTTGATCAGATGGTGGGTTTTTGGTGGTGTGTACAGTGAACATCAGCAGTTCTAGATTAGTGATGATTATCCATGGTCATGAAAGTTATGGTGATTGATGGTGTTGATTTCCTTGTTTGAACAGATGACAGAAATTAGAACAACAATTAAGAAGGTGTTCGATGGGGTTTAAACAGGAAAATCAAATAACGGCTGCAGCTGAAGGGTTCTACTATGGTGGTGTTTGCTGAAGGGTTTTGTGACAGCAGCTGAGATGATTGATATGATGAGATTGGTAGCAATATGGGTTTTAAGTGATCATCGAAAAGAGGTTGTGGTGGTTTCCGAAGGGTGATCATGGTCGACAGGGGTTGGTGGTTTAAGTCGATGGCGGTTATGATGATCATGGTGATTGCCAATCAAAGAAAAGAAGAAGGAAGGAAGAAGAACAAGTGGGTTTGGTTGTGGTGATTAATCAAGGTGAAAGATGGTATGGGTGTCGGTTCTCTTGAAGAATATAAAGGAAAAATTTATGGTGATCTTTATGAAAACAAAAAGGCAGTTTTATGTGTATGCATATATATTAGTATAGATAGAGAACATATGATCTTAAATGATAATTGACATATTAAATCACGGATCAAATTACTGTAACTTTGCCGACAGTTTAATCATATAATATAAATAAAGTAATACTAATAATAATTAATAATAATAATAATAATAATAATAATAATAATAATAATAATAATAATAATAATAATAATAATAATAATAATAATAATAATAATAATAATACTAATTATAATAGTATTTAATTTTAAACGTGTGGGTTGAAGAATCAATGAGCCGACAGTTTTCACGGACTGTGTATCGTGCAAGACCAGTGGCGGATAAAAGTCTTCGGAATAATCCCCAAATTTTTAATTAATTATATTTATTTATTTCGTAGATTAGTTCAAATTATCAATTCATATAACACTTTATTTAATATTTGTAATTATTATTTGTATACATATATATATATATATATATTTATTTACAATTAACAGTTCGTGAATCGTCGAGAACAGTCGAAGGTCAATTGAATATATGAAACAGTTCAAAATTTTTGAGACTAATCCTAACAGACTTGGCTTATCTTGTCAAAAATATAATATCCTATCGAGAGTTTGGTTTAAAATTAGTCGGAATTTTCAGGGTCGTGACATCATTAGTATAAGCTCTTGTCATGTGAGTGATAGTAGCCATGTAATAGTTAACCAGATCATCGATCAAAGGTTGACGAGCACGGCGTCTAATAGCAGACGAAGAAGCAGGAGCAGGAACGGAAGTATTGCTTGAAGCCGACATCTGCAAACAGTAAAACCACAAACTACATACAAAATAGAAATAAATGCTTATGATATTTCTCATACGAAATGAAATGCATAATAATGCTATATCAAGAAAGGTCGGGTTGTAGACTAGACTCTAATGCACCCTAGAAACCACGGGTTGACCACATTATGACCGCCTAGTTGTCTACAACCAAAGCTCTGATACCAACTGTGATGGCCCCGTCAAAACACTTAACGGCTCCGTCACTTGGTCCCACAGCTTGATCGAACTTAAATGAAATTAACAAACAACATTGCATTCTTTTATTCAAAAAGTTTTTCAAAAAGGAAATTTACCAAAATATGTAGTTTAACAAACCCAACATATTAAATATCCAAAGTTGACATAAAACATTGCCAACCAAACACCCACAAGTTTAAATATCCAAAAAGAGAATGCAAGTTTAATGTTTCATAAATCGTTTAATAAAATCTGCCCAAATGCATGCAGACTCTTCTAACACAGTGGAAGCAACCAAATAACTCAAGTACCTGTGAAAACATGCGAGTAAACTGTCAACAAAAATGTTGAGTGAATTATAGGTTTAAATAAACGTATAAACTTTAGACCACAAGATTTAAAATGTTAGAAAACATAAAATATTATTCCATTATCAATGAGCCACCTGGTAACCACTTAACCCTTTATTCACCCTTGCCAAACACAATAAAATATACACTGAACAAGTGTATCTTCAACTAAATACGAAGTACTAATACATTCTGATTATAAATTGCTAGCGCGACTAGCTCGAAATGGGGTTGTCAAACCCGATAGATCTATCCACAGGATTCGCGTTCACCAGTAGAAACCAATGATTACAGTTACCAGACTAGGGAATATTTTTGTTCAACTCATAACGCATAATTTAAGTTTAATTTCCACTTGTGTCTAAACGTAAAACAAAATACATGTAATCACATCCCAAAAATATACTTTGAAAAGTATGTAAAAACGGGACTATAACTCACCTTAAGCAAATGAAGTAACCATACAAAAAGCAAACAGCAAACGAAGTAAAGTGATCAGGAGTGATCACAACGCCGACCTATAAATAAAGCAGGTCGATATAAATAACTAACTTAGGTCAAGTCTTAGTATGATAGCTATAGTATTTGTTGCAAATAGACATAGAACAACACACAACATGCTTCGGTTTGATCAGAACATCGTAAGGATACATACTTTCTATTTTTAGAAAGTTTCTATTTTTAGCAGGTTTCCATTTTAGGAAAGTTTCTATTTTTGGAAAGTTTCTATTTTTGGAAAGTTTCTATTTGTGGAAAGTTTCTATTTTTAGAAAGTTTCCATATTTAGAAAGTTGCTATTTTTGGAAAGTTTATAAGTTAGGAAAGTTTCCTTAATTAGAAAGTCAACAAAAGTCAACTGAAAGTCAAAGTCAACCAAAAGTCAACTCAAAAGTCAACCTTGGTCAAACATAGTCAACGTTAAATTTTAAAGTATAAGTTATATTAATAATATAAGTTATAATGTTAATTAAAGTTAATTATGTATAATTGTGTCATATCATAAGTTTAATTATATTAAAATGAATTATTAAAGTTAATATAAGTTTAAATGATATAATTAATATAACATAAGTATTTAATTAATTAATTAAATATTAATCATAATATAAGTATTATTAATTAATAATAAGTTTTAAATCATATCATAAGTATTATTAATTAATAATGAATTATTAATCATATCATAAGTTTCTAATTATAATTATTAAATCATAAGTATTTAATAATTAAACTATAATTAAATAATAATTAAGTCTTATAATAATTAAATAATTAATTAATTCTTATTATAAGTCTTATTATAATTACCTCATAATATAAGTTTATTACTTACCATAAGTATTTTTCATTAATAATAAAAGTATTATTAATCATCAGTTCAATTAAAGTTTAATTAAATCAAATGTAATTATTAAATGATATATTAAATATGTATATCATAAGTCTTAAATTAAAATAATTACTTTTTATATCATAAGTAATTTATTAATAATGAAAATCATTATTTTTATCATAAGTCTTAATTAATAACTATAAGTTTTAATTAAAAGTTCATCGGGTCATAACTTGAGCCCCAGGAATCAGTTTTCGGCGAGTCTTATATATATATCTTCGCCTAATCAACCTACCTGACATGTTAGTGTACTCAAGAACATCCCAAGAACAGCCACCAAGTCGTGACTTACAGTCATTATTCAACTTGTAGCTTTAATCAGTTCAAAAACATGTTTTAGTCATAACGGGTGATCCGTGGCTCGGATTTCGATGACCCAAACATGAAATTTCATACAATCATCAATCCTAACACACTAGTACACCCTAACGACTCTAAAAATGGTCACAAAGTCGGACCATACCTGTACCAATTCGTTTTCGCATTTTAATTTCAATTAAACACCATTTTAATCATAATTTATGTTCCGTGAATCGAAATAACATGAATCCGGAGTCTAAAATTAATGTCTCGATGAGAGGAACACATCTAGACACTCTAATTTAACTTTTATATCAGTTAAGTTTACATAAATAATCAAAAAAACCGCTGTCCCAAATTAATCAAACCGAAAACATGAATTAACGAGCATTTCTACGCATACTATCAACAATACAATAACATATATTCATCATACAACCAATATAACATACAAATTCAGTAAAATATAAGAAAAATCAAAAAGCTAGGGTGAGGGTTTATACCCTAATCGGGAAAAGATTAATGTAGACGCGTAGAGGAGAATGTGTAGAATCCGATTATGCAAACGATTAGATGATCCAAGCTTGTTTTTGGTTGATGATGATGATGATATGGTTGTGATAGGCGACGGTGTAACACCCTGCTCTTTTTTTTTTTTTTTAAATCACAGCGGAAGTCTTAATTCACATAAATACCCTTAGTTAATTACGAACATGATTATCACAAATCATTAGCTAGTTACTTATCACAAACAACCGGTGTTACGTTAAACAACTAGTTACATATTTATAAAAGTTAAGACATCAGAGTTCGTCTTGTCAAACATATCGTCAACCCAACTCCCGTCCCTACCAGCACTAAGATCGAAAACCTGCAAGGGAGGAGGTGAGGGGGTTAGCACGAGGCTAAGTGAATGGAATCATCTAACAGATCTAGCATACAGTACCAACTTGTACAACTACAGCAACTACAACAATCCATAACAGGCAACTGACAACTAATAACTAGCAACTATCAACTGGCAACAATCAACTAGCAACTATGCTCCAACTAGAGACTCGGCGGCTTGTACGAGCACACGACCACTAGCTGATCAGTCTAGCGTCTACTGAAAGTCCTTACTACTGAATCTCCAGTATAGTAAATCCACACGCAGGTGATGCGTCATTCAGTACTATACTCAACAAACAGTAGCCAACTGGACCCAACCACAACAAGGTTGACCTCTCTGAGCTGAACCTAACAACAATAGGTTCCAACAGGCAACTACAACTTGTGCACACAACTGTTAAGCAACTACCACTACGAACAACTGTCCCTACGACTAGCATGACAACTCTACAATGATCATTATTACAACATATCTACTAAACATAGCAACTAAAACAGTATAACATAGTAGCACAACTTGCTACTCTATACTACATCCGGAGATAATTCCACTCACCGATTACCAGCTATAGCTCAGTTATCTTACTTCTGAGCTTCTTCCTTGTTCTTATCACCTGAGAACAACACAACGAAGTCAATATACATATCTCAATCAATAGTGTAATCAAATCATACTATAAACTAGGTCATAACACCATATATTCATAATTTTATGAGTCTACATCATGACTCCATTCAATAATGGCATACAGGTGCGTGCAAAACACGACATACACACTAAAACTCCTTTTCTGACCCAAAAACAGTTTGATCTAGTTTCTTAAAAGTTCACCATTGAAAAGTATTCTTTATTACGATTCTAACGATAGTTTATTCATCAAAAACGGAGTTACGTTTTGAAAGTTACGCCCGTTTCAATTTCATAAAAGGTACTGTAGCAAATAGTGACACTGTAGCAAATAGTGACACTGTAGCACTCAGGTACTGTAATAACTCGGTACTGTAGCAAATAGTGACACTGTAGCAAATAGTGACACTGTAGCAACTCGGTACTGTAGCAACTCGGGGGTACTGTAGCAAATATTGACACTGTAGCAACTCATGCACTGTAGCAACTCGGGCAATGTAGCAATTCGGGTACTGTAGCAAAATACTGTAGCAACTGGGTTTCGAACAAAAAACGCTGATTTCGAACATTTTTCCCCAAAAACTCAATTTTTGAGCGATTTTGATCA
The DNA here is from genome assembly GCF_046630445.1 of Rutidosis leptorrhynchoides. NCBI lineage: Eukaryota > Viridiplantae > Streptophyta > Magnoliopsida > Asterales > Asteraceae > Rutidosis > Rutidosis leptorrhynchoides. The sequence continues at coordinate 193,999,350 of NC_092341.1, read as the reverse complement.
AATTTTATGCACATGGAAGCTACTAAACATATATACAACTTATTTCTAACATCAATTAACACATACAAACACATAATATGAAGATTCAAGCTCAAAATTCATCAAAAACCCATTTACACCCAAAACCCAATTTTCAACAAGATTAATACATAAATCTTTTTAATACTTACCTTAAGATGATCACAAGAACACAAGGAATCGATTGCTAACTTCAATTAATCCAAAAGCTCACAAAATTAAATTAGGGTTTTCAAGGAGGTGAAAGTTAGGTACGGGGTGTTTTTAGAGAGAAGGTGGAAATGAGATAAATGAGCAGCTCTTAGACACTTATTTGGGGTTAAAATCCCATACCTCATCACACACGGGTATTTACCAGTTATTTAAAATCTTTCGCACAAGATTATGTAGCCCAAACGAGGTCCAAATAAAATAAACAAACCTGTTCTGGGACCCTTGTCTCAAACTGGTCACAACACAATTATAATAAAACACTAATAAAATAATTAAAATAAAAGCACTTAAGACTAAGCACAACCCTAAGGGCAAAATAGGCAACTTACAACTAGCTCGGGTTTCAGTCTGTTACAGACGGCCACAAAGGGGGAGGGAGGAAGAAAGAGAGCAAAAGTAGAATTAGGTTTAAAATGGGAGAATGGAAATGACCTTGTAAAAATTAAATGGGAAAAACAAAAGCCAACACTCCCCCCTTAGGGAGTTTCTGAAAGGACCCGTCCTAATCCATCTGGACGAATACATTACATTTGGTTACATCGCCAGGTACTTGACCTCTATATGATACATTTTACAAACATTGCATTCGTTTTTAAAAGACAAACTTTTATTTCATCGAAAGTTGACGGCATTCATACCATTTCATAATATATTCAACTATAATTAACTTAATAATAATCTTGATGAACTCAATGACTCGAATGCAACGTCTTTTGAAATATGTCATAAATAGTTTCAAGTAATATCTCTAAAATGAGCAAGTACACAGCGAAAGATTTCTTTCATACCTGAGAATAAACATGTTTTCAAGTGTCAACTAAAATGTTGGTGAGTTCATTAGTTAATCGTAATTAATCATTTCCATAATTTTAATAGACCACAAGATTTCTATTTTCATTTTTCAATAAACATCATCTCATATCAGGCATTTGGCATAAACTGCATAAGATAAAAATCATTCATATGGTGAACACCTGGTAATCGACATTAACAAAATGCGTCTAGAATATCCCCATCATTCCGGGACTCTCATCGGACATGATAAAATCGAAGTACTAAAGCATCCGTAACCCAGATGGGGTTTGTTAGGCCCAATAGATCTATCTTTAGGATTCGCGTCAATTAGAGTTTCTGTTCCCTAATTCTTACATTACGAGACTAAAAAGGGTGATATTCGATTCGATAATCCAACCATAGAATGTAGTTTTTGATCACTTGTGTCTATTTCGTAAAACATTAATAAAATCTGCTCATGTATTCTCAGTCCCAAAAATATATATTGCAAAAGCATTTAAAAAGGGAGCAAATGAAACTCACTTAATGTATTTTGTAGTAAAAATACATATGACGACATTGAACAATGCAGGGTTGGCCTCGAATTCACGAACCTATATCATTCATATAATTATTAATATATATATAATCATAATTGAACAAATTCATATATTATAACCTATGTTATATATTATATATATATATTTAATTTGTGTATAAAAATTTTGAAATGATTGGGGTTTAGATAGTTATATTAATATATATTTAGTTAGTATTATATTAAAAATACCTAATTTGTTATATATGAATATTCGTATAAAATTCGTTAATATGATTAATACATACTTTTATGTAATATTACCTATAAATATATTTTTATATACATAATATTTATTTAGTAAAGTAATAATAATAATAATAATAATAATAATAATAATAATAATAATAATAATAATAATAATAATAATAATGATAATAATAATACTACGTAATACTTATGCTAATGATAATGATAATAATACTAATAATTATAAAAGGATACTAATATTAATATTAAAGATAATAAAACTAGTTTGTATTACTTTCATAGTAATGATAATAATGATAATCCTAATCATAATAATACTTATGTTAATATTAATAAAAATAATAATAATAATAATAATAATAATAATAATAATAATAATAATAATAATAATAACAATAATAATAATAATAATAATAATAATAATAATAATAATAATAATAATAATAATAATAATAATAATAATAATAACTACCTCAAAAATGCTTTAATAATACAAATTGCCGCAGCATGGTCTCGAACCCGCGACCTCTCGCATACCCGATAACACTCTTAACCATTGAGATACACACTATTTCTCAAAATTTATTACTATCCAATTATATTTAACCCGTTACTATCTCGGCCCAACAGAATTTACTTAACCCAACAGAACCTTAAACTTTGGCCCAACTTCTTTAAATATATGAAACCCAATTAGCACCCTAGTTTAACAAAAGCCCGGATGAAATTTGGAAGCCCAACAGCTTCTATTTATGATTAAAAAAAACGCAGCCAGCTAGGTTCGATCCTGAGACCTCTCGTTCACTCAACTCCCACTCTAACCATCCGTCTATTGTTACTTATCTGATTTAAATCAATTTCTAATTATATATGAACTGTATATACCTGTTCCCCTTTCTTCTTCAAAAACAAAAACCCAGCACTATTCCTTTATCTTCATCAATTAATCAATTATCAATATCATCTATCATCATCATGTATTATCGACATCATTCATCATCATTAATCATCATACCATCGTTTATCACTTTATCTACATCATCTTAACATCATCGACATTTATCATCATCTAACATCTCGTCATCACCACCATTATACTCTCTACTGTATCATCATAATCATTATCTATTATCTAACGTCTTCATCACCTATATCACTAATCTTCTCTTCGTTGCAACCAAAAAAGAGAAAGAAAAAAAAAACTACGCGAAGTGCTCATATCCCACACGTTCTTTGTAGTGTAGTTCTTGACCATCGTTTACCGTAGTATCAATATCATTTTTGTTTTCATCGTGATTTTTATACAAAATACTATAGTTGCAGCAGCAATACCGAAAACAAATAGAAAACGTATGTGTTTTTGTTGTTTGGTCTTCGAACAGCATCAAAACAATAGTAGCGTTGGCGTGGTCTGTGGTGGTTGTTGATGGTGATTTTCCTGATGAAGTTGGAGTGGAAAAAATGTTGGTGATTTCGAAATTCACGAATAAGGAACAAGAAGAAAAAAATAAGAGAAGAGAGAGGGAGGTTCTTGTGTGTTGATCAACAAAACAGTGGAGGGTGTCGATTTAGTTTGATAATGGAAGGTGGTTTGCTTCGGTTGTTCACGATGTTAATGGTGGTTGGTAGTGGTGACAGAGGTGGTTGCAGCATGGTGGTGGTGGTGGGTTGTCTAATTGGTGAAGGTGACGGTGGAGGATTATGGATTGCTTTGGTAACAATAGACTCAGAATAATTAAAACTAAAACAACGAGTAGTAGTGATTTTTGCACTTTGGTTCCGGTTGAGCTGATAAAGTGTGGTGGTGGTTGCAGGTCGTCTCGGTGGTTAGGGATGGTGAGAATGGTTAATGGTGGTGACCGGATAAGAAAGAAAGAAAGATGATTGATTATGTAAAAAATACATATGCTTATGTATCATGTTAATATATATAATTAGATTAGATGATAAAGTAATTAACAATCAAAACAGTAAACATCTCGTGATATATAATTGAATGTATACTGCCGACACTTTTAACTGCCCGTGTATCGTTCACTATTTGAAATCAGAGGCGGATAAAAGTCTTCGGAAAAATCCCAAAATTTTAATTTAAGTATCTTTATTTATTTTGGTCATTATGGTATAAAATTCGATCCTTAATTTGTTAAATAAAAATTACATCAACTGTCCCTCTCATTTATGAGTGAAATATAAATAATGTTAAAACTTAACAAATAGTTCCTAAATACATTTTTAATAAGCCTAAAATTTATAGAACTCATTTTCGTATTACCGTTTATTTTAAAATTACATAAGTTTGAATTTAACCTGCTTAATATCAATCGAAACATTAAACAAGTATTTCAATCATTTAATATTTATTTTTAATATACTTTATTTATATATAGAGATATATTTTAAATAATAATTATTATAATATCCTATTTTTACTTTATTAATTTTTAATAACAACAACATATAATACTTTAAATTATATTTCGAATTATTATTTAAATATACATACACATATATCTATTTACAATTAATTGTTCATGAATCGTCGGGAATGGTCGAAGGTCAATTGAATATATAAACATCGTTCCAATATTTTCTGAACTCAACATTACATACTTTGCTTATCGTATCGAAATCATATAAAGATTAAGTTTAAATTTAGTTGGAAATCTCCTGGTCGTCACAGTACCTACCCGTTAAAGAAATTTCATCCCGAAATTTGATCGAGGTTGTCATGACTAACAATAAAAATGTTTTAATGACGAATATGAGTTGATAAATAGAGTTTTATCATCATTGAGTACTATGAATAAAAATAATTCGAGTACACGAAGAGTATAAGTGAAGCTATCACAAAAGAGTGAATTGAAGAGATAAAGTTTCGTCTTAACTTTTGACGTTGTCTTGGTTGAATTCCGGATTTCAAGGGATTTAAAGAAATCTTTGAAATCTAAAAGATTTGATTTCTTCGGCGAATAAAGAAAATAGGATCTCTATAATTAAGTACGATGATCTGCCTCGATTACTCTGTCTGATATTTCCATTATAAATTAAACTCTTCTGTTCCATTATTCTCACCATTCCTATACTTTCTTTCTTAGTTCATACATCCAAAAGATTGTAAAAATGTTTAGTCCAGTTCTAATCCTCGATTTTTTTTCTAATTATCATATCTGTCATCTTTCTTTTCGATCTTTCACCAGAAAAAAAAATCTGTTTACTTCTACTATTACCTTGGGGTAATACTATTCTTATTTATACCGTGTCTTTATATTTCTATTCGTATTAATATCCACAGTTTGTAACCTTCGTGTTGTTATTGGGCTTTATATTTTCTCTGCTATTTTGGAGCTCTTTGCCTTTTTATTCTCCTCTCGACCTCTAGTAAAGCGAGTAATGGTCCAGAATTCATAAGTATGGAATTTCGAATGAACTTAATGTTCTAAACAAGAAAGAACGTAATAGCATGATTTGATTTGTCAAATTACCAGAATCACTAAAAATAGAACTATCAAGAATATACTTTCTTGATATGTTCAGAAGTTAAGCAGAATGAAAGAGTTATGTAACATGGCACATGATGACGTTATGATCTGTGAATCATCATGTCCCCTTAGAAACTCAGCATGACTTACTGTAATATAATCACGTTGATCAAGTGTAATTATATTATACTAACTCATGCTTCAGTTCCCAACACTACTTCAAAATCATCCATAATTTAAACTTAAAGGTTTACAGAATATAGAAATTAAACAGTTTCCTTTATGGTGTAATACAGATAATGTGAAAAGAAAACTGATTTCAGATAAGGATAGTTATGAAAATATCTTTAGAAATATCGAAGATATTTATGACGATATTTTAGAATTTCAAAGATCGAAGGTTGATGAAGAAAATCCTTTCACAAGAATTTAGAATAAATAAGGAGCAAGATATTCACTGAAGAGTTCATCAGATACGGAATCATCAGGATTCTTTAAATACAGGGTTTGGTTCTTATATTTCTCCTTGGTCTCCTTCATGGTTTGCTCGATTCATTTTTCAGAACTCAGAGATCTGATTCGTAAGCTATAGTGCTTTTCAGAATTTCAGAATGAAAGTTCATAATTCTAAGAGATAAATGTTATACGTATACATATAACTGTTGATGTAGAAATGCTACGATATTCAAAATACTAATTGCTGATTTCCTATAATTTGTATGGCAATTCTCGTTACAAGGTACGGATGTATATATGATAGGGTTTCAATGACTATATAAAGTGATTTTTCGAAGAGACTTATACCAAGGATACTGAAGTTGCCGGTACGTTTACTGCTAATGTTATGGGATATAAGAGATTCCCCGGTAACGATGACGAAAGGCAAACTTATATATCAAAGTTATAGTGGATTTTATTTGAATGAAAAGTCGAAATTGATTTGCTGAAGCTGTGACAAAATTGGCTACTTTGAAAAGGGATTGCAAAATTATTTTTGGTAATAACAACGCCAAATGAGTTAGCACAGATACGTGTTAAACATTTACTCAGGTTCCGAGTGTTTTTCAGGTGCATAACTATATGCATCATTTTTTCTTTCTTAGATGAAGTGCGATTGGTTTATCTTCTCGATTGAGGTGTTTTCAAGAATCATGAAAGGTTTGAACGCAGATTGTAATCATCAAGATACAAATGAGGTTTAAGATGAAATCAAGTGGCAAACTTGAAGAATTGTTTACTTTCATATGTTATAATCAATATTTTAATTCATTTTAATTGTCCAATGTTGGTAGTCCACAGTTGGTAGTCCACAGTTAGCAATTCAATAATTCATATATAGTTTAATATATAATATTCGAATTAATTAATACGTATCGTGACCCATTGTATACATGTCTCAGACTAGATCACAACTCAAAGTATATATTATTTTAGAATCAACCTCAACCATGTATAGCTAACACAAGCATTACTGCATATAGAGTGTCTATGGTTATTCCAAATAATATATATAGATGCGTCGATATGATATGTCAAAACCTTGTATACGTGTCCCGATATTTAAAGTGCATAAAATAAATAACAGAAATTAAATGACAATAAATAAAATTGCGAGAATGTAAATTGCGATAATTAAATTGCGATAAATAAAATGTAATCAGTTAGCTAGGAACAATTAGCTAGTAACAGTTAGCTAGGAACAGTTAGCGTGGATTCTTAACAAAATTTCTCATAGTTAATTTGTTTGTTTCTAACAAATTTTATTTTGTCCAATGTTTTCTTCATTATGCCACTTGTTGAGTTCTGATAAGTCAAAATCCAAATATGAAATTGAATGGTTATTCTGTGGTGAAAGGATACGTATATCTGTGGATGTAAGTAGGATAGTAAATGACTGTTGAATCAGATTCGAAGAATGTACATTGTAACTTATTAATGTGAAATCTAAATATTCCTCGGGTATTACCTACCCATTAAAATATTTTCACCATTAACAGTTTGTACGAAAGAATTTTTAATTACAATCTTTATGAAAATATACTTACATATATATATTCTCTTCAGATGTAATCATGGATTTAATGAGTTAATATAATATTAATCTCATTTGATTTACCGTTAGAACTAGAATACATAATCTCTAAAACATTAGAGATTACATAATTGTCATGAAGAACGAAGATAATTGATGTAGAACGATACGTAGAACGGTGATTATACTCGAGGTACAGAATGAGATGTTGAGGCATGGATTGTTGATGGTACTGGTGTCAATGTTGGTGGTACTGTTGGTGCCAGTGGTGTTGTTGAAGCTTGTAATGACCCATCCTAATCAATCTGGACGAATACATTACATTTGGTTACATCGCGAGGTACTTGACCTCTATATGATGCATTTTACAAACATTGCATTTTTTTTTAAAAGACAAACTTTCATTACATCGAAAGTTGATGGCATGCATACCATTTCATAATATATCCAACTATAATTGACTTAGTAATAATCTTGATGAACTCGACGACTCGAATGCAACGTCTTTTGAAATATGTCCTAAATGACTCCAAGTAATATCTCTAATATGAGCAAATGCACAACGAAAGATTTCTTTCAAACCTGACAATAAAAATGCTTTCAAGTATTAACCAAAAGGTTGGTGAGTTCATTAGTTTATCATAATCATTCATTTTCATCATTTTAATAGACCACAAGATTTTCATTTTTCATAAACATCCATCTCATATCAGGCATTTCGCAAACTGCATAGAGATAAAAATCATTCATATGGTGAACACCTGGTAACCGACCTTAACAAGATGCATATAGAATATCCCCTATCATTCCGGGACTCCCTTCGGACATGATAAATTCAAAGTACTAAAGTATCCGGTACTTTGGATGGGGCTTGTTGGGCCCAATAGATCTATCTTTAGGATTCACGTCAATTAGGGTGTCTGTTCCCTAATTCTTAGATTGCCAGACTAAAAAGGGGCATATTCGGTTTAATAATCCAGCCATAGAATGTAGCTTTAAGTACTTGTGTCTATGTCGACAAACATTTATAAAAACAGCGCATGTATTCTCAGTCCTAAAAATATATATTGAAAAAGCATTTAAAAAGGAGCAAATGAAACTCACAATACTGTATTTCGTAGTAAAAATACATATGACGGCATTGAACAATGCAAGGTTGACCTCGGATTCACGAACCTATATCAGTAATATATATCAAATAATGTAATGAACCTATAATAATATTAAAACAACTTTTAATCATATAATATTTTTATTTATTATATAATTGTTATATATATACTTGCATATTTGTTTTAATATTTTAATAATTTATTGGTTGTATTAAGATGATAAGTTAAATATATTTATTATTCATTTTAAATAACTAACTAATATTTATTATTAAATTACTATAGCAAGTTTATTACTTATAAGTATTTACTAAATTATTTTAATATTAATAATTTTATACTGGTAATAATGATATTAATAATAATAATAGTTGTAAAAATATTAATTTTACTGTTACTGATAGTTATAATTAATGATTTTAATAATAATAATAACACTTATTATAATATCGATATTATTAATTATGATGATAATAATAATAATAATAATAATTTTGATACTTATAATGATAACTACAGTGCTAATAATAATAATTCAAATAAATAACAATTATGATAAGTCTGTTAATGATACTTTGTAATATTAGTAATGATAATACTAATAATAATACCTAAGTTAATGATAATAATAATAATACTAATAATTTATAAAATGATACAAATACTAATATTAATGAAAATAATTTGGATTATTTTCATAATAATAATATTAATCTTAATCATAGTGATAATAGTAACTCCTATATTAATAATACTAATAATAAAAATACCTTTATTGATTTTGATATAGATAACAATAATAATCCTAACAATATTGATGAATATATAATAATAATAATGATATTGTCAATAATGAGTTTATTACTAATACTTTTATTGATAATAATAATAATGATTTTAATTATAATAATAATACATATGTAATATTAGTAATAAAAATAATAATAATACTAAGTAATGATAATAATATTAGTAATAATAACAATTTTAACAATAATAATTAATACTAGTAATAACAATAACAATCATAATAATAATAATAATAATAATAATAATAATAATAATAATAATAATAATAATAATAATAATAATAATAATAATAATAATAATAATAATAATAATAGTCAAAGAAATAAAAGGCTACCTTAACAAGCTTTAAAAAGAAATTGATGTCCCAGCTCGGAATTGAACCCGAGACCTCTCGCACACCCGCTAACACCACACACCACTGCACTATTACTACTTTTCTGATATTATACGAACTCCCAATTTATTTAACTAGTTTTCTGTATTAAATCCTTTCTTCCTCATCCGTTAACTAGTCGACCAGAGTTCAATCCCATATCAACAAAGAATAAAAGAATTTTAATAACATTTAAATTGAAGTAAGATTACCAGTTGCGAGTGATTAACTTAATTAAAACAGAAAAAAATAAAAATAAAGCTGTACAGCCCGTTTTGAACTCCTCAAGAACTCAAACATTAAAATCGATTTTAAAAGTGTTTTAGACCCCGATCATAATATGAAAAAGATCCTAAATGGTTATTTGAAACTATCTGGATCATCAATTAAACTTAAAACATTAAAACGAGCTCGAATTTAGCCATGAACAAATACTTTGACTTTTTGATAATTATCTTTGACCTCAAAATTAGAATTCAATACTAAGAGTTGGAAGTTCAACTTTTGCAGAAAGATTGAGTATTAAGTTCCTAACAGAATTGCATTTACACTTTTTGAAACTAATTTCGAAATCGAGCTTTTTAGAAAAATATACACGAGCAGAGCACTACGTGTGTTCTTTAGCTTTTCTTTTGAAATTCGATAAATTAAAAACTGTTAAGGGAGTTTATGATTGATAAAAGGTAATGTAAAGTCATGTTGTATTATTCACAATTGGAATCAAACATTTTTATATAGCAAAGTTCATCGACAACAAATATAAATCGTATCTGGAAAAGAAATAAAAAAATATATATAAAGGACTATATTAATCTGTACTGGTTTGTATTACAGTGATAAATTGATACTGACTTCTAACAAAATTGGAGACAAAAATAAGAAGTAAATACAAGATGGAGATAGGCAAATGACTTCGATCCATATCTGATTCTATATATTTTATCTTAATTTTTATAATTAATTCTTAATATTTATAATTCTGTTAAATAATTATTAATAATAATAGAATCAAAAATAAGGATATTGATTAATAATATCAAGATAATACTAAAGATAATACTAATAATAATAATAATAATCATATTAATAACTAAAATCATATTTATAACAATATTATTATTAGAAAAATACATTATAAATGATGTTTCTTATAATATTACTTATAAAAATAATGATAATGAATAAATAATATTAATAACACGGATACTGATAATTATTAATGACAATGTAAACAATGAAAATAATACTAACTAATGATATTTAAATTATATCTAAGTTATACTTTTAATTATTCTTACAATAATATTTGTACTTATAGATTATAATTAATCTTATTAATAAATGTAATACAATAGTCATACTCTGTAATATTATATATAATAGTAATACAAATATAATAGTAATAATAATAATACTAATACTTAATAATAACATAACAATGATAATAATAACAATAATATCTAATAATACTACTAATATTAAATATTAATTATGTTACATGTTTCATTTTTATATAATAATTAATAATACAAATAATGGTATTAATAATACTAGTGAAAGTAATAATAATATTGATGTAACAATTTATACATATTAAATTAATATTGTTAATAATACTGATATCAATATTAATAATGAAAGTAATATAATAACTATATTTTAACTCATAATTAAATTTAATATAATAATATTACATTTTATTAGTTATGTAATACCTATAATAACACATTTGAATATTTAATATTTATATACATTAGATATATTACACATACATATATTATTAATTGTGTACAGAATTCATTTATATATATCTATATATTTATTTTAATAATATCTTACTATTTTGTGAATTACTTTACATATTTAAATCACATGATTAATTGATATTACATTAATACAAATTAATATATACACGTGTATATATATATATGTATATATATGTATATATATGTATATATATTTATATATATATTTATTTACATATTTATTTACACACAAATGTTCGTGAATCATCGGGAATAGTCAAAGGGCAAATGCATTCCTGTAAATAGTTCCAAAGTTTTCGATACTCAATATTACAGACTTTGCTTATCATGTCGAAATCATATAAGATTTAAGTTTAAATTTGGTCGGAAATTTCTGGGTCATCACAAAGCTGGTAAGTTTTGTACCATATTCTCCAAATTTATTACTCGAGCGCGAATCTCATTGACTATTACTTCGGGATGATTGTCGGTCGGAACGAGCGAATGAATAAGGTTTAGAATTTTAGATAGAATATAATCGTGGCGAGATACTCTGGAAATGAGGTTGGAAATGGTGTTTCGAATGGGTTCGCCGGTAAATGCTTCAGGTTCTTCGCCAAGAGGGGAATGTGGTGGATGGAAAGGATCGCCTTCTTCACGTCTTCATCGGTTAAGTCATCTACGAACCCATCCCCAATTCATACAGAATTGAAGATGACTAGTATGGCTGATCCATTTCATTTACACTGTTTCGGAGCTTAGGTGAATATCCATGTCAGAATAGCTGTCGGAATAACTATCGGAATAGCTATCGAAATCTGAGGGACTCGAACTGGTTGAGGGATTCATCTCGTACGATCAGATGAAGGATTTTTGATAAAAATAGATTATATGATGTAGATTAGTACCCTGCAATACATAATTTACATATGCATATATAATACTAAAATCTCATAAGTTACGGAGGAATCTACGGAATCTGTCAGGCAAAGGTAACAGCAACAGATACGCTAAGATATGAATTTATCTATACAATGTCTATGAAATAGAGGTAGTAAGACATGTCTAGACTTTAAGGATGATAAGCAAATAATTTTCGACACTAAATGATCAGCAAAACTTTTGACATGCAGACACGGTCGAAGTCCAGACTCACTAATGCATCTAAAAAACTATCAGTTAGACACACTAATGCAAGACCTGGTTCGCTAAGACCACCGCTCTAATACCAACTGAAGGGACCCGTCCTAATCCATCTGGACGAATACATTACATTTGGTTACATCGCGAGGTACTTGACCTCTATATGATACATTTTACAAACATTGCATTCGTTTTTAAAAGACAAACTTTCATTTCATCGAAAGTTGACGGCATGCATACCATTTCATAATATATCCAACTATAATTGACTTAATAATAATCTTAATGAACTCAACGACTCGAATGCAATGTCTTTTGAAATATGTCATGAATGGTTCCAAGTAATATCTCTAAAATGAGCAAGTGCACAGCGAAAGATTTCTTTCATATCTGAGAATAAACATGCTTTCAAGTGTCAACCAAAAGGTTGGTGAGTTCATTATTTTATCGTAATGAATCATTTCCATAACTTTAATAGACCACAAGATTTCTATTTTCATTTTTCAATAAATATCATCTCATATCAGGCATTTCGCATAAACTGCATAGAGATAGAAATCATTCATATGGTGAACACCTGGTAATCGACATTAATAAAACGCGTCTAGAATATCCCCATCATTCCGGGACTCCCATCGGACATGATAAAATCGAAGTACTAAAGCATCCATAACCCGGATGGGGTTTGTTAGGCCCAATAGATCTATCTTTAGGATTCGCGTCAATTAGGGTTTCTGTTCCCTAATTCTTAGATTACCAGACTAAAAAGGGTGATTTTCGATTCGATAATCCAACCATAGAATGTAGTTTTTTATCACTTGTGTCTATTTCGTTAAACATTAATAAAATCAGCGCATGTATTCTCAGTCCCAAAAATATATATTGCAAAAGCTATTAAAAAGGGAGCAAATGAAACTCACTTAATGTATTTTGTAGTAAAAATACATATGACGACATTGAATAATGCAGGGTTGGCCTCGGATTCACGAACCTATATCATTCATATAATTATTAATATATATATAATCATAATTGAACAAATTCATATATTATAACCTATGTTATATATAATATATATATTTAATTTGTGTATAAAATTTTGAAATGATTGGTGTTTAGATAGTTATATTAATATATTTTTAGTTAGTATTATATTAAAAATACCTAATTTGTTATATATGAATATTCGTATAAAATTCGTCAATATGATTAATACATATTTTTATGTAATATTACCTATAAATATATTTTTATATACATAATATTTATTTAGTAAAGTAATATTAATAATAATAATGATAATAATAATAATAATAATGATAATAATAATACTACTACGTAATACTTATGCTAATGATAATGATAATAATACTAATAATTATAAAAGGATACTAATACTAATATTGAAGATAATAAAACTAGTTTGTGTTATTTTCATAGTAATAATAATAATGATAATCCTAATCATAATAATACTTATGTTAATATTAATAAATATAACAATAATAATAATAATAACAATAATAATAATAATAATAATAATAATAATAATAATAATAATAATAATAATAATAATAATAATAATAATAATAATAATAATAATAATAATAATAATAATAATAATAATAATAACAACTACATCAAAAATGCTTTAATAATATAAATTGCCACAGCATAGTCTCGAACCCGTGACCTCTCGCATACCCGATAACACTCTTAACCATTAAGCTACACACTATTTCTCAAAATTTATTACTATCCAATTATATTTAACCCGTTACTATCTCGGCCCAACAGAATTTACTTAACCCAACAGAACCTTAAACTTTGGCCCAACTTCTTTAAATATATGAAACCCAATTAGCACCCCAGTTTAACAAAAGCCCAGTTGAAATTTGGAAGCCCAACAGCTTCTATTTATGATTAAAAAAAATGCAGCCGGCTAGGTTCGATCCTGAGACCTCTCGTTCACTCAACACCCACTCTAACCATTCGTCTATTGTTACTTATCTGATTTAAATCAATTTCTAATTATATATGAACTGTATATACCTGTTTCCCTTTCTTCTTCAAAAACTAAAACCCAGCACTATTCCTTTATCTTCATCACTTAATCAATTATCAATATCATCTATCATCATCATGTATTATCGACATCATTCATCATCATTAATCGTCATACCATCGTTTATCACTTTATCTACATCATCTTGACATCATCGACATTCATCATCATCTAACATCTCGTCATCACCACCATCATACTCGCTACTGTATCTTCATAATCATTATCTATTATCTAACGTCTTCATCACCTATATCACTAATATTCTCTTCGTTGCAACAGAAAAAGCGAAAAAAAAATAAAACCTACGCGAAGTGCTCGTATCCCACACGCTCTTCATAGTGTAGTTCTTGACCATCGTTTACCGTAGTATCAATATCATTTATGTTTTTATCGTGATTTTTATACAGAATACTATAGTTTTGGCAGCAATACCGAACACAAATAGAAAACGTAGGTGTTTTTGTTGTTTTGTCTTCGAACAGCATCAAAACAATAGTAGCGTTGGCGTGGTCGGTGGTGGTTGTTGATGGTGATTTTCCTGATGAAATTAGAGTGGAAAAATGGTGGTGATTTCGACATTCACGAATAAGGAACAAGAAGAAAAAAAAATAAGAGAAGAGAGAGGGAGGTTCTCGTGTGTTGATCAACAAAACAGTGGAGGGTGTTGATTTAGTTTGATAATGGAAGGTGGTTTGCTTCGGTTGTTCACGATGTTAATGGTGGTTGGTAGTGGTGACGGAGGTGGCTGCAACATGGTGGTGGTGGTGGGTTGTCTAATTGGTGAAGGTGGCGGTGGAGGATTATGGATTGCTTGGGTAACAATAAACTTAGAATAATTAAAACTAAAACAATGAGTAGTAGTGATTTTTGCACTTTGGTTCCAGTTGAGGTGATGAAGTGTGGCGGTGGTTGCAGGTGGTCTCGGTGGTTAGTGATGGTGACAATGGTTAATGGTGGTGACCGGATAAGAAAGAAAGAAAGATGATTGATTATGTAAAAAAATACATATGCTTATGTATCATGATAATATATATAATTAGATTAGATGATAAAGTAATTAACAATCAAAACAGTAAACATCTCGTGATATATAATTGAATGTATACTGCCGACACTTTTAACTGCCCGTGTATCGTGCACTATTTGAAATCAGGGGCGGATAAAAGTCTTCGGAAAAATCCCAAAATTATGGTATAAAATTCGATCCTTAATTTGTTAAATAAAAATTACATCAACTGTCCCTCTCATTTTTGAGTGAAATATAAATAATGTTAAAACTTAACAAATAGTTCCTAAATACATTTTTAATAAGTCTAAAATTTATAGAACTCATTTTCGTATCACCGTTTATTTTAAAATTACATAAGTTTGAATTTAACCTGCTTAATATCAATCGAAACATCAAACAAGTATTTCAATCATTTAATATTTATTTTTAATATACTTTATTTATATATAGAGATATATTTTAAATAATAATTATTATAATATCCTATTTTTATTTTATTAATTTTTAATAACAACAACATATAATACTTCAAATTATATTTCGAATTATTATTTAAATATACATACATATATATCTATTTACAATTAATTGTTCGTGAATCATCGGGAATGGTCGAAGGTCAATTGAATATATAAACATTGTTCCAATATTTTCTGAACTCAACATTACATAGTTTGCTTATCGTATCGAAATCATATATAGATTAAGTTTAAATTTGGTTGGAAATCTCCTGGTCGTCACAGTTTCAGCCGAATGGGATAGGGTGGGCCCCATAAGTGGGCCAACTTTGATAAATGACAATTTCCTTATGGCCCGAACGCTCAATCGAAAACCGAAACGCGAAAACACGACTACGCGATTAATTATTCGGAGATATATTAAATACGCGATGAAAAATATATATAAACACTATATATAAATATATGACCTTAAAATATCATATTTAAAATAATTAGGATTTAAAAATCCCGATAGCTTGACCGTTGGTTTGAAAACTGAAAAGATTCGCCGGATAGAAATCCACGATTCGTATAAACGTACAATTTAAAATATGAATACAAATATCCATTTAACACATAATAATTAATATATTATTACTAAAATAATAATATAGGTCATAGAAATGACGTGGCACGAATAGCAATTAACGGGCGTTAAATAATTAACGGTAAAAGATAACTGAAAAAGTAGGGTCGTTACACTCGATGTACTAAATACCACGCCCACTAGCTCTTATGTCTAGTGAGCATTTTGGGTGAGGGTGTTAAACCCGGTAGCTACCTTTAGGATTCGCGTCAATTAGCAGGCAATTATAATGTCCAAACTAATTCTTAGGTTACCAAGCTATAATAATCAGGGGGAAATATTCACATCAATTAGTGGCAATTATAACGTCCAACTAATTCAACAGAACTTCTGTCTGTATAATAATTCATTAGAGGAATGTTTTGCTTGTGTCTATCTTGTCAAACATTTATAAAAGCATTTTATGTATTCTCAGTCCCAAAAATATATATTGCAAAAGCATTTAATAAAAAGGATCAAATGAACTCATGCATATAAATATTGTAAAACAGTTATTAAAACTTTGCATGAATTCAAAGTCCAAAAATGTAAAGAGTAAAAGAGATCATATGAAACTCACGATACGATATTTTGTAGTAATAATATGCATACGATGGAACTGAACCATGTACAGGGTTGGCCTCGGATTCACGAACCTATATCAAGTATATATATTAACACATTATAATATAAATCAATTAAGTTTATATATTTTGTTATGTATTAAGATTAATATTCTTATATATAATTTTATTAATACTTATAATACATTATGATACTTATATGATATTTAATTAATGTTATATCAATAATATTAGTTAAAATATAATTTTATGTAATATTAGTATACTTTATGTAGTAAATATATTTATATATATACATATATATAACTTTGGTTTTGTAAAATTAATAATTGTAGTATTACTAGATTAAAGATAATAATAATATTGATAGTAATAAAAGTAATTTTAATAAAAATTATAGTTTTACTAATAATGATAAAGTAAAAATGATAGTTTTAGCAAAAATAATATTTTTAATAATATTACTAGTTATTGATTCGATAGCAAGCGTCGATTTATTGGTGACTTGACTGACTTTAGAGCCTAAATTAAATTTCAGGCAGGATTTAAAACCCATGAAAATTTGATTTTACCATTTTCATGGTGTCTCAATTTATTTTATTTTATAAAAAACTTTTTCCTACTTATTGGCCCGAGGTCCACTCGGAAGCAATCTCTTTATCTGTCGAATAGAGAGAGGGATGACTTTCTCTACTTTTGAGAATGCTTTCACTCTGGGTGGAGAAATGAATTGTCTTTATTCTCGGTTAGGGGAATGATTGTCTACATCTCATGTAGTGACCCGAACTTTTCTATGTTTATATATATTAAATGAAATTGTTATTTACATGATTAAGTGTTTCTAACATGTTAAGCAATCAAACTTGTTAAGACTTGATTAATTGAAATAGGTTTCATATAGACATTTGACCACCCAAGTTGACCGGTGATTCACGAACGTTAAAACTTGTAAAAACTATATGATGACATATATATGGTTATATATATAGTTAACATGATTTTATGATATGTAAGTATCTCATTAGGTAATTTAACAATGAGTTATATACATAAAAATGAGACTATTAAATTAAGAAACTCGAAAACGATATATATAACGATTATTGTTATAACAATGTCTTACTAAGTACATATGAATCATATTAAGATATTGATACACTTGGTTAATTATGTTAAATTATAAGTAAATATATCATTAAGTGTATTAACAATGAACTACATATGTAAAAATAAGACTACTAACTTAATGATTTCGAAACGAGACATATATGTAACGATTATCGTTGTAACGACATTTAACTGTATATATATCATACTAAGATATATTATATATCATAATATCATGATAATGTAACAATTTAACATCTCTTTAGATATAATAAACAATGGGTTAATAACATTTAACAAGACCGTTAACCTAAAGGTTTCAAAACAACATATACATGTAACCACTAACGATGACTTAGCGACTCAGTTAAAATGTATTTACATGTAGTGTTTTAATATGTATTCATACTCTTTTGAAAGACTTCAAGACACTTATCAAAATACTTCTACTTAACAAAAATGCTTACAATTACATCCTCGTTCAGTTTCATCAACAATTCTACTCGTATGCACCCGTATTCGTACTCGTACAATACACAACTTTTAGATGTATGTACTATTGGTATATACACTCCAATGATCAGCTCTTAGCAGCCCATTTGAATCACCTAACACATGTGAGAACCATCATTTGGCAACTAGCATGAAATATCTCATAAAATTACAAAAATATGAGTAATCATTCATGACTTATTTATATGAAAACAAAATTACACATCCTTTATATCTAATCCATATATCAACGACCAAAAATACCTACAAATACTTTCATTCTTCATTTTTCTTCATATAATTGATCTCTCTCAAGTTCTATCTTCAAGTTCTAAGTGTTCTTCATAAATTCTATAAGTTCTAGTTTCATAAAATCAAGAATACTTCCAAGTTTGCTAGCTTACTTTCAATCTTGTAAAGTGATCATCTAACCTCAAGAAATCTTTCTTATTTACAGTAAGATATCTTTCTAATACAAGGTAATACTCATATTCAAACTTTGATTCAATTTTTATAACTATAACAATCTTATTTCGAGTGGAAATCTTACTTGAACTTGTTTTCGTGTCATGATTCTGCTTCAAGAACTTTCAAGCCATCCAAGGATCCTTTAAAGCTAGATCTATTTTTCTCATTTCTAGTAGGTTTATCCACAAAACCTGAGGTAGTAATGATGTTCATAACATCATTCGATTCATATATATAAAACTACCTTATTCGAAGGTTTAAACTTGAAATCACTAGAACATAGTTTAGTTAATTCTAAACTTGTTCACAAACAAAAGTTAATCCTTCTAACTTGACTTTTAAAATCAACTAAACACATTTTCTTTATCTATATGATATGCTAACTTAATGATTTAAAACCGGAAAACACGAAAAACACCGAAAAACCGGATATACGCCGTTGTAGTAACACCGCGGGCTGTTTTGGGTTAGTTAATTAAAAACTATGATAAACTTTGATTTAAAAGTTGTCCTTCTGGGAAAATGATTTTTCTTATGAACATGAAACTATATCCAAAAATCATGGTTAAACTCAAAGTGGAAGTATGTTTTCCAAAATGGTCATCTAGACGTCGTTCTTTCGACTGAAATGACTACCTTTACAAAAACGACTTGTAACCTGTAATTCTGACTATAAACTTATACTTTTTCTATATAGATTCATAAACTTAAGTTCAATATGAAACCATAGCAATTGGATTCACTCAAAACGGATTTAAAACGAAGAGGTTATGGATAAAATAAGATTGGTTATTTTTGCTTGTTGTAGCTACGTGAAAATTGGTAACAAATCTATATTAATCATATCCTAGCTAACTTATATTGTATTATACATGTATTCTAATATATTATATAATCTTAGGATACCATAGACACGTATGCAAATGTTTTGACATATCATATCGACCCATCTATATATATTATTTGGAACAACCATAGACACTCTATATGCAGTAATGTCGGAGTTAGCTATACAGGGTTGAGGTTGATTTCAAAAATATATTTAGTTTGAGTTGTGATCTAGCCTGAGCCGTGTATACACTGGGTTGTGGATTGATTCAAGATAATATATATCGATTTATTTCTGTACATCTAATTGTGGACAACTAGTTATAGGTTATTAACGAGGACAGCTGACTTAATAAACTTAAAACATTAAAACGTATTAAAAATGTTGTAAATATATTTTGAACATACTTTGATATATATGTACATATTTGTTATAGGTTCATGAATCGACCAGTGGCCAAGTCTTACTTCCCGACGAAGTAAAAATCTGTGAAAGTGAGTTATAGTCCCACTTTTAAAATCTAATATTTTGGGATGAGAATACATGCAGTTTTATAAATGTTTTACGAAATTGACACAAGTAAATGAAACTACATTATATGGGTGAATGATCGAAGCCGAATATGCCCCTTTTGCTTGGTAGCCTAAGAATTAGTAAACCGATTTAATAATTGACGCGAATCCTAAAGATAGATCTATTGGGCCTAACGAACCCCATCCAAAGTACCGGATGCTTTAGTACTTTGATGTTGTTTTTATCATGTCCGAAGGATTTCCCAGAATGATAGGGGATATTCTTATATGAAGGTATTTCATATGCCCGAGAGACATATTAAATTAATGTGGCTAATGTGTTATGATCCAAGTCGGGTCATACCCAATAACAAGCTTATCGACACCTTATATGTATTTAATCTTAACGAATGGATCGTTAAATAAATACGCGACACTTGAACTTTAGAAAATCGGTTTTCTAAAGTATTTTCACTTGAGATAAATTATTTAGATAATTTATATATAATTGTTTATAGGTTTAAATGATTATGTTGTGTTATATTTTATAAAAGGTTTTATAAAAATGTATAAGTAACAAATCAATACATAAGTTTATAAAAATTTATAAACTTTTATAAACTTACATGTATATATAAAAAATATATATGTAGTGGGCTGATTTGGGACTCCAAGAGAAGACCACACATGCTCACTTTTGTTACTTCCTAGATACACAAGTTCTTAAGTGCATGCTACTTCCTTGAACCAAGTAATTGACCAAGGATTCTACTTGCAAGTTCAAGAAAACTCTCTCAACCTTTCAGCTACTAATCTGGCCGAAATCAGTGAGCTCAAAGGAGGAGGTTTCTTGCTTGGTTTCTAGCTTAATAAGTGTCTTAAAATCCTAACTAATTCAAGGAAAGTGTTGGTGATTGAAAACTTGGTGTATTACACACTTGAGGCTTCAAGTTAGAAGCTATAAACTCTTCAATATCATCAAACATTCTGCTCATATTTGGGAGCTGCTGTTCGAATTTTTCCAAGGCAGAAAGGTGGGTTTTCAAGCTAGATTAACAAGGGTGTTAAGGTTATAAAGTCTAGCTAACTTAAGGGTGGTGTTGGAGGATCAAAGGCTTGAAGTTCTACACTTTTGTTCATCATCTTACTACCATTTTGGACAGCCCTTAAACTTGTTTTAAGGAGGTATATTACTCTTCCTTTTCTTGTTAATTGTAAGCATGATTTCATAACTTGATCCTTGTGGGATTTAACTTTAATTGGTTTAAAGATTAAACAAGTTTAATTGGTAATTACACGCTTCCGTTTTGATTATAATCTTGAATGGTTTTAAGAGTTTCAAACTTGTTAAATACCAACAATGGTATCTAGAGCCGAAGTTGTTGAAATATGCTTCAATATGTTATTTTAAACCCACTATATTTGCATTCTATAAACATGCATGAATGTAGAATGCAAAAATAAAAGGGTTTGGGTGGGTTTAAAGTTAAGGCCGAATTTATGGAGTCCCAAAATGGGTTTGGGTTCTTCCATTTGGTTCATATTTTGGTTGCATGTTAATGTTCACAATCTTAGCCTTGACCTTGTGTTGCATGCATGTGTGTTTGAATGAATTGTATTATTCATTTGGTATATAATATTAATTCATTCAATTTGGTTTGTAATAATTCATTCATTTGGTTATGTAATTTATTTTATATTTGGCATGTAAAATAGATTAGGTTATATTTTCATTTTCTAGAGAAAAATGTATTAGGATACATATTTTGTAAAAATGAAGATACAAGATGATGAAGACTTGAAGAACACAAGGTGCATATGGATGCAAGGTTAAGTGGGAGATTTGAAATCTCCTACTTTATTACCCCTTAACCCGGTGACATTTGTTTTCGGCTAAACAAATGTCCACCAAAATGGCTAGATTGTGAACATACTTGTTTTGCATGTGTGGTTGTTTGTTTGTTTATTGTATTGTATGTTTGGTTGATACAATTAATCACAAGATAACAACAAGCAAAACGACAATTTAATTGGTTAAATTAAACGTATTAATAACATGCAAAATGACAATTTAATTGGTTAAATTAAACGTATTAATAACATGCAAAATGACAATTTAATTGGTTAAATTAAAAGCAACTAAAGACCTTAATAAATGGTTATTAAGAACAAGAAAAGGATCATGTATATATAAAATGGTTTATATCAAGTAATTGGCAAATTACAAGACATGAAAATGGTTTTTCATAAGTACCATACACTAAATGCATGTTGGTGTATGGCATAAAAGTTTTCTCAAACTAGAATTAATGAAAACTTAAAATCCCTTTCACAAACAAGGCAAACAAGTTTAACGCCATCCTTTTGTGCGACACTTAAACATATTAGGGAACTCATGATGGGATAAAGGTCACCTAACCATTATGAGCAAACTAATATGATTAAGGTAAATTTCGCATACAAGTAGGATAAAGGTCACCTAACTGCTTGTTTGTTAAATTTACAAGTTTACACAAGTAGGACGACTTGATTTGGGAATCATGAACTTAGGGTCACCGAAGCATGAGGAACAAATAGGCGTTGATGGGATAAATATGCCATGCAAAAAGATTGCATGATCCCATAATTTAGAAGTTGCAAAAGGATTGCAATTGTCATTATGACTACCTAGCTAAATCAAATAACGGGATAAAGGTCACCTAACCGAAATTTGATTTACCGTTGGATTCTAATATTTAATAAGTCAATTAAAATATAAAAGGGTATTGTTTATTAAATTTAAAATCAATACTTAAATGAACTTTGTTAAATTTTGTAGATGGCCGCCAATAACAACAACAACACGCAAAATGCACCAATTAACTTACACAGCCTATCATTAAGGTCTCTCCTCGAGAAGGACAAACTCAACCATACAAACTTTATGGATTGGTTCCGCAATCTTAGGATTGTCCTCAAACTCGAGGATAAGGCGTATGTGTTGGAGGACCCCATTCCCGATCAACCCAACGAGGATGATACGGAAGGCATGGCTTATTGGGATAAGTATTGCGCCGATTCGGTGCAAGTCGCTTGCCTAATGCTTGGGACTATGATACCCGAACTCCAAAAGGATTTCGAGCATCATACTGCGTACGACATGATCACGCAATTGAAGGAGATGTTCCTTCAACAAGCACGTGTCGAGCGCTTCGAGACCGTTCGAGCGCTTCATGCATGTCGTATGTCCTTAAGATGAAAAGCCTCATTGATCGCATAAACCGTCTTAATCTCCACATATCTAATGAGCTAGCCACGGATCTTATCTTAAACTCCTTGTCAAAGAGGTTTGACCAATTTGTAATTAATTACAATATCAATGGGATGGATAAGACCATTGGTGAACTTCATGGCATGTTAAGGACGGTCGAAACTAGCATGGGTAAAAGGGCTTCACCCGTGCTAATGATCAATGATGGTAGGTCCAAAGGTAATAACACCTATAAGCCTAAGGCGGCTAAGAGGAAAGGACCCGCCCATCAAGGCAAGGGAAAGGGGAGGATGGTTACCCCAACCAAAAACAAGAACAAGAAGCAAAAGGTTTCCGGACAAGCAAACCCCAAGGAAGACCCGTGCTTCGGTTGCGGTGAAATGGGTCACTGGAAACGCAACTACCCGGTCTACCTTAAGGAGTTGAAGTAAAAGAGGGATGCGGGGCAAACCTCAGGTAATATATATGGTATATATAGAGCTTAGTATTACTTCTTCTAATACATGGGTATTAGACACTGGATGTGGAACTCACATTTGCAATTCTTTGCAGGGGTTCAAAAGAAGTAGCAAGCAAACGGGAACATCAAGTCTCTTTATGGGTAATGGAGCCCAAGTGCAAGTGAAGGCTCAAGGAGACTTTGTATTAAAGCTTCCAAGTGGTTTGGAACTTATTTTGAACAATGTTTTGTATGCACCGGATTTATGTCGAAACATTATTTCAGTTTCCCGTTTAAAAGAATGTGGTTTTTATCTTAATTTTATTAATGATGATATCCACGTTTATTTAGATAATGTATTCTATTTTAAGGCTTCACCTTCAAATGGAATTTATGAATTGGTTCATGATGACACATCATCTAGTAGCTCAATATACCATACTAGCACCAAGAAACTCAAAAGGGATTTGAGTGATTCCTACTTATGGCATTGTCGCCTTGGTCACATAAACAAGAATCGAATGCATACACTTCAAAAGAATGGCCTTTTGAAATCAAATGAACTAGACTCGTTTGATGTATGTGAATCTTGTTTACAAGGCAAAATGACTAAAGCACCTTTCAAAGGGACCTACGAAAGGGCTAAGGACTTATTGGGATTAATACATTCGGATGTATGTGGACCCTTTAAGCCCATAACTAGGAATGGTGAAAGATACTTCGTTACTTTCATTGATGACTTCAGTCGTTTCGGATATGTCTACTTGTTAAGACATAAGGACGAAACTTTTGAAGCATTCAAAGAGTATCAAAACGAAGTACAAAATCAACTCAATAAGACAATCAAGGTACTTCGTACCGATAGAGGAGGTGAATACCTAAGCGATGCCTTCCAAGATCATCTTAGAAGTTGTAGGATTATCTCGCAACTTACTCCACCCGGGACACCACAGCTTAATGGTGTATCCGAAAGGAGGAACCGAACCCTAATGGATATGGTTCGATCTATGATGGCTAGAAGCTCGTTACCTCTATCATTCTGGGGTTATTGTCTATGCTCCGCGGCTCGTATTTTAAATATGGCCCCAACCAAGAAAGTGGAACGAACACCTCATGAGATGTGGTTTGGAAAATCTCCATCTCTATCATACTTAAAGGTATGGGGATGTGAAGATTACACTAAGCGTTACGTCCCTAATAAGTTGAGTGCTCGATCCACAAAGTGTATCTTCATAGGATATCCCAAGGATGATATGGGATACTATCTCTATGATCCACCCGAGCAAAATGTATTTGTAGCTCGGAAGGCTGAATTCCTTGAAACTAAGTTCCTAATGGAAGGTAATAGTGAAAGGAAGATAGATTTTGAGGAGGTTCAAGATCAAGTAGATGATACACAATTGGCTGACACTAGCACTCAACATGAAAATGTTGAGAGTGATCAAATAGATGATCAAAATACACAAGATGTTCGCAGATCTGGTAGGATTAGTAATCCTCCTGAGAGATATGGGTTTCTCATGGATGGTTGCTATGTGGTTGATTTGGATGAACCAACAAACTACCAAGATGCATTATCAAGGATTGATAAGGATAAATGGCAGGAAGCCATGAACACTGAGATGCAATCCATGTATGACAACCAAGTTTGGGAACTTGTTGAACAACCTACTGGCTCAAGGCTAGTTGATTGTAAATGGATTTTCAAAATGAAAACCGACATACATGGAAACTTGGATACATATAAAGCTAGACTTGTAGCAAAAGGTTTCACTCAAACTCAAGGGGTTGACTATGATGAAACTTTTTCGCCTGTGGCAATGCTAAAGTCTATTAGGATATTACTTGCCATTGCTGCTCATTATGAATATGAAATATGGCAAATGGATGTCAAGACCGCTTTCCTAAATGGACATCTTGAGGAAGATGTCTATATGGTTCAGCCTGAAGGTTTTGTTGATCCAAAATATCCCAAAAGGGTATGCAAGTTAAAGAAGTCAATCTACAGATTGAAACAAGCATCTAGAATGTGGAATCATCGTTTTAATGAGGAGGCCAAGAAATTTGGCTTCATTAAAAATGGTGATGAAGCTTGTGTATACAAGAAAGCTAGTGGGAGCAATATCATGTTCCTTGTACTATATGTAGATGATGTATTGTTATTTGGAAATGATATTCCGGCAATGCAAGGTGTTAAAACTTGGCTAAGTAAGTGCTTCTCCATTAAGGATCTTGGAGAAGCACAATATGTTTTGGGGATTGGGATCTATAGAGATAGATCCAAGAAATTGATAGGTTTAAATCAAAGTGCATACATTGAAAGGTCTTGAAAAGGTTCAAGATGGAGAACTCAAAGAAAGGTTTGGTACCTATTCAAAGAGGGACGATTCTCAGTTCATCTCAGTGTCCTACCACGAAAGATGAACAAGAGAGAATGAAGAATGTCCCATACGCATCTGCTATTGGGTCAATCATGTATGCAATGATATGCACTAGACCGGATGTGTCATGCGCTCTGAGCTTGACAAGTAGATACCAGAATAACCCAGGGAATAGTCATTGAATTGCTGTTAAAAGTATATTGAAATACCTTAGGAGGACTAAGGATATGTTTCTAATATATGGGTCTGGTGAGGAGGAACTCGCAGTAAAGGGTTACGTGGATGCGAGTTTCCAAACTAATCGAGATGATTCTCGTTCACAATCCGGTTATGTCTTCATGTTAAATGGAGGTGCGGTCTCTTAGAAGAGTTCAAAACAGGATGTTGTTGCATTATCCACTACAGAGTCGGAGTACATTGCCACATCATTGGCAGCTCAGGAAGCTGCATGGATGAAGAAATTCATCGACGACTTAGGAGTAGTCCCTTCCATTCAGGACCCTCTTGAGATCTTTTGTGACAATGAGGGTGCGATTGCTCAAATCAAAGAACCTCGTGCTCACCAAAAGACCCGTCACATTGAGCGGAGATTCAACTACATAAGGGATGAAGTTGAAAAGGGAAAGATATGTATTCGCAAAGTTCACACAGATCTTAATATAGCGGATCCTCTCACGAAGCTCTTACATGGATCAAAACATGCAGGACATGTTTGTGCATTAGGGCTTCGATATTCTAGTAATTGGCCATGATCTATTTAATTATTGTAATGGAACGAAATTATTCAAACTCATTAATATAATTATGGTTTAATTTATTTTGAGTTAGGTTCCCATTTTGCATATTTTATCCATGAATAAGACATTATTCTAAATTCCGTAGTCGATCACATTTGTGGGAATGAGTGTGAGGTTTAGACTATTATGAACTTGGATTGGTATACATTCACGGAATGAATGTGGGGCAGGATGCTACCAAGGTTCATAGATATCTGTGGGATACAAATATTGGAAGACCCACTCTCAAGATTTACTGTATGGAGCCTTTGTGGTTGATCACATGTAATCTTGAGTAAAGGCGAATATCATCGTATCCTCTGACCTGAGATACATATTGGGTCCTGATATTCACCGAGTATTATGCCTTGATTCTTTCCTTCGCTATTCTGAAATATGGTAGTACATAAGGAAGAACTCAGGTATAATACAAAGTGTGTATCTAGGACGTATGTAGTCAAGATGGAATTTGTCCCTCTTATTCGTTGAGAGTCAGATGTCTAAGGCCTGATAAAGTTAAATCTATAAGAGAGTGGTCACTCTGTATCTCTTGGATTTGACATGACATCTAGGATGAAAGGATATAATGAAAAGATTCACCTATATATCAATTCGAGTTGGGTACTCGAAAGGGATGATGTTATTGAATGGCAAAAAGTCATAACATGTTGGGGGTGATGGACCGAAGTTAGGCGGTATCCATCACTTGCATTAATTTCTTATGTTTCTCGTGCAAGTGGGAGATTGAAGGTATTTCATATGCCCGAGAGACATATTAAATTAATGTGGCTAATGTGTTATGATCCAAGTCGGGTCATACCCAATAACAAGCTTATCGACACCTTATATGTATTTAATCTTAACGAATGGATCGTTAAATAAATACGCGACACTTGAACTTTAGAAAATCGGTTTTCTAAAGTATTTTCACTTGAGATAAATTATTTAGATAATTTATATATAATTGTTTATAGGTTTAAATGATTATGTTGTGTTATATTTTATAAAAGGTTTTATAAAAATGTATAAGTAACAAATCAATACATAAGTTTATAAAAATTTATAAACTTTTATAAACTTACATGTATATATAAAAAATATATATGTAGTGGGCTGATTTGGGACTCCAAGAGAAGACCACACATGCTCACTTTTGTTACTTCCTAGATACACAAGTTCTTAAGTGCATGCTACTTACTTGAACCAAGTAATTGACCAAGGATTCTACTTGCAAGTTCAAGAAAACTCTCTCAACCTTTCAGCTACTAATCTGGCCGAAATCAGTGAGCTCAAAGGAGGAGGTTTCTTGCTTGGTTTCTAGCTTAATAAGTGTCTTAAAATCCTAACTAATTCAAGGAAAGTGTTGGTGATTGAAAGCTTGGTGTATTACACACTTGAGGCTTCAAGTTAGAAGCTATAAACTCTTCAATATCATCAAACATTCTGCTCATATTTGGGAGCTGCTGTTCGAATTTTTCCAAGGCAGAAAGGTGGGTTTTCAAGCTAGATTAACAAGGGTGTTAAGGTTATAAAGTCTAGCTAACTTAAGGGTGGTGTTGGAGGATCAAAGGCTTGAAGTTCTACACTTTTGTTCATCATCTTACTACCATTTTGGACAGCCCTTAAACTTGTTTTAAGGAGGTATATTACTCTTCCTTTTCTTGTTAATTGTAAGCATGATTTCATAACTTGATCCTTGTGGGATTTAACTTTAATTGGTTTAAAGATTAAACAAGTTTAATTGGTAATTACACGCTTCCGTTTTCATTATAATCTTGAATGGTTTTAAGAGTTTCAAACTTGTTAAATACCAACATTATATGCATCTTGTTAATGTCGGTTACCAGGTTTTCACCATATAAATGATTTTTGTCTCTATGTATGGGATGTATATTGAAATATGAAATCTTGTGGTCTATTATTATGATTTGATAATATATAGGTTAAACCTATAACTCACCAACATTTTTGTTGACGTTTTAAGCATATTTATTCTCAGGTGATTATTAAGAGCTTCCGCTGTTGCATACTAAAATAAGGACAAGATTTGGAGTCCATGCTTGTATGATATTATGTAAAACCTGCATTCAAGAAACTTATTTTTGATGTAATATATTCTTATTGTAAACCATTATGTAATGGTCATGTGTAAACGGTATGTTTTAGATTATCATTATTTGATAATCTACGTAATGCTTTTTAAACCTTTATAGATAAAATAAAGGTTATGGTTGTTTTAAAAATGAATGCAGTCTTTGAAAAACGTCTCATATAGAGGTCAAAACCTCGCGACGAAATCAATTAATATGGAACGTTTATAATCAATATGAACGGGACATTTCAGTTGGTATCCGAGCGTTGGTCTTAGAGAACCAGAAAATTGCATTAGTGTGTCTTACCGAGTTTGTTAGGATGCATTGGTGAGTCTGGACTTCGACCGTGTTTTTTCTTCAAAAACGATTGCTTAACATTTTTTTGTGGGAAACTATATATTATTAACATGTAAATATTATGTGATATATTAATCTCTTAACGTGTTTGATATTGTGTGATAGATGTCTACCTCTAGTACAAATCCCATTGATTCACCTAATAATAATGAAGAGTCGAATATATTTTGGGAAGATTCACAAATTCCCGAAGAGGAACCGGAAGAGGAAGAACCGGAAGAAGAGGAACCAGAAGAGGATGAATCGGAAGAGGAGGAACAATAAGAAGAAGAGGTTCCGGAGGAAGAAATATTGATACCTATAGTAAATAAATTAAATAAAAGAAAATCCTCAATCAACTGACAAAAATTAATAATGGTCAATGGTGTTTCCGCCGAGGAAGCAAAATATTAGGAAGATTACCAATTTTCCGATGAATCGGATCCCGATGAGGATTTTGATGATGTTATAGAAATTACCTCGACCCAATTTAATAAAGCGAAAGAAAATAATAAGGGAAAAGGTATAAAAATAGAGAAACCCGATTCCAACCCCGATGAACTTTATATGTATCGACAACATCCGTATTTCCTAAAATGTAACAATGACCCGGGAACCTCGAAACCACCAGGTTTCTCTAAACCATTGTGGAAAAGGACGGCTCGTATTAGAGGAACACCATATATTCCTAGAAAATTAGAAAAACGAACAAAGTCTGAAGAAGAAGAAACCAGTGATTTAGATTAGAGGGTTGTAATCATGTTGTGTATTATATGTATTGTAGTGTGCTTGTACTTTTATGTTCTATGTAAAAATTGCTTGTATTATTTGTTAATTATCTTTTACGAATCTAATCCTTGTCTATTTTACAGTATAAAAAAAAATGGATGTTAAGGGTAGACAACCGAATATTTTAGAAGACCTACCAGAGGATATGATTGAGGAAATCTTGTCTAGAGTCGGTCAGAATTCATCAGCACATTTAGTTATGGCGAAATTAACTTGTCAAACATTTGAAAGACTTTCCAGAAATGCCTTAGTTTATAAAAGGCTTTTCTTTGATAGGTGGGGTATATCACACTGGGGAGACCATAAGTTACGCTGTGTTTTCTTTAAAGCATTAAATGCGGGGAACCCAAATGCAATTTTACGCTACGGGTTAAGAACCTATTTTGACTCAACATATCCCAACATAGGATTTCGTGAATTAGAAAGAGCTTCTAACATGAAACATAAAGAAGCATGTTATGTTTACGGGTTAGTATGTTCGCTTCTTACCAAAGTGAGAAAAAGAAAATCGGATTGCAACTTTTAAATAAGACCTTCCCACAAGTGACAGACTCGGTAGTTGAGATGAGAAACAAGGTTTTTAGATTGTTATGGGGCTGTTGGGCATTACGAAACCCTCGTCCTTTTGACGACATTACAACATGCTGCCTAGCCAATGGTCATAACGGTTACTTTCCATAAAACCAAGGATGGGAAGTCGTCTTAGTAAAACCAGAATGCATGACTTGTTTCTGGACTTATGAATTACGTGTCTTTATTTCCTTTGCTGAACAACTTGCGTATTAACTAGATTTATCTTCAAAACTGTCCTGTATCAAAGTGTACTATATTTCATGTTATATGTAATATAGCGATGTTGTAAGTTTGAAGAATATTTATATGTGATATATTATTATAATCAGTTTTTCATATGGAATTGTAGTAGTTGAATTGTATATTAGCTACTAAGTATGAACTTAACGAGTAGGTAGTACCCGAATATAAACTTATAAAACGCTAATATGAAGAAAAAGCTTTTATAAATGAGTTCATATTATGCTACGAAATACTATTGACTACTCTTAATATTTTGTATGATTAACTCGATTCAGTTGGCTATTTTGAAGGAAATGGCACCGACTACTCGACACACCATGAATATGAGCGAAGAGGAATTTCGTACTTTTCTTGCTGCAAACATAGCCGCAGTACAGGCTACGCTACATACCAACAATAACTCTCAATCTAGCAATGCAGCTAACGGCGCAAGAAATCGTGTAGGATGCTCCTACAAAGAATTCACTGCCTGCAAACCTTTGGAATTTGATGGAACCGAAGGACCAATTGGATTGAAATGGTGGACCGAGATAGTCGAATCGGTGTTTGCCATAAGTAAGTGTACTGAAGAGGACAAAGTTAAGTACACTACGCATACCTTCACAGGTACTGCGTTAATGTGGTGGAATACCTATCTTAAACAGGTAGGACAAAATGCTGCTTACGCACTACCGTGGTCGGCATTCAAGCAATTGATGAACGAGCAGTACCGTCCTAGAAATGAAGTCAATAAACTCAAGGCAGAACTTAGAGAGTTACGAACACAAGGGTTCGACATTACCACGTATGAACGTCGATTCACAGAGTTGTGCCTATTGTGTCCGGGAGTGTTCGAAGATGAAGAAGAGAAGATCGACGTGTTTGTAAAAGGGTTACTAGTAAGGATTCAAGAAGATGTGAGTTCACACGAGCCCGCTTCCATACAAAAGGCAAGTCGAATGGCTCATAAACTCATAAATCAGATTGAGGGAAGAATTAAAGAGCAGGCGGCTGAAGAAGCCAACACGAAACAACTCAAGAGGAAGTGGGAGGAAAATGGTGACAAGAGTCACCAGTACAACAACAATAACAATTACAACCACAATCGCAACAACTATCCCAACAACCGCAACAATAATCGCAACAATAACCACAATCCAAACAATAACTACAACAAACATCCCAACAACAACAACAACAACTACAACAACTGTTTCAACAACAATAACAATCCCAACAACAACCTTAATAACAACAACGGCAACAAAAACCAAAAACGACCATGTCATAGGTGTAAAGAAAATCATCAGGGGTTTTGCACGACATTTTGCAACAGGTGTAAAAGAAATGGTCATAGCGCGACAAAGTGTGAGGTCTACGGACCAAAGTTTAACAGAACTAAAGGAACAAATAATGTCGGAACAAGTAATGTCGAAACAAATAGTGTCAGAGCAAGTAATACCAACGCTGTTTGTTATAAATGTGGAAATCCGGGCCACATTATTAGAAATTGCCCGAATCAGGGGAATACTAATGGGCAGGGCCGTGGAAGATTTTTCAATATTAATGCGGCAGAAGCACAGGAAGACCCGGAACTTGTTACGGGTACGTTTCTTATTGACGATAAATCTGCTTATGTTTTATTTGATTCATGTGTGGATAGAAGCTATATGAGTAGAGAATTTTGTGCTAAATTAAGTTGCCCATTGACGCCTTTGGATAGTAAATTTTTACTCGAATTAGCAAATGGTAAATTAATTTCAGCAGATAATATATGTCGGGATAGAGAGATTAAACTGGGTGATGAAACGTTTAAGATTGATTTAATACCAGTCGAGTTAGGGAGTTTTGATGTAATAATTGGCATGGACTGGTTGAAGAAGGTAAGAGCAGAGGTCGTTTGTTACAAAAATGCGATTCGCATTATGCGTGAAAAAGGAAAACCTTTAATGGTGTAAGGAGAATAGAACAACGCGAAGTTAAATCTTATTAGTAGTTTGAAGGCGCAAAAACTAATAAGAAAAGGTTGTTACGTCATTCTAGCACACATCGAGGAAGTTAAACCTGAAGAAAAGAACATCAGTGATGTTCCCGTCGCAAAAGAATTTTCCGATGTATTTTCGAAAGAATTACCGGGATTACCCCCACATCGATCCGTTGAATTTCAAATAGACCTTGTACCAGGAGCTGCACCAATAGCTCGTGCTCCATACAGACTCACACCAGCGAAATGAAAGAATTACAAAGTTAGTTACAGGAAATTTTAGAGCGTGGTTTCATTCGACCAAGCACATCACCATGGGGAGCTCCTGTTTTGTTTGTCAAGAAGAAAGATGGTACATTCAGGTTGTGTATCGACTACCGAGAGTTGAACAAACTTACCATCAAGAACCGCTACCCACTACCAAGAATCGACGACTTATTTGTTCAACTACAAGGCTCTTCTGTTTATTCGAAGATCGATTTACGTTCTGGATATCATCAAATGCGGGTGAAGGAGGATGATATTCCAAAGACTGCTTTTAGGACGCGTTATGGTCATTACTAGTTTATGGTTATGCCGTTTGGATTAACTAACGCACCAGCTGTGTTCATAGACCTCATGAACCGAGTGTGTGAGCCATATCTTGACAAGTTTGTCATTGTTTTCATCGATGACATACTTATTTACTCGAAGAATGATCAAGAGCACGAAGAACATTTGAGAAAAGTGCTAGAGTTGCTGAGAAAAGAAAAACTGTACGCTAAGTTTTCAAAGTGTGCATTTTGGTTGAAAGAAGTTCAATTCCTCGGTCACATAGTGAACAAAGAAGGTATTCAGGTGGATCCAGCAAAGATTGAAACCATTGAAAAGTGGGAAACCCCGAAAACTTCGAAACACATACTCCAATTTTTAGGACTAGCTGGTTACTACAGAAGGTTCATCCAAGACTTTTCCAGAATAGCAAAACCCTTGACTGCATTAACGCATAAAGGGAAGAAATTTGAATGGAAAGATGAACAAGAGAAAGCGTTTCAATTGTTAAAGAAAAAGTTAACTACGGCACCTATATTGTCATTACCTGAAGGGAATGATGATTTTGTGATATATTGTGACGCCTCAAAGCAAGGTCTCGGTTGTGTATTAATGCAATGAATGAAAGTAATTGCTTATGCGTCTAGACAATTGAAGATTCACGAACAGAATTATACGACGCATGATTTGGAATTAGGCGCGGTTGTTTTTGCATTACAGACATGGAGGCACTACTTATATGGGGTCAAAGGTATTATATATACCAACCATAAAAGTCTTCAACACATATTTAATCAGAAACAACTGAATATGAGGCAGCGTAGGTGGATTGAATTGTTGAATGATTACGACTTTGAGATTCGTTACCACCCGGGGAAGGCAAATGTGGTAGCCGATGCCTTGAGCAGAAAGGACAAAGAACCCATTCGTGTAAAATCTATGAATATAATGATTCACACTAACCTTACTACTCAAATAAAGGAGGCGCAACAAGGAGTTTTAAAAGAGGGAAACTTAAAGGATGAAATACCCAAAGAATCGGAGAAACATCTTAATATTCGGGAAGACAGAACCCGGTATAGGGCTGAAAGAATTTGGGTACCAAAATTTGGAGATATGAGAGAAATGGTACTTAGAGAAGCTCATAAAACCAGATACTCAATACATCCTGGAACGGGGAAGATGTACAAGGATCTCAAGAAACATTTTTAGTGGCCAGGTATGAAAGCCGATGTTGCTAAATACGTAGGAGAATGTTT
Source organism: Rutidosis leptorrhynchoides (assembly GCF_046630445.1). Classification (NCBI taxonomy): domain Eukaryota; kingdom Viridiplantae; phylum Streptophyta; class Magnoliopsida; order Asterales; family Asteraceae; genus Rutidosis; species Rutidosis leptorrhynchoides. Next base: position 193,964,073 of record NC_092341.1, on the reverse strand, counting down.
GACGTGTTCTAAGGTCAAAGCTGAGCATCAGAAACCATCAGGTCTACTTCAACAACCCGAAAACCCGGAATGGAAATGGGAAAACATTACCATGGATTTCATCACTAAATTGCCAAGGACTGCAAGTAGTTTTGATACTATTTGGGTAATAGTTGATCGTCTCACCAAATCAGTACACTTCCTGCCAATAAGAGAAGATGACAAGATGGAGAAGTTAGCACGACTGTATTTGAAGGAAGTCATCTCCAGACATGGAATACCAATCTCTATTATCTCTGATAGGGATGGCAGATTTATTTCAAGATTCTGGCAGACATTACAGCAAGCATTAGGAACTCATCTAGACATGAGTACTGCCTATCATCCACAAACTGATGGGCAGAGCGAAAGGACGATACAAACGCTTGAAGACATGCTACGAGCATGTGTTATTGATTTCGGAAACAGTTGGGATCGACATCTACCGTTAGCAGAATTTTCCTACAACAACAGCTACCATTCAAGCATTGAGATGGCGCCATTTGAAGCACTTTATGGTAGAAAGTACAAGTCTTCGATTTGTTGGAGTGAAGTGGGGGATAGACAGATTACGGGTCCGGAGATAATACAAGAAACTACCGAGAAGATCATCCAAATTCAACAACGGTTGAAAACCGCCCAAACTCGACAAAAGAGCTACGCCGACATTAAAAGAAAAGATATAGAATTTGAAATTGGAGAGATGGTCATGCTTAAAGTTGCACCTTGGAAAGGCGTTGTTCGATTTGATAAATGAGGGAAATTAAATCCAAGGTATATTGGACCATTCAAGATTATTGATCGTGTCGGACCAGTAGCTTACCGACTTGAGTTACCTCAACAACTCGTGACTGTACATAACACTTTCCACGTCTCGAATTTGAAGAAATGTTTTGCTAAAGAAGATCTCACTATTCCGTTAGACGAAATCCAAATCAACGAAAAACTTCAATTCATCGAAGAACCCGTCGAAATAATGGATCGTGAGGTTAAAAGACTTAAGCAAAACAAGATATCAATTGTTAAGGTTCGATGGAATGCTCGTAGAGAACCCGAGTTCACCTGGGAACGAGAAGATCAGATGAAGAAGAAGTACCCGCACTTATTTCCAGAAGATACGTCAACACCTTCAACTGCTTAAAATTTCGGGACGAAATTTATTTAACGGGTAGGTACTGTAGTGACCCGAACTTTACCATGTTTATATATATATTAAATGAAATTGTTATTTACATGATTAAGTGTTTCCAACATGTTAAGCAATCAAACTTGTTAAGACTTGATTAATTGAAATAGGTTTCATATAGACATTTGACCACCCAAGTTGACCGGTGATTTACGAACGTTAAAACTTGTAAAAACTATATGATGACATATATATGGTTATATATATAGTTAACATGATTTTATGATATGTAAGTATCTCATTAGGTATTTTAACAATGAGTTATATACATAAAAATGAGACTATTAAATTAAGAATCTCGAAAACGATATATATAACGATTATCGTTATAACAACGTCTTACTAAGTACATATGAATCATATTAAGATATTGATACACTTGGTTAATTATGTTAAATGATAAGTAAATATATCATTAAGTGTATTAACAATGAACTACATATGTAAAAATAAGACTACTAACTTAATGATTTCGAAACGAGACATATATGTAACGATTATCGTTGTAACGACATTTAACTGTATATATATCATACTAAGATATATAATATATCATAATATCATGATAATGTAACAATTTAACATCTCTTTAGATATAATAAACAATGGGTTAATAACATTTAACAAGACCGTTAACCTAAAGGTTTCAAAACAACATATACATGTAACGACTAACGATGACTTAACGACTCAGTTAAAATGTATTTACATGTAGTGTTTTAATATGTATTCATACAATTTTTAAAGACTTTAAGACACTTATCAAAATACTTCTACTTAACAAAAATTCTTACAATTACATCCTCGTTCAGTTTCATCAACAATTCTACTCGTATGCACCCGTATTCGTACTCGTACAATACACAGCTTTTAGATGTATGTACTATTGGTATATACACTCCAATGATCAGCTCTTAGCAGCCCATGTGAGTCACCTAACACATTTGGGAACCATCATTTGGCAACTAGCATGAAATATCTCATAAAATTACAAAAATATGAGTAATCATTCATGACTTATTTACATGAAAACAAAATTACACATCCTTTATATCTAATCCATATATCAACGACCAAAAACACCTACAAACACTTTCATTCTTCATTTTTATTCATCTAATTGATCTCTCTCAAGTTCTATCTTCAAGTTCTAAGTGTTCTTCATAAATTCTATAAGTTCTAGTTTCATAAAATCAAGAATACTTCCAAGTTTGCTAGCTTACTTCCAATCTTGTAAAGTGATCATCAAAACTCAAGAAATCTTTCTTATTTATAGTAAGATATCTTTCTAATACAAGGTAATACTCATATTCAAACTTTGATTCAATTTCTATAACTATAACAATCTTATTTCGAGTGGAAATCTTACTTGAACTTGTTTTCGTGTCATGATTCTGCTTCAAGAACTTTCAAGCCATCCAAGGATCCTTTGAAGCTAGATCTATTTTTCTCATTTCTAGTAGGTTTATCCACAAAACCTGAGGTAGTAATGATGTTCATAACATCATTCGATTCATATATATAAAACTACCTTATTCGAAGGTTTAAACTTGAAATCACTAGAACATAGTTTAGTTAATTCTAAACTTGTTCGCAAACAAAAGTTAATCCATCAAACTTGACTTTTAAAATCAACTAAACACATGTTCTATATCTATATGATATGCTAACTTAATGATTTAAAATCGAAAAATACGAAAAACACCGTAAAACTAGATATACGCCGTTGTAGTAACACCGCGGGCTGTTTTGGGTTAGTTAATTAAAAACTATGATAAACTTTGATTTAAAATTTGTTATTCTGGGAAAATGATTTTTCTTATGAACATTAAACTATATCCAAAAATCATGGTTAAACTCAAAGTGGAAGTATGTTTTCCAAAATGGTCATCTAGACGTCGTTCTTTCGACTGAAATGACTACCTTTAAAAAATGACTTGTAACCTATAATTCCGACTATAAACTTATACTTTTTCTGTATAGATTCATAAACTTAAGTTCAATATGAAACCATAGCAATTGGATTCACTCAAAACGGATTTAAAACGAAGAAGTTATGGGTAAAACAAGATTGGTTATTTTTGCTTGTTGTAGCTACGTGAAAATTGGTAACAAATCTATATTAATCATATCCTAGCTAACTTATATTGTATTATACATGTATTCTAATATATTATTTAATCTTGGGATACCATAGACACGTATGCAAATGTTTTGACATATCATATCGACCCATCTATATATATTATTTGGAACAACCATAGACACTCTATATGCAGTAATGTCGGAGTTAGCTATACAGGGTTGAGGTTGATTTCAAAAATATATATAGTTTGAGTTGTGATCTAGCATGAGACGTGTATACACTGGGTTGTGGATTGATTCAAGATAATATATATCGATTTATTTCTGTACATCTAATTGTGGACAACTTATTGTAGGTTATTAACTAGGACAGCTGACTTAATAAACTTAAAACATTAAAACGTATTAAAAATATTGTAAATATATTTTGAACTTACTTTGATATATATGTACATATTTGTTATAGGTTCGTGAATCGACCAGTGGCCAAGTCTTACTTTCCGACGAAGTAAAAATCTGTGAAAGTGAGTTATAGTCTCACTTTTAAAATCTAATATTTTGGGATGAGAATACATGCAGTTTTATAAATGTTTTACGAAATAGACACAAGTAAATGAAACTACATTATATGGGTGAATGATCGAAGCCGAATATGTCCCTTTTGCTTGGTAGCCTAAGAATTAGTAAACCGATCTACTAATTGACGCGAATCCTAAAGATAGATCTATTGGGCCTAACGAACCCATCCAAAGTACCGGATGCTTTAGTACTTCGATGTTGTTTTTATCATGTCCGAAGGATTTCCCGGAATGATAGGGGATATTCTTATATGCATCTTGTTAATGTCGGTTACCAGGTGTTCACCATATGAATGATTTTTATCTCTATGTATGGGATGTATATTGAAATATGAAATCTTGTGGTCTATTATTATGATTTGATAATATATAGGTTAAACCTATAACTCATCAACATTTTTGTTGATGTTTTAAGCATGTTTATTCTCAGCTGATTATTAAGAGCTTCCACTATTGCATACTAAAATAAGGACAAGATTTGGAGTCCATGCTTGTATGATATTATGTAAAAACTGCATTCAAGAAACTTATTTTTGATGTAATATATTCTTGTTGTAAACCATTATATAATGGTCGTGTGTAAACGGTATGTTTTAGATTATCATTATTTGATAATCTACGTAATGCTTTTTAAACCTTTATAGATAAAATAAAGGTTATGGTTGTTTTAAAAATGAATGCAGTCTTTGAAAAACGTCTCATATAGAGGTCAAAACCTCGCGACGAAATCAATTAATATGGAACGTTTATAATCAATATGAACGGGACATTTCATCTCACCTCCCCCATACACCACTTATGTGGTATTGGGTTTTGTTGTTGTTGTTGTTGTTGTTGTTGTTGATAAATTAAATAATAATTATAGTTTTAATAGATATTTTAATGATCATTTTAATAATAATACTAATAGTATGATACTAGTAATAACAATAATAATAATAATAATAATAATAATAATAATAATAATAATAATAATAATAATAATAATAATAATAATAATAATAATAATAATAATAATAATACAAATAATAATACAAATAATAATAATAATAATAATAATAATAATAATAATAATAATAATAATAATAATAATAATAATAATAATAATAATAATAATAATAATAATAATAATAATAATAATAATAATGATGATAATGATAATAGTAATAATAATAACTACCTCACAAACTTTTCCAAAAAGAAAATAAAGTGCCTCCGCCCGGGCTTGAACCCGAGACCTCTTGGTCTAACACAACACACCTAACCATCTGTATGTCTGTTATCTTCCTGATCTAAATCACAGCCCAAATATATTTACCCTAATATATGTGACAGTCTGATTCTCCTTTTCCTTTTTAAAAAAAAAATGCCACGTTCCGGGCTCGAACCCACGACCTCGCGTTTACCCATCAACAAACTTATCCATTCAGCCATTCCGTCTTTTCTGATTTTATCCCATCCTAATTATATATAAACCGTATAAAGCTGTTTCCCTTTTATTTTCTTCAAAAGCAAGAGCCACTTAACACTTTCATCATCATTATTTCCATTACCATTTATTATCATCATCATTTCCATTACCAATCACTAGGTTCTTTATCATGTATTATTATCATTATAATCTTAATCACTTTCATAATCATGATCTTAATTAATATCATAATCTTAATTTTATTGGCCACTTGTTTGATTCATTAGATCCACCAAATAACCCACTAACCTAATTCAATAAAAGAGTTCGCATTATATAAAAAAATAAAAGGGACATCGAATTTCAGCAGCCTTTATACAACGACTCCCATCATCATCTTTTTACGTCCTCCTAATCATAGTATCTCTTCATTTTATCATTATGTATTTCATTCATTTCTTCATCAACTTTATCATTTATCTCCGCAAAAAAAAAAAAAAATAGAAACAAAACCATAGCAGCATCACACACTGCTGTTTTGGCAACAATAAGCAGAAGGAAAGAAGCTGCAGGTTGCAATCGAAGATGATGGTGTTTAATGGTTTAGGGTGGTGGCTTTCAAGGCGTTTGTCGGTTGTTTTCAAACGGAAATAGAACTAATTAAACAGTAGTAGACTAATGTAAGTGGTGACGGTTCAATGATGATTAAATGGTGCTTTGTGTCAACAGAAACAAAAGTTATTAAAGAGAAGACGGTGGTGGTTGTAAGCTAGCGAGGACTAATAGAAAAAAAAAATGGTGGAGGTTGGCGGTTCATCGAGGAAACAAAGATGGAAGAGAAAGTGAGGGAGAGAGATGGCGGATATGGTGATCATGGGTCACGGCTTCACTAATAGAAACCGTGTTCTGCAATCGGTTTTCATTGGTGGGTTGAGGAAAACAATCAGTTGCAGTAGGTTTTTAATTGGTGTTTGGGTCGTGTTTGGATGACCTTGTTTGTCGGATTGAAACATTAATAAGATAACAGTAGCATGTGGTGGTTTGTGTTGCCACGTTGGTGGTGACGGTTTATGTAGTTTTTAAGGGTTTCATGGTGATTCAAACAAAATAGAAACACTAACCGTTAGCAGTAGCATAGTAAGGCATTCGATGGGTTGAGTGGTGGTGAGAGTGGTGGTTTTAGGGTGGTGACGGTTGTTGCTCACGAAGAAGGAGAAGAAGTAGGAGAGGGGTGAAGTTTTGATCTCCGTTCATTGATTGAATGTAATAGATGCATATATATATATATATATATATATATATATATATATATATATATATATATATATATATATATATATATATATATATATAACATAATATATAATAATAATACTCTGTAAGAATCAATTGCAAAACATATGGGGTGGAAGCACAGAGAAAAAGAAGAAAATTATATAAAGTTGATATTGAGGTCTAACAGAATTTGGTTGTTTGTGATTTTGATTTCGACAAGTTCAAGATTCTAGACAGGAATAAAATTTCGATGGTGATGTATAATAAAATTGAATTCTTTACCTGATTTTTATTAATATTAATAATTAATAAATATAATTATATTAAATAATATTAATACCGTTAATAATATTGAAATAATAAAAATACTAATAATAATTAATAGAAATAATAATAATAATATTAATGTAATCAAAATAATACTAATAATAAGAATGATATCAATTTTAATGATATTTAATAATAATAAAAATGATAATAATAACTAATTTATAATTTCAACCATTCTTATTATAACTAGTTTATAATTTCAACCATTCTTATTATAATATTTATTTTTAAAATCTTCATTTTGATAACCCTAAAATTTATTAGGATTTTACTAATTACAATTATAATAGTAATAATAATAATAGTAATATTAATAATACAAATATTGATATTGGTATTAATAATAATAATAATAATAATAATTATATTATTTCAATACTATATTTTTAATTTGTAATTATTTACATATAAGTAAATAATAAATTTCTACATATAATACTTATAACTTATTACAATATTCATATAATAATTATATATAGAAATTAATATATATATATATATATATATATATATATATATATATATATATATATATATATATATATATATATATATATATATATATATATATATATATATATATATATATATATAGATCGTGAATCGTCAGAAATGGTCGAAGGTCAATTGAATATATGCAACAGTTCAAAATTTTTGAGACTCAACATAACAGACTTTGCATATTGTGTTAAAAATATTAAATCGTATCGAGAGTTTGGTTTAAAATTAGTCGAAATTTTTCGGGTCGTCACACCTTATATGATTAATAGAACTCGTTTCCGATATGAAAGTTCAAACAAAGTTGCATGATAAATTGTTACAATCACATAGACTCCTCTCTATTTTTCTCTTAATGTCCTCCACTCTAAACCTTAATGAACTCCTATATGTAAACATCGACTTGTCTAAACTTGATCCCCAATTTAAACTTGGTCACTAATCAAGTACTCTCTCCGTCTCATTATAAGTGTCCACTTACTTTTTGCACACAGTTTTAGGAAATACCACTAACTTCATTCTCCACCAATCAGAAAATCTTCTCTCTCCAAAATAGCTTCTTCTCATTAGTTAAAAGTACAATATGGACACTTGTAATGGGACATCCCAAAATAAAAATGTGGACATTTGTGGTGGGACGGAGGGAGTATCTCATAAGTTAGAAAACTTATACAATTTAGTATATATGAATCAATATCAAACAAGTATATAATCTAAAATGTACAAATGTGTTACGACGATAGATCAAAACCAAAACGGAGGTATTTCGTAATTGTACGTTGTGTTTATCTACATGCATGTGTAATTCACTTCCGGACTAAGTTCTTCTTGTTTAAAAAAAAAATGAATGATGATATTATTACCCGAATGGTTATTTATTTTCATATAATCTATGGGTTTGGTTTCAGCTCGAATACAATCTTTAGATGATGTTATTGCTACAATCTATGGGTCTGGTTTCATACAGGGGAGGCTCAAGAGGGGAGCAAAGTGATCGACCGCTCAGGGCCCATGATTTTCAGGGGCCCAATTTTTTAATATATACTGATATAATCGAAGATTTGAGAAGTCGTTGAACTAGGAAAACACAACTGAACCAGCGAAGACAAAGCACAATAGGTCCAAAAACAACAATCGAAGGTCTCGTAAAAAAGAGAAACCAAAGTCCACTGGCATTTTAGCAAGGCCGAAACATTGAGTTGTAGCTCAGCTGGTAGTGGCCTGCCTCTCTTAGCGAGAGGTCAGGAGTTCGATTCCGCTAGGGTGCAACATTGCACTCAATGTTATCCCTTGACCTAAAGTATCCATCCAGGTAACCTTTCGCTTCGTGCGGGGGCAGCGGGGAGGGGGGTTTTACCGGCCATGCCCTCGGATTGGTCCAGGTTTCCTCCAGGGCAGTAGTTGGGGGAGGGTTATGCAACTACGGGAGATGAACGTGTAAGTGGTTAAGTCCCCCGGGTGATCCCATACTGATGTCCAAAAAAAAAAAAATTTTAGCAAGGCCGAAAGGGTCTTTTTTGAATAGTTTATATTATTTGTTACGGCCCAAGAGCCTTTTTCTCCACCTCGATCTAGGCCCATAAATTCTCGAGACCGGCCCTGGTTTCATATAATCTTGTAGTGTCACCTATTTTTTTTAATATCAAAACTGTGTGTATTTTCAACATTGTTTCTTTAACACTATAGATACCATCATCACACCAGACCTATCAAAGACACGATATTTATTCAATGTGCAATTTCTTGGACCACCACCCAAATCTTGAAAAAAGATGAAGGAAAAGTTCCACTTACAAGTCACAGTCCATAATAACATGTTCTAGTAGGACTTTTGACTGCATTGCAACACCTGGACAACATCTAAACCTACTCCAATATCTCCACTTTAACTAACTCATCAAACAAAGACTATACAAGTCATGCCACAAAACTTCAACACATGATTCTGTCACACTTTAAGGAAGAAAATAATAAATAATAGTCCCAAAGAACATACACATATATAGGTGCTAAACATTTCGACCATGCCAGCACAAAGGATTTAGCTGTTGTATACTTGTAAGCGCCTAATTAGTTAACGCGAACTATAATCGCATCATACGTTATTAAAAGCCCCTGCCAGCGACTCATATGAACGTCGATATCAATCAACAAGCATGGTTGTAGAAGTAAGCTGACAATGCCAAATAGTCCCCGGCTAGTAAGGTTTTGAAGTAGTCCGATGAGACTAGGTTAAGTCGGTCAAATGTCAAGTGTCAACCGGTCAAAAGTCGGATTTTCTCAGTCAAAGTTGGATTGATCGATAAATTTTGGTCAAGATCAGTCAAAAACAGTCAAAGTTTATCAATAATGTCCGACTAGTCTCTAACTTGACCGATTACACTCTACAAGGTTCCAACCAACTGGTCACCGACTAATGAATTAACATGCTTGTCAACAAGAGACTAAAAAATGGTCATTGAGTTTACAATCTGTTGTATTTGGATACAACTTGGAAGAGTGCTCCCAACAGTGGATTCTTGCACCCCACCCTGAAATCTGCCCTGCAGGGCGGCGATAGGCACCGGGCCGCCCTGCCGTCGCACTGGAGTCTCCCTGTTTCATTTCTTCCTGAAGCAGATTGTAGGATGGAGGTAAATTAATATAGTGGCTAACATGATTTGTACATTTGGTTCCAATATTTGTACCACACAATAATTCATTTATATAGTGGGTCCCAATTTATTTGAGGAAGTATGTTATGGTTAGTAGTTTTTAGTTCTAGGTTTCGTCTTGGTGAGGAAGTGCTGATATGACGCTGATGTGGCGGCTAGTCTCTTATACCCGGTGTTCTGGGTTTCCATTGAATCTATTTTGAATGAGAGGTAACGATAGAGACTTAAAATGGTGCAGCCAGATACAGAAACTCATCTTAAAGGCTAAAACGTATGAAATTGAATACTTCCCCGAAAATATGGACTAAAGCAGAAACTCGCTTGCATAATATCTCATCTCATTACTACCATAAACTGGCATTGTATTATTTTTGAAAAATCATCTATGTAACAGAGGGACACATCTGAAAACAAACAATAAAATAATTATATAACTCAAATTCAAAACCAGGTCAACAATAGTTTGGCCCTGCATAATCACAGCACATATAACTATATTAACTATATCTGGTGATATCAAAATCATATATCTAAACAAAAAAAATTATGATTTACAAAAGACTAAATTGCGCCGTTGGTCCCTGTGGTTTGCTCAAAAATGCATGGTTTGACCTAAACTTTTTTTCCGACTTCGTTAGTCCTTGTGGTTTGAAAATTGAACCCGCTTGGTCCCCCTCTCAAACGTCTGTTTAAATTGAGACGTTAGATCACCCATATGCGTGGCACATGAGGGTATTTTCGTCCATTACATCAATCAGGGACCAACCGTGCATCACCACTCTTCCCTCTTTCTTTTCATCATCTCTTCATCTTTCTCTTCATCTTCAACTTTCAAACCTTAATTTGTCTAAATCAAAAACTCACTCTCTAATCAAAATCAAATAAAAAGTAAAGTCAAAATTATATCTATAAATCTAATGAAAATATAGATATACAAATTACGGAGTATATATTTATACAGAATTACAGATACATAAATTATGGAGTATATATTTATATAGATACATAGTAAAACCACCGGGACCAACAATCAATTCAAATGTTTGTTTTATGTCATTAAAATTGAATCGACTGGATATGCAAACACAAACAAATCTGCTTTGTTTTATGTCATTAAAAAAATACCAAATCTTCCTTTATCAAAAAGAAAGAAAGGGATAACTGTACAATACGGAGTAATACGGTTGATTGTGGTGAGAGTGTCGGCAATGGAGGTAGTGGTATTAACGTTTGCCTCCTTGCAACAAGTCGTTCTTATCTGCAGCTACATCTTCGAGTTCACCTCGGGCGATAGTTCTACCACCGCCGATGAAGAAAAACTCAATTGTAATTTATTTGGATTTGTATCCCAATTCGATTGCTTCCAATTGGAGTAGATCTGAATTCGTTCTCTGAAACTCAAAAAAATTTCATTTTCGTTTTCCAAGTTTCGTTTTTCGTTTTCGATTGAGGTAGATCTGGAAAAAATTCAATTGAAGAAAAACTTAATTGTAATTGAGTTTGAAGCTCCTGCCATATTTGGAATTTTTTGATTATTTATAAATTAGGGCTAAGGATGAAGAAAGAAAATGGGAAAGGTAAAGGAAAAAAAGTGGAAAAGAAAATAATAAGTTAAAAGACGGAAATACCCTCATGTGACTTGCATGTGATACCTGGTAACAGGTCACTTTTAACAGACGTTTATATTGGGGACCAAGCGGGTTCAATTTTCAAACTACAAGGACCAACGAAGTCGAAAAAAAGGTTTAGGCCAAACCATGCACTTCTGAGCAAACCACAAGGACCAACGGCGCAATTTAGTCTTTATACAAAAATAAAACAAAATTATATGAAGTGTCAGAAACACAAACCAGAAGCAATTCTAACTGGATAGTCTGATGAAAGACTAGATAGAACCAAGCAAATCCAACCCAAACTCATCATCTTCATCTTAATCCCTCAGTCTATTTGTATATATTTATATTACCAAGAATACAATATCACAAATAGCTAACAAATTTATAGTATAAAATTCTACTGTCCTTCTGAACCTTGAGAATTATTATCATTTGAAGTCTGGGGTTGACTTTGACCCATTTGGTAAATTTGATTTAAAGCTTGTTGATTCAAAACCCCTATTTGACCATCTTGAGATAACCCAATTCCAATCCAAGAAGCTGCTGTTGCTGTTGCTGTTGATGTTGATGTTGATTATGATTTTCTAAAATTGAAGAAAAATTAATATTCGAACTAGGCAAGTCAAACCCTGAAAACGCAAGCTTTTGAGAGTAATTAGAACTTTGAATTCCCAAACTATTGGTACAAAATCCAGAGGCTGTACCAACAGCAGAGGCAAGCCATATATGAGGATTAATTGTGGGTCTAGTGCCAATTATTGGCTGCCAAGTGGCGCTACTACTAATTTCATCAATATTATTATGTAAACCTGAGGGAATCGAAGAAAGCGAGGCATGTGAAACGGAAGGTGCTGCAGATAAGGCGGAGGCAGGGATAGTTCCGGTTCCGGTGGCGGCTATGATTGAAGCTTCTGATTGTTGTAACAACCATTGAATTGTTTCACCATCTGATTTATGACCTAATTCGCGTGTGAGTTGAAAGATTCTTGCGGCACAAAGTGCAGGCATACGTATCCTACGACCTCTTCCTTCAACTTTTGTATGTCTGTCTTTGTTGGATGTGCGTTTTGGTGCTAATACTTTGGTACTAGTGTTAGTAGTAGTAGTAGTAGTTGTTGATGATGTTGTAAGTGATGCTATTTGGACATCTTTAATTTCGGAGATTTTATCACCCATGATGTTGTTGTTGTTGGGGTGAGGGATGGTTAACAAATTGGGAACATGTTATTGAGAATGGTGTTGGCTTGAATTTAAGCCATTTTTAGGATCCGTATCTCAGGGACGTGTGCTTGCATCTCAAATAAATTGTCTTTCACATATAAAACTCACGATACATTATTTTTTAAACTTTATTTTATCTATATTTTTATTTTTGTCTTACGTAACTATACACAAGTCTCTCTCTAGAGGGTGGTTAAAGACTAATTATCTGCCTATGAAAATGGAGTCAATAAAAACAATCTCAACCATGATGTCTTATTTAACACTTTCTCAGCGCCACATTAGCTTTCTCTCTTCTCATTCATCACCACTTATAACACTCTTGTAACATACTATTGCCAACCATAACATACTTCCTTAAATTTTATTATTATTACTAGTGAAATGACCCGTGAAATCACGGGTGTAGTTAAACGAAACAGTTTAATGATATGTTTTAGGAATTAAGTGAATGTAAATGCTAAAGTCGTTTAGTTTAATGACCCATAAAATCACGGATTCTTATTAAGAAACTTGTCGTTGTTTTTACAAACATATAGAGACATTTATTTTCGCATACATATGTAACGTAATTAATCCGCTAAAGAGAATCCATATTTGAACATTAATATTATAATAATAATAATTATTATTATAATAATAATAATTAATAATAATAATTATTTATATTTTTAATAATAATTATTAATAATAACAAATGCCTTTTGAATTTTTTTTAAAAAATTAAAATACATTTATTATATGAAAGCTGTACAATATACTTTAAAATTTATACATTTTTTTATTGAGTGTTTTGTAGAAGATTGTACAATTTGTTTTAAAGTTTGTACATATGATCAAGTGAGTATTTTATCAAAAGGTTGTACATAATGCTTCAAATGTTATAAATATGGTCATGAGGGTGTTTTTACTATAAAGTTGTACATAATGCTTCATATTGTACATATGGTATGTGGTGTTTTATTTTAATGTTATACATAATGCTTAATATTATAAATAGAGAAAAATGACACCATATACTCCACCTTGGAGCAAATCCATCCCATTCCATCTCATTCCATTATACTTATTGGTTGAACATGTAAAGATTTTGAGAAAAAAGATACTGTATTACTTAATATTCTGATCAATCTAAGTATCTATCAGTAAATTACTTATTTAGTTATATTTATCATCAAACAATGTGTTTAACCCCACTCGAAATTGAAAATAAAAAGAAAAGTATCTTTACAATAGTTAATCCCCAGGTAAAAACTTGATTTGAAAAAAGAGAGATATTTTAAGGACGTCGATTTGTATCCGTATATGCTTTTTGATTTAACGAATATATTGCGGAGTACGGGGGTAATTTTATTTACCATATAAAAAAACAAATACTCCGTAAATTATAAAAGGAATAAATGCTGCATCTTTTGTTAATTTATATCTTAATCATAATTAATTGTAAAGATTAAATTTTAATTGTAAATTAAATTGATTTATGATGTCATCCAAGTGAGTTAGATTTTTTTTTTCTTTTTGATTTTTTTCAATGAAGAAAAATGGCTATTTATGATGTCATCATTATAGCATTTTAATATTAACTATAGATTATTATTATTATTATTATTATTATTATTATTATTTAAATTGGTACTACTGATGCTCCGTATCATTTAACCATATGCAAACAGTAGTGGGCAAAGAATAAAATAAAATAAAAGGAAATTGGTACTATCTTCCTCACCATTCTTCATTAAACCCAGATCTATTTTTCTTCTTCCATTTTTTCAATCTTCTTTCACTTTCACCAAGCAAACAATAAAGGAAATTAAGATTATACTTGAAAAGGCCATACTTTCACCAGGCAAGTCGTCTTGTAATGTGCATGAGGATGAAGTGGAGCAGGGTGAATTGTTTCACGGCGGTTGAGGGCGGCACCAATGCCATTGGCGCCCTCGAATGAAAGAATTGAGGACACTCCCCATCACGTACCGCTGGAATTGGTCTAAGTGGAGAGAGAAAAACCTTTATAAAATGATTGATGTAAGTAAAACCTTGGATGAAAGAGATGAGAGAAATTTGGATTGTGATTTGCATTGTTCTTTTTGACATTTTGAATAATTCTAGACTATGTAATAAGGATTTGTGTAAAAAAAAATAGAATAGATTGAGTGTAAAGATGCAAGCCGTTTTGAGCACCAAAATGCAAGCTTTATTGCGAAATTGTTGATTTTAATTGTTACCGATCGACTAGTGTCAAAACGGGTAGCCATGCCCGTTAATGGGTCTCTCAGCCCTTTTGGCCTGGTGACCAGTATAGGTGCCCGTTCATGGTTTGCCAGGGCCGTTCCTCGAAGTCGTGACTTGTTTTTGTATTACGTGTGATGTGAAATGTGGGTTTAAGTTCGTTGGTTCGATACCACATTGAGCGTGACGGGTGGGTTTAAGTTCGTGAGTTCGATACCACTCATGGGGTTGGTGATACATTAGTCGGGTAAGTATACTAATGGTTGTTGGGAACACCGATAGTCATTCGTGAGTACCATTCCCTTGTGCTTATGGTTAATCATGGTTGTGTGATTTTTGTATTAGCATATTAAATTGTAAACTATATGGTATTGGCGATGCTAGCTTATTGTAAAATTGTGAATATTTAGTTTATGCATTGTGATTGTATGCTAATTGGATTGCTAGCTGGTATGCAATATTTGTGTAAGTGTTTGCATGTAAGTAGATTATATATGTATATGTATAATTATTGCATTCACTAAGCGTAAGCTTACCCCTCGTTGTTGTTACCTTTTTATACGTACCATTTGTTAAGAAGAAGACTTCTAGTTGCTAGACTAGTTGCTTTTAGGTGATTGAGCTCGTGAGGGGGGTAGCTTTTGGATATTCGAATGCGGATTGAGGACTTGGTAAATCCCCGGAATTATGCTCTTGGTATCGGGTTGGGTTATAGAATCCTAACGCGTCTAATTGTACATTTGGGTCGAAATTACACTGTTTGGTTGTATGGGTTGTTGAAACTGTTTTTGTAACTTATATACAATTTTGGTACGTTGGCTTTGCATTGCGTTAAACCGGTATTGGTATAATGAAATTTGCTTTGTTGGAAAATTTGGCGTTTACCTTAAAAAGTTGTTGATCCAGTTTTGTGTTATAAGGCACACCGCAAGGGCAATTGCTCGCCACGCATTTGTGTCTGGTTCAAAACTGATATAAAAAAAATATACAAAGAGTCTTTTCTCGTAAAGTGTTGTGAGTTGTTTCAAAGTAAGCTTCCATCAAATGACGTTTCATTCCATATCGCGTCATTATCGTCTTTTTTGAGAATAGTTTTCAGTTTGTCTTTTTGAGAAGTGTAAAGACGAGATTCTTGGTCCAATTGAATTATTTTATTTTTCTTGGTGGGTCCATGTGTGAAAAGATTGGATGAATATCGGTTTGATACTCCGCATATTTTTAACTTTATTATAATAATAATATTATTTGATATATATATATATATATATATATATATATATATATATATATATATATATATATATATATTATATATATATATATATAAAAGTTCTATTAAAATCCTAAAATGATGATGGAATAATTATCTTTTTTCTTCTATAAAAAAATTAAAAAAAATATTGTTAGGACATGTAGGTGATGTCATAAATAGAATTATTTTTACAATTAAATTAAATCTACTTAATGATATAATAAATACGGATTATCTAAGCTTAAAAAAATTCAAAAAAAGAAAAAATTTATAAACTCTCATGATGATGTCATTAAAATAATTAATTGTATTTAGTAAAAATATTAACAATTTTATAATATATGGAGCATTATGTACAACCTTATGATAAAACACCCTCATGACCAGATGTACAATATTTGAAACATTATGTACAACCGTATGTTAAAACACCTTCAGGATCATATGTACAATATTTAAAGCATTATGTACAACTTTATAATAAAAAAACTCACATGACCATATGTATAAACTTTAAGTACATTCTTTTACAAATCACCTCATAAACACGTGTACAAACTTTGATGCATATTGTACAACCTTCATATAATACTTGTATTTTAGTTTTTAAAAATTTATCAAGAGGCATTTGTTATTACTAATAATTATTATTAAAAATATAAATATTCAATTTTTGAACAAACTTTATTATATATATATATATATATATATATATATATATATATATATATATATATATATATATATATATATATATATATATATATATATATATATATATATATATATATATATATATATAGTGGTAGGATCAAGAGGAAAGTAACCAATCGAGGGGAAGTGGGGAGAAGCAATATTATTTTTTTTTTCATTTTTGAAAACCTTTGTTCACGAACATTATAGATTGGATGAAAATATGAACATTTAATAAAGACACTTTGTGATAAATGTTTTTATTTTGGCGGAAAAACGCTCGAAGAAGTAATATATAATAATTATCGTGTTTTTCGAGCGTATGTTGAGGTTTTATATCACACCCCCAATTAGGGTCTGGGTGAATGTGACATTAATATCAAATAAACCAACATATTATAATATACGAGAACAATACTAAATGAGAAGAACAAACTTTATTGAGAGTACGCAGCGAAAAATGAATGTCGTTACAATAATGGAAATTACAATAAAGTAATTGTTTTAAATGCAAGAATAATAAATGCAATATCTCTTGATCCTAAGTCCAAGTAGCATCACATAAGCAGTAAGTAATTCAAGCTTGATCAATCGGCATCTGAGACAAACATGCTAAAGTGTCAACCAAAAAGGTTGAGTGAAGTTCATAGGTTTAACAAATATGTTTGACCGTTGTTTTAGACCACAAGATTTAGTTTATAAAGTTGATCTTGCAAATCAAAAAGTTATGCCAGTTCGTGATATTTAGACTAAACGTTCAAGTTTGCCCCAATGACAAGTTGTGTTTGTCCTTGTCGGTTTAATTTCATTATTAAGTAATACAATGACTTGGTCAAATGTATCGGGGACGTTACTCCCGATAGGCCTACCCCCAATAATTAAGCATGCATTCAACGAGCAATTAAAAATATCACTATAGGGACTTAGTCGGACATAGCCGGGTATAGCATAGTTTAGCAGTTTGGTACTTGTGTCTAAATTGTAAATAGTAAAAGCAGCATGTGAATCATCCCAAAAAGTTAAATAAGTTGTGCACAAAGTAAAGTGGGGCTATGAAGTTCACCTTAGTAAGTAGAGAGAGATGGTTATTCCTCGGAATAGAAAGTTGGATGAACGTGAGCATAAAGTCAACCTAAGGACATTTAAGAGTAGTTAAGTGTTTTGTCCAAATTTAAGTTAAGTATGAAAGTGTTTTAAGTATAGTTCGTTTTACTAAGTTTCCCTTCCTAGTAAGTTCCATTTTTAGAAAATTTCCATTTTTAGTTAGTTTATAATTAGAAAGTTTCTATTTTAAAAGTGTTTCCATTTTAGAATATTTGTCATATTAGATATACTTCCAATCACCCCTTTCCCTTCGAATGGCCATTTCAGGTCTAGGGGCTTGAGCTATAGGATCCTTTAAATTAGAAAATCCAAACCCTTCCGCCTAGAGTTTCGTAGAAACCATTCGTCAAGAAAGTTCGAAGATCTATATATATCCAATATATATCCAAAAATATTTTTATTTGTTATAATATAAGTAGTAGGTTATAAGTGTAGTAATAGTAATAGTGTATAAATATTATATAGTAGTAATAGTAGTATTAGGGTTTCATTAATTAATTAGGTTTAATTAATTAAAGTATTTAATTATTAGGGTTTTGTAATAAATGTTTAGGTTTAGGGTTTAGTGTAGTAATGATTAGGTAATGATTAGGGTTTTATTAAATTAGGGTTTAATTAATTTATTAGGGTTTAGTAAATTAGGGTTTAATAATTAGGGTTAGGTTTAGGGTTTTAGTTAATGTAGTATAGTTTAGGTGTAATTAGGGTTTAATATATATATATATATATATATATATATATATATATATATATATATATATATATATATATATATATAGTATTTTTATTATTTTTTTTATATGTACCGAATGTATATGTATATTTATAAAAAAATATTTTTTTTACATGTATATATATATGTATCGATTTATGTATATGTGTATATATATATATATATTTTTCCTTAATTAAAAACAAACAAATCTTTTATCTAATCACCTAGGTTTTAAAGATCAAACCTCTTTTTTTTTTCGGTCGACATACACATACATACATATTTAATTTTTTTTTTCCTTTTCATGCATATATAAATCTATGTGTGTTCATGTATATAATGTATATGTTTATGAATTAATAAGTTTGTAACATGAACATGAATAAAACAAAGATGAAAGATTATGTAAATAAGTTAGGGTTTATGTTATACCTTTGAAGATTCGACGAGGATTAACAAAGAAAGATGAAACACTTGAAGATTGAAGATCAAAGCACTCTAACAACCAAGAACACCTTGAAGATTCTTGAAGAACTTCGAAGAACACGAAGAACAACTTGAAGATCACTTGGAAAACCCTTAAAGGTGGTGGTGGATTTCGATGGTGGTGGTGTTGGGGTTTTCAGTTTTGAGCCGAAAATAGGGAGAGGGGAGAGAGATTTGAGAAAGAATTGTTGTTGTGATTTGGTACAATGAAAAGGTTTAGGTTAGGCCTCTATTTATAGGAGTGTTAGGAAAATTCTAGAATTAGGGTTAGGGTTAGATTTACTTAGGGACCAAGTTAGCTTGAAGAGCGGGTTAAGAGTGTTGCTTAGGGCCAAAAATTGGGAGGGTAAAAGGGTAATTTTACCCTCTTAAAATTGGCTAGGGTTCTAGGGGATTAGTTTTTAACTTTTTTACTTAAGTCCTTGTACTTTAATTTAGCTTAAATGGTTCCTTAATTATCCAAGTTTAATTATTCTAAGTACAAAAGTTTTAAAGTTATTTATTTGTTCACGAAAGTAAATAAGCTCATTACTTTTATCTTTTTATTAACTTTGTTAATTATTACATAAAGTTAATTATTATATTTTATAATTCTTAATACTTAACAATCGTTAATTAAGGTTTAATTGTTAAGTTTAATTATATAGTTGGGCATTTAATAAGACAAAAATATAGAATGGAAAAATAAGGGTCGTTATAGTACCTCCCAGTTATTAGAAACTTCGTCCCGAAGTTTTAGGTAGATTCCTCGTTTGCATCAGCAGTTGAGAAGAGATGGGGATATTTCCGTATCATGTGGTCTTTGCGTTCCCAGGTATATTCGGGGCCTCTACGCGAATTCCAACGGACTTTAACGATAAGTATATTGCTTTTACGTGTTTGTTTGACCTCTCCTTCCATGATTTCTATAGGTTCTTCAACGAAGTGCATTTGCTCATCAATGCGGATATCATCCAAAGGAATAACAAGTGTGTTATCAGCAAGACACTTTTTAAGATTCGAGACATGAAACACATCATGTACTTGGCTAAGTTCAGTTGGTAGTTCTAATCGGTACGCCACGGGACCGACTCTTTGAGTGATCGTGAAAGGTCCAACATATCGTGGACTGAGTTTGCTTCGTTTACCGAAACGGACAACGCCTTTCCAAGGGGATACTTTCAATATGACTTTATCTCCAACTTGGTATTCTATATCCTTCCGCTTCTTATCGGCATATCTCTTTTGTCGGCTACGGGCAGTTTCTAATCGTTGCTTAATCTGAACGATCTTTTCGGTAGTTTCATGTATAATTTCAGGACCAGTTAAATGTCTGTCCTCGAGTTCATCCCAACACAAAGGGGATCTACACTTCCGGCCATATAAAGCTTCAAATGGTGCAGCTTTAATGCTAGAGTGATAATTGTTGTTGTAAGAAAATTCAACCAAAGGTAGATGTCTATCCCATCCTTTGCCGAAATCGATTACACAAGCACGTAGCATATCTTCCAAGGTTTGAATAGTTCGTTCACTTTGACCATCAGTTTGCGGATGATAGGTTGTACTCATGTCGAGATGAGTTCCAAGAGCAGATTGTAAAGTTTTCCAGAATCTAGAAACGAATCGACCGTCGCGATCAGAAATAATCGAGATAGGAACTCCATGACGTGAGACAATTTCTTTAATGTAAAGCTGTGATAATTTCTACATCTTGTCAGTTTCCTTGATCGGTATGAAATGTGTAGATTTAGTAAGACGGTCAACTATGACTTAAATAGTATCGTTACCGTTCGAAGTCTTAGGCAACTTGGTAACGAAGTCCATAGTGATGCATTCCCACTTCCACTGCGGAATATCGGGTTGTGTCAACAGACCAGAAGGCTTTTGATGTTCGGCCTTAACTTTCAGACAAGTGAGACACTTACTAACATAGGTAGCAATGTCGGCTTTCATGTTAGGCCACCAGTAGAATTCCTTCACATCGTGATACATCTTACTGGAACTGGGATGAATAGAATACCTAGTCTTATGAGCTTCATCCAAGACTAGTTTACGGAGATTACCGAAGCGAGGGACCCAAATTATGTTACTAAAGTACCGTGTACCATTAGCTTTCACTTGGAGTTGGTTCTCGAAACCGATAGGTCCTTTACCTTTGATAAGTGCTGGTTTAATAGCTTCCAATTCAGCTTCACAGATTCGTGATATAAGATTTGATTTGATTTTTAGTTTCAAAGCACGAACACGTTTACCATCGTCTTTTCGACTAAGGGCATCGGCTGTAGTGACCCGAACTTTTCCATGTTTATATATATTAATTGAGATTGATATTTACATGATTAAATGTTTCCAACATGTTAAGCAATCAAACTTGTTAAGACTTGATTAATTGAAATATGTTTCATATAGACAATTGACCACCCAAGTTGACCGGTGATTCACGAACGTTAAAACTTGTAAAAACTATATGATGACATATATATGGATATATATATAGTTAACATGATAATATGATAAGTAAACATATCATTAAGTATATTAACAATGAACTACATATGTAAAAACAAGACTACTAACTTAATGATTTTTAAACGAGACATATATGTAACGATTATCGTTGTAAAGACATTTAATGTATATATATCATATTAAGAGATATTCATACATGATAATATCATGATAATATAATAATTTAAAATCTCATTTGATATTATAAACATTGGGTTAGCAACATTTAACAAGATCGTTAACCTAAAGGTTTCAAAACAACACTTACATGTAACGACTAACGATGACTTAACGACTCAGTTAAAATGTATATACATGTAGTGTTTTAATATGTATTTTTACACTTTTGAAAGACTTCAATACACTTATCAAAATACTTCTACTTAACAAAAATGCTTACAATTACATCCTCATTCAGTTTCATCAACAATTCTACTCGTATGCACCCGTATTCGTACTCGTACAATACACAGCTTTTAGATGTATGTACTATTGGTATATACACTCCAATGATCAGCTCTTAGCAGCCCATGTGAGTCACCTAACACATGTGGGAACCATCATTTGGAAACTAGCATAAAATATCTCATAAAATTACAAAAATATGAGTAATCATTCATGACTTATTTACATGAAAACAAAATTACATATCCTTTATATCTAATCCATACACCAACGACCAAAAACACATACAAACACTTTCATTCTTCAATTTTCTTCATCTAATTGATCTCTCTCAAGTTCTATCTTCAAGTTCTAAGTGTTCTTCATAAATTCTACAAGTTCTAGTTACATAAAATCAAGAATACTTTCAAGTTTGCTAGCTCACTTCCAATCTTGTAAGGTGATCATCCAACCTCAAAAAATCTTTATTTCTTACAGTAGGTTATCATTCTAATACAAGGTAATAATCATATTCAAACTTTGGTTCAATTTCTATAACTATAACAATCTTATTTCAAGTGATGATCTTACTTGAACTTGTTTTCGTGTCATGATTCTGCTTCAAGAACTTCGAGCCATCCAAGGATCCGTTGAAGCTATATCCATTTTTCTCTTTTCCAGTAGGTTTATCCAAGGAACTTAAGGTAGTAATGATGTTCATAACATCATTCGATTCATACATATAAAGCTATCTTATTCGAAGGTTTAAACTTGTAATCACTAGAACATAGTTTAGTTAATTCTAAACTTGTTCGCAAATAAAAGTTAATCCTTCTAACTTGACTTTTAAAATCAACTAAACACATGTTCTATATCTATATGATATGCTAACTTAATGATTTAAAACCTGGAAACACGAAAAACACCGTAAAACCGGATTTACGCCGTCGTAGTAACACCGCGGGCTGTTTTGGGTTAGTTAATTAAAAACTATGATAAACTTTGATTTAAAAGTTGTTATTCTGAGAAAATGATTTTTATTATGAACATCAAACTATATCCAAAAATTATGGTTAAACTCAAAGTGGAAGTATGTTTTCTAAAATGGTCATCTAGACGTCGTTCTTTCGACTGAAATGACTACCTTTACAAAAATGACTTGTAACTTATTTTTCTGACTATAAACCTATACTTTTTCTGTTTAGATTCATAAAATAGAGTTCAATATGAAACCATAGCAATTTGATTCACTCAAAACGGATTTAAAATGAAGAAGTTATGGGTAAAATAAGATTGGATAATTATTCTCATTTTTGCTACGTGAAAATTGGTAACAAATCTATTCCAACCATAACTTAATCAACTTGTATTGTATATTATGTAATCTTGAGATACCATAGACATGTATACAATGTTTCGACCTATCATGTCGACACATCTATATATATTTCGGAACAACCATAGACACTTTATATGTGAATGTTAGAGTTAGCTATACAGGGTTGAGGTTGATTCCAAAATATATATAGTTTGAGTTGTGATCAATACTGAGATACGTATACACTGGGTCGTGGATTGATTCAAGATAATATTTATCGATTTATTTCTGTACATCTAACTGTGGACAACTAGTTGTAGGTTACTAACGAGGACAGCTGACTTAATAAACTTAAAACATCAAAATATATTAAAAGTGTTGTAAATATATTTTGAACATACTTTGATATATATGTATATATTGTTATAGGTTCGTGAATCAACAGTGGCCAAGTCTTACTTCCCGACGAAGTAAAAATCTGTGAAAGTGAGTTATAGTCCCACTTTTAAAATCTAATATTTTTGGTATGAGAATACATGCAGGTTTTATAAATGATTTACAAAATAGACACAAGTACGTGAAACTACATTCTATGGTTGAATTATCGAAATCGAATATGCCCCTTTTTATTAAGTCTGGTAATCTAAGAATTAGGGAACAGACACCCTAATTGACGCGAATCCTAAAGATAGATCTATTGGGCCGAACAAACCCCATCCAAAGTACCGGATGCTTTAGTACTTCGAAATTTATATCATATCCGAAGGGTGTCCAGGAATGATGGGGATATTCTTATATATGCATCTTGTTAATGTCGGTTACCAGGTGTTCACCATATGAATGATTTTTATCTCTATGTATGGGATGTGTATTGAAATATGAAATCTTGTGGTCGATTGTTACGATTTGATATATATAGGTTAAACCTATAACTCACCAACATTTTTGTTGACGTTTAAAGCATGTTTATTCTCAGGTGAATACTAAGAGCTTCCGCTGTTGCATACTAAAATAAGGACAAGATTTGGAGTCCATGTTTGTATGATATTGTGTAAAAACTGCATTCAAGAAACTGATTTCGATGTAACATATTTGCATTGTAAACCATTATGTAATGGTCGTGTGTAAACAGGATATTTTAGATTATCATTATTTGATAATCTACGTAAAGCTTTTTAAACCTTTATTTATGAAATAAAGGTTATGGTTTGTTTTAAAAATGAATGCAGTCTTTGAAAAACGTCTCATATAGAGGTCAAAACCTCGCAACGAAATCAATTAATATGGAACGTTTTTAATCAATAAGAACGGGACATTTCAGTTGGTATCCGAGCGTTGGTCTTAGAGAACCAGAATTTTGCATTAGTGTGTCTTATCGAGTTTGTTAGGATGCATTAATGAGTCTGGACTTCGACCGTGTTTACTTGAAAAATGATTGCTTAACAAATTTTGTTGGAAACTATATATTTTTAACATGTGAATATTATGTGATATATTAATCTCTTAACGCGTTTGATATTATGTGATAGATGTCTACCTCTAGAACAAGTCCCATTGACTCACCTAATAATAATGAAGAGTCAAATGTAAATTGGAATGATTCGTGGACTGATTCACAAGTTCCCGAAGAGGAACCGGAAGAAGAGTCGGAACCGGAAGAAGAATCGGAACCGAAAGAAGAATCGGAACCGGATGAAGAAATAGAACCGGTGGGGGAAATAATAAAATGGTTAAGTAAAAAAAAATCCTCAACCAACCGACCAAGGTTAATTATGGTCAATGGTGTTTCCGCCAAGGAAGCAAAATATTGGGAGGATTACCAATTCTCCGATGAATCGGATTCCGACGAGAATTCCGATGATGTTATAGAAATTACCCCAACTGAATTTAAAAAGGCAAAAGAAAATAATAAGGGAAAGGGCATAAAAATAGAGAAATCTAATTCCAACCCCGATGAACTTTATATGTATCGTCAACCCCCGAAGTCCTTAAGTTGTAACAATGACCCGGGAACCTCTAAACCACCAGGTTTTTCTAAACCAATGTGGAAAACGACGGCTCGTATTAGGGGAACATCATATATCCCTAGAAACTTGGCAAAACGAACCAAAACCGAAGAAGAAGAAACAAGCGAGTCGGAATAAGATAGTTGTATTCGTGTGGTGTAATATATGTAATATAGTGTGCTTATGCTTTATGATATATGTAAAAATTGCTTGTATTAATAAGTATTTTTTTTTATGAATCTAACTCTTGTCTATTTTACAGTATAAAAACACAAAATGGATAGACAACCTAATATTTTAAGAGACCTACCCGGAGACATGATTGATGAAATCTTGTCTAGAGTCAGTCAGAATTCTTCGGCACAACTATTTAAGGTGAGATCAGTTTGTAAGACATTCGAAGAACGTTCCAAGAATGCCTTGGTTTATAAAAGGCTTTCGTTCGAAAGATGGGGGATATCACATTGGGAAATCCATAAGTTACGATGTGTTTACTTTGACGCATATATTGCGGGGAACCCAAATGCTATTTTACGCAATGGGTTAAGAAATTATTTTGACTAAATATATCCGAATATTGGACTTCGTGATTTAGAAAAAGCGGCTAACATGCAACATAAAGAAGCATGTTATGCTTACGGATTAGTAATGTTCACTTCTCACCAAAGTGAGAACAAGAACATCGGGCTACAACTATTAAACAAAACATTCCCACAAGTGACGGAGTCGGTAATTGGGGTAAGAAATGAGGTTTTAGATTGTTACGGGACAGTTGGACATTACGTAACCCTCGTCCCTTTGACGACGTTACAACACGCTGTCTTATCAACGGCCATAACGGTTATGTTCCACAAGACCAAGGATGGGAAGTAGTCCTAGTAAAACCAGAATGCATGACTTGTTTCTGGACGTATGAATTACGTGTCTTTATTGACTTTGCTGAACGACTTGTGTACTAGCTAGAATTATCTTCACAACTATCTTGTATCAAAGTTATTGTGTGCTATATTTCATGCTTTATGTAAAATAAGCGGTATTGTAAGTTTGTAAAATATTGTATAAAAGTTTGAGCGCGAAATATTATTATAATCAGTTTTTCATATAGAATTGTAGTAGTTGAATTGTATATTAGCTACTAAGTATGAACTTAACGGGTAGGTACTACCCGAATTTAAACTTATAAAACGCTAATATGAAGAAAAAGCTTTTATAAATGAGTTCATATTATGCTACGAAATACTATTAACTACTCTTAATATTCTGTATGATTAACTTGTTCCATTTGACTATTTTGAAGGAAATGGCACCGACTACTCGACACACCGTGAATATGAATGAAGAGGAATTCCGTACTTTTCTAGCTTCAAACATTTCCGCAGTACAGGCTGCGCTACATACCAACAATAACCTTGGATCTAGCAGTACAGGAAATCGTGTAGGATGCACCTACAAAGAATTCACTGCCTGCAAACCTTTGGAATTTGATGGAACCGAAGGACCGATCGGATTGAAACGGTGGACCGAGAAGGTCGAATCGGTGTTTGCCATAAGTAAGTGTACTGAAGAAGACAAAGTGAAGTACGCTACGCATACCTTCATAGGTTATGCGTTAACATGGTGGAATACCTATCTAGAGCAAGTGGGACAAGACGATGCGTACGCACTACCGTGGTCAGCATTCAAGCACTTGATGAACGAGAAGTACCGTCCCAGAACCGAGGTCAATAAGCTCAAGACAGAACTTAGAGGGTTACGAACCCAAGGATTTGATATTACCACGTACGAAAGACGATTTACAGAATTGTGCCTATTGTGTCCGGGAGCATTCGAAGATGAGGAAGAGAAGATTGACGCGTTTGTGAAAGGATTACTTGAAAGAATCCAAGAAGATATAAGTTCACACGAGCCCGCCTCCATACAACAGGCATGTAGAATGGCTCACAAACTAGTGAACCAGATTGAAGAAAGAATTAAAGAACAGACTGCTGAAGAGGCCAATGTGAAGCAAGTCAAAAGAAAGTGGAAGGAAAACGGTGATAAGAATCACCAATACAACAACAACAGCAATTACAACAATAATCGCAATAATTATCCCAACAATCGCAACATCAATCGCAACTACAACAAACGGCCCAACAACAACAACAACAACAACAACAACAATAACAACTACAACAATCATCCCAACAACAATAATAACCGCAACAACAACAACAATAAGAAGCAGCTATGCCAAAGGTGTGAAAAGTATCACTCGGGGTTCTGCACCAAATTTTGCAACAAGTGTAAAAGAAATGGTCTTAGCGCGGTGAAGTGTGAGGTCTACGGACTAGGGGTTAATAGAACGAAAGGAACAAATGGTGTCGGAACGAGTAATGGCGGAGCAAGTAGCGTCGAAGCAAGTTATGCCAATGTAGTTTGTTATAAATGTGGAAAACCGGGCCACATTATTAGAAATTGCCCGAACCAGGAGAACACGAATGGACAAGGCCGCGGAAGAGTTTTCAATATTAATGCGGCAGAGGCACAGGAAGACCCGGAGCTTGTTACGGGTACGTTTCTTATTGACAATAAATCTGCTTACGTTTTATTTGATTCGGGTGTGGATAGAAGCTATATGAGTAGAGATTTTTGTGCTAAATTAAGTTGTCCATTGACGCCTTTGGATAGTAAATTTTTACTCGAATTAGCAAATGGTAAATTAATTTCAGCAGATAATATATGTCGGAATCGAGAAATTAAACTGGTTAGCGAAACATTTAAAATTGACTTGATACCAGTAGAGTTAGGGAGTTTTGATGTGATAATCGGTATGGACTGGTTGAAAGAAGTGAAAGCAGAGATTGTTTGTTACAAAAATGCAATTCGCATTATACGAGAAAAAGGAAAACCCTTAATGGTGTACGGAGAAAAGGGCAACACGAAGCTACATCTTATTAGTAATTTGAAGGCACCAAAACTAATAAGAAAAGGTTGCTATGCTGTTCTAGCACACGTCGAGAAAGTACAAACTGAAGAAAAGAGCATCAATGATGTTCCCGTCGCAAAAGAATTTCCCGATGTATTTCCGAAAGAATTACCGGGATTACCCCCACATCGATCCGTTGAATTTCAAATAGATCTTGTACCAGGATCTGCACCAATAGCTCGTGCTCCTTACAGACTCGCACCCAGCGAGATGAAAGAACTGCAAAGCCAATTACAAGAACTTTTAGAGCGTGGTTTCATTCGACCAAGCACATCACCGTGGGGAGCTCCTGTTTTGTTTGTCAAGAAGAAAGATGGTACATTCAGATTGTGTATCGACTACCGAGAGTTGAACAAACTTACCATCAAGAACCGCTACCCACTACCGAGAATCGACGACTTATTTGATCAACTACAAGGCTCGTCTGTTTATTCAAAGATTGACTTACATTCCGGGTATCATAAAATGCGGGTGAAAGAAGATGATATTCCAAAGACTGCTTTCAGAACACGTTACGGTCATTACGAGTTTATGGTCATGCCGTTTGGTTTAACTAATGCACCAGCTGTGTTCATGGACCTTATGAACCGAGTGTGTGGACCATACCTTGACAAGTTTGTCATTGTTTTCATTGATGACATACTTATTTACTCAAAGAATGACCAAGAACACGGTGAACATTTGAGAAAGGTGTTAGAAGTATTGAGGAAGGAAGAATTGTACGCTAAGTTTTCAAAGTGTGCATTTTGGTTGGAAGAAGTTCAATTCCTCGGTCACATAGTGAACAAAGAAGGTATTAAGGTGGATCCGGCAAAGATAGAAACTGTTGAAAAGTGGGAAACCCCGAAAACTCCGAAACACATACGCCAGTTTTTAGGACTAGCTGGTTACTACAGAAGGTTCATCCAAGACTTTTCCAGAATAGCAAAACCCTTGACTGCATTAACGCATAGAGGGAAGAAATTTGAATGGAAGGATGAACAAGAGAAAGCGTTTCAGTTATTGAAGAAAAAGCTAACTACGGCACCTATATTGTCATTGCCTGAAGGGAATGATGATTTTGTGATTTATTGTGACGCATCAAAGCAAGGTCTCGGTTGTGTATTAATGCAACGAACGAAGGTGATTGCTTATGCATCTAGACAATTGAAGATTCACGAGCAAAATTATACGACGCATGATTTGGAATTAGGCGCGGTTGTTTTTGCATTAAAGACTTGGAGGCACTACTTATATGGGGTCAAAAGTATTATATATACCGACCACAAAAGTCTTCAACACATATTTAATCAGAAACAACTGAATATGAGGCAGCGTAGGTGGATTGAATTGTTGAATGATTATGACTTTGAGATTCATTACCACCCGGGGAAGGCAAATGTGGTAGCCGATGCCTTGAGCAGGAAGGACAGAGAACCCATTCGAGTAAAATCTATGAATATAATGATTCATAATAACCTTACTACTCAAATAAAGGAGGCGCAACAAGGAGTTTTAAAAGAGTGAAATTTAACGGATGAAATACCCAAAGGATCGGAGCAGCATCTTAACATTCGGGAAGACGGAACCCGGTATAGGGCTGAAAGAATTTGGGTACCAAAATTTGGAGATATGAGAGAAATGGTACTTAGAGAAGCTCATAAAACCAGATACTTAATACATCCTGGAACGGGGAAGATGTACAAGGATCTCAAGAAACATTTTTGGTGGCCGGGTATGAAAGCCGATGTTGCTAAATACGTAGGAGAATATTTGACGTGTTCTAAGGTCAACGCTGAGTATCAGAAACCATCAGGTCTACTTCAACAACCCGAAATCCCAGAATGGAAATGGGAAAACATTACCATGGATTTCATCACTAAATTGCCAAGGACTGCAAGTGGTTTTGATACTATTTGGGTAATAGTTGATCGTCTCACCAAATCAGCACACTTCCTGCCAATAAGAGAAGATGACAAGATGGAGAAGTTAGAACAACTGTATTTGAAGGAAGTCGCCTCCAGACATGGAATACCAATCTCTATTATCTCTGATAGGGATGGCAGATTTATTTCAAGATTCTGGCAGACATTACAGCAAGCATTAGGAACTCGTCTAGACATGAGTACTGCCTATCATCCACAAACTGATGGGCAGAGCGAAAGGATGATACAAACGCTTGAAGATATGCTACGAGCATGTGTTATTGATTTCGGAAACAGTTGGGATCGACATCTACCGTTAGCAGAATTTTCCTACAACAACAGCTACCATTCAAGCATTGAGATGGCGCCGTTTGAAGCACTTTATGGTAGAAAGTGCAGGTCTCTAATTTTTTGGAGTGAAGTGGGGGATAGACAGATTACGGGTCCGGAGATTATACAAGAAACTACCGAGAAGATCATCCAAATTCAACAACGGTTGAAAACCGCCCAAAGTCGACAAAAGAGCTACGCTGGCATTAAAAGAAAAGATATAGAATTTGAAATTGGAGAGATGGTCATGCTTAAAGTTGCACCTTGGAAAGGCGTTGTTCGATTTGGTAAACGAGGGAAATTAAATCAAAGGTATAATGGACCATTCAAGATTATTGATCGTGTCGGACCAGTAGCTTACCGACTTGTGTTACCTCAACAACTCGCGGCTGTACATAACACTTTCCACGTCTCAAATTTGAAGAAATGTTTTGCTAAAGAAGATCTCACTATACCGTTAGATGAAATCCAAATCAACGAAAAACTCCAATTCATCGAAGAACCCGTCGAAATAATGGATCGTGAGGTTAAAAGACTTAAGCAAAACAAGATACCAATTGTTAAGGTTCGATGGAATGCTCGTAGAGGACCCGAGTTCACCTGGGAGCGTGAAGATCAGATGAAGAAGAAATACCCGCATCTATTTCCAGAAGATTCGTCAACACCTTCAACAGCTTAAAATTTCGGGACGAAATTTATTTAACGGGTAGGTACTGTAGTGACCCGAACTTTTCCATGTTTATATATATTAATTGAAATTGATATTTACATGATTAAATGTTTCCAACATGTTAATCAATCAAACTTGTTAAGACTTGATTAATTGAAATATGTTTCATATAGACAATTGACCACCCAAGTTGACCGGTGATTCACGAACGTTACAACTTGTAAAAACTATATGATGACATATATATGAATATATATATAGTTAACATGATACTATGATAAGTAAACATATCATTAAGTATATTAACAATGAACTACATATGTAAAAACAAGACTACTAACTTAATGATTTTTAAACGAGACATATATGTAACGATTATCGTTGTAAAGACATTTAATGTATATATATATATCATATTAAGAGATATTCATACATGATAATATCATGATAATATAATAATTTAAAATCTCATTTGATATTATAAACATTGGGTTAACAACATTTAACAAGATCGTTAACCTAAAGGTTTCAAAACAACACTTACATGTAACGACTAACGATGACTTAACGACTCAGTTAAAATGTATATACATGTAGTGTTTTAATATGTATTTTTACACTTTTTAAAGACTTCAATACACTTATCAAAATACTTCTACTTAACAAAAATTCTTACAATTACATCCTCGTTCAATTTCATCAACAATTCTACTCGTATGCACCCGTATTCGTACTCGTACAATACACAGCTTTTAGATGTATGTACTATTTGTATATACACTCCAATGATTAGCTCTTAGCAGCCCATGTGAGTCACCTAACACATGTGGGAACCATCATTTGGCAACTAGCATGAAATATCTCATAAAATTACAAAAATATGAGTAATCATTCATGACTTATTTACATGAAAACAAAATTACATATCCTTTATATCTAATCCATACACCAACGACCAAAAACACCTACAAACACTTTTATTCTTCAATTTTCTTCATCTAATTGATCTCTCTCAAGTTCTATCTTCAAGTTCTAAGCGTTCTTCATAAATTCTACAAGTTCTAGTTACATAAAATCAAGAATACTTTCAAGTTTGCTAGCTCACTTCCAATCTTGTAAGGTGATCATCCAACCTCAAGAAATCTTTGTTTCTTACAGTAGGTTATCATTCTAATGCAAGGTAATAATCATATTCAAACTTTTGTTCAATTTCTATAACTATAACAATCTTATTTCAAGTGATGATCTTACTTGAACTTGTTTTCGTGTCATGATTCTGCTTCAAGAACTTCGAGCCATCCAAGGATCCGTTGAAGCTAGATCCATTTTTCTCTTTTCCAGTAGGTTTATCCAAGGAACTTAAGGTAGTAATGATGTTCATAACATCATTCGATTCATACATATAAAGCTATCTTATTCGAAGGTTTAAACTTGTAATCACTAGAACATAGTTTAGTTAATTCTAAACTTGTTCGCAAATAAAAGTTAATCCTTCTAACTTGACTTTTAAAATCAACTAAACACATGTTCTATATCTATATGATATGCTAACTTAATGATTTAAAATCTGGAAACACGAAAAACACCGTAAAACCGGATTTACGCCGTCGTAGTAACACCGCGGGCTATTTTGGGTTAGTTAATTAAAAACTATGATAAACTTTAATTTAAAAGTTGTTATTCTGAGAAAATGATTTTTATTATGAACATGAAACTATATCCAAAAATTATGGTTAAACTCAAAGTGGAAGTTTGTTTTCTAAAATGGTCATCTAGACGTCGTTCTTTCGACTGAAATGACTACCTTTACAAAAATGACTTGTAACTTATTTTTCTGACTATAAACCTATACTTTTTCTGTTTAGATTCATAAAATAGAATTCAATATGAAACCATAGCAATTTGATTCACTCAAAACGGATTTAAAATGAAGAAGTTTTGGGTAAAACAAGATTGGATAATTTTTCTCATTTTAGCTACGTGAAAATTGGTAACAAATCTATTCCAATCATAACTTAATTAACTTGTATTGTATATTATGTAATCTTGAGATACCATAGACACGTATACAATGTTTCGACATATCATGTCGACACATCTATATATATTTCGGAACAACCATAGACACTCTATATGTGAATGTTGGAGTTAGCTATACAGGGTTGAGGTTGATTCCAAAATATACATAGTTTGAGTTGTGATCAATACTGAGATACGTATACACTGGATCGTGGATTGATTCAAGATAATATTTATCGATTTATTTCTGTACATCTAACTGTGGACAACTAGTTGTAGGTTACTAACGAGGACAACTGACTTAATAAACTTAAAACATCAAAATATATTAAAAGTGTTGTAAATATATTTTGAACATACTTTGATATATATGTATATATTGTTATAGGTTCGTGAATCAAGAGTGGCCAAGTCTTACTTCCCGACGAAGTAAAAATCTGTGAAAGTGAGTTATAGTCCCACTTTTAAAATCTAATATTTTTGGGATGAGAATACATGCAGGTTTTATAAATGATTTAAAAAATAGACACAAGTACGTGAAACTACATTCTATGGTTGAATTATCGAAATCGAATATGCCCCTTTTTATTAAGTCTGGTAATCTAAGAATTAGGGAACAGACACCCTAATTGACGCGAATCCTAAAGATAGATCTATTGGGCCTAACAAACCCCATCCAAAGTACCGGATGCTTTAGTACTTCGAAATTTATATCATATCCGAAGGCTGTCCCGGAATGATGGGGATATTCTTATATATGCATCTTGTTAATGTCGGTTACTAGGTGTTCACCATATGAATGATTTTTATCTCTATGTATGGGATGTGTATTGAAATATGAAATCTTGTGGTCTATTGTTACGATTTGATATATTTAGGTTAAACCTATAACTCACCAACATTTTTGTTGACGTTTAAAGCATGTTTATTCTCAGGTGAATACTAAGAGCTTCCGCTGTTGCATACTAAAATAAGGACAAGATTTGGAGTCCATGTTTGTATGATATTGTGTAAAAACTGCATTCAAGAAACTGATTTCGATGTAACATATTTGTATTGTAAACCATTATGTAATGGTCGTGTGTAAACAGGATATTTTAGATTATCATTATTTGATAATCTACGTAAAGCTTTTTAAACCTTTATTTATGAAATAAAGGTTATGGTTTATTTTAAAAATGAATGCAGTCTTTGGAAAACGTCTCATATAGAGGTCAAAACCTCGCAACGAAATCAATTAATATGGAACGTTTTTAATCAATAAGAACGGGACATTTCATCGGCAACTACATTCGCCTTGCCGGGATGATATTTCAGCTCACAGTGATAATTGTTCAATAACTCGAGCCATCGGCTTTGCCTCATATTCAACTGTTTCTGATCAAAGATTTGTCGAAGACTTTTATGGTCAGTATACACCGTAAACTTAGTACCATATATATAATGTCTCCATATCTTTAATGCAAATACCACGGCACCTAACTCAAGGTCATGTGTGGTATAGTTCTCCTCATGTTTCTTCAACTGTCTAGATGCATAGGCAATAACCTTTTCACGTTGCATTAAAACACAACCAAAGCCTTGCTTTGAGGCATCACAGTAAACAATAAAGTCATCAGTACCTTCAGGTAAAGAGAGGACCGGAGCTGTGGTCAATTTATCCTTCAGAATCTTGAAAGCAGATTCCTGTTCTTCGGACCACTCAAACTTCTTCCCTTTGTGAGTTAGCTTGGTAAGAGGTTTAGCAAGAAGAGAAAAATCTTTTATGAATCTCCGATAATAACCGGCAAGTCCCAAAAATTGACGAATATGCTTCGCAGTCTTTGGTATCTCCCAGTTTTGAATAGCGGTAATCTTAGCTGGATCGACATGTATTCCTTCACTATCAACAACATGTCCAAGGAATTGTACGGTTTTGAGCCAAAACTCGCACTTAGAAAATTTAGCGTAGAGTTGTTCCTTCCGTAAGAGTTCAAGAATCATGCGCAAATGCTGCTCATGTTCTTTCTCACTCTTGGAGTAGATCAAGATGTCATCAATGAACAAAATGACAAATTTGTCAAGATATGACTTGCAAACATGATTCATAAGATCCATGAATATGGCAGGAGCGTTAGTTAAGCCAAAAGGCATAACACAAAATTCATAGTGCCCATAACGAGTGCGAAAAGCAGTCTTAGGAATATCGGATCCTTGATTTTGAGTTGGTGATAACCGGACCTCAAATCAATCTTTGAATAAACACTTGACCCTTGAAGTTGGTAGAATAGATCATCAATACGTGGCAACGGGTAACGGTTCTTGATAGTAAGCTTGTTGAGTTCGCGGTAATCAATGCACATCATCAACGTACCATATTTCTTCTTAACGAATAGAATAGGAGCTCCCCATGGGGACGAGCTTGGACGAATGAAACCTTTATCCAATAGTTCTTGGAGTTGGTTAGAAAGTTCCTTCATTTCGAAAGGTGCTAAACGGTATGGTGCTTTAGCAATAGGAGCAGCACCGGGAGATAAATCAATTTGGAATTCAACTTGTTGAGGAGGTAGAAGACCAGGAAGATCTTCGGGAAACACATTGGGAAAGTCTTTAACTACTGGTACATCTTCAATACACTTCTCTTTCGATTCGATCATCTTAACGTGGGCTAGAATAGCTGGATAACCTTTCATAAGGTACTTGCGGGTTTTAATACAGGAGATAATGTTGAGATTAGAACCACTCTTTTCACCTTGAATGAATAGAGTCTCTCTATTTCTCAACGGGATGTTAACGGTTTTATCAAAACACAAGATTGCAGCATGTAATGGACGTAACCAATCCATTCCAACTACGACATCAAAGCTTCTGAGCTCGACCGGCAAAAGGTCTATCTTAAATTCTTTATTGGCTAGGATTAGGTTACAGTTTTTATAGATTTTATCGACTTTCATGTTCTTTCCGTTAGCTACTTCTACTAATCGTTTGGATTCTAAGGGTTGAGGCTTTTTAGTGAATAGGGTACAAAATTCACTAGACACGTAACTTCTGTCGGTACCCGTATCGAATAAAATAGTTGCATAAAAATTATTGACAGGATACGTACCCGTGATGACCTCATCTTCGTCTTGGGCTTCAGCAGCAGTAAGAACAAATGCATGACCCTTTGTAGCAGTAGTACTGGCTCCAGTAGCGGGATTATCTTTCTTTTTAGGACAATTTAGACTAATGTGTCCCTTTTCTCCACAAGTGTAACAAGTAGGAGGAGCTTTAGCAGGAACAATAGCTTTATCCTTTGGAGGAGTCTTACACGTCTTAGCAACGTTTCCCACTTTCTTACACAATGTACAAGTAGTAGTACACCGCCCCGGGTGATGCCTTTCACAACGAATACAAAAAGGATAAGTGGCTTTATAATTCGTCCTTGCACTATCCGCCAGCTTCTTACTAACATTCCGAGTCGAACCTTGAGATGGCTCAAACTTCCTTTTACCTTCATTACTCTTAGTGTCAACCTGCTTATTAGATAACGCTCTTCTTCTCTTAGTTAACATAAGATTTTGTGCCATGAGAATCACAGCATCAAGAGTAACCTTCTCGGCAGCAATAACATTCCCTTGAACATCTTCGGGAAGACCTTCAATATACCTTTCAATTCTTCTAGCTTCGGTAGGAAATATCTCGGGACATAGAGTAGAAAGTTCAAGAAAACGATTGGTATAGTTTTCAATATTAGTACCCTTCACCTTGAGTTCCCAGAACTCAGCTTCAAGTTTCTGAACTTGACTTCTCAGACAGAATTTATTAACCATCATGCTTTTGAGTTCGTCCCATGGAATTGTATTAGCATTGTCAATTCCCACGGACTTGGGATGAGCAGTCCACCAAGTCAAAAGCATTGCCAGCTAATGAGCTAGTGGCATATTTAACCCGATCATCATCCCCGCAGTTGCAAATGCGGAAGATGGACTCTAGCTTCTCGAACCATCGAACTAGTTCGACAACCTCTTCATTTCCCTTGAAAGTGGGAAGATGGCAGTTTGTAAAGTCCTTGTAAGAACAAGGTTTCGGTTGAGGATTAACATTATTAGCTTGAGCGTTGCCTTGGGCAGCAGCAAGCAACTGTTGAAATTGTTCGTTGGTCCATACAATGTTGTTAACAGTAGGTGTAGCTGGACGAACCATGATATCACTACATAGAAGCGAACATAGGTTTGGTAAGGTGACAAGTTATAAGTTTGGGCAACTATAAGTATGAATAAAATAAAGCATTGATATCACATGATATTAATAGAACACTTTATATTATTAGAACGAGGCATTAAATAAGCCTTTTTAATACACGAGTGGGAAATAGAAATAGTTTAAGGCATAGCTGTGACAACCCGGAAATTTCCGACCAAATTTAAACTTAATCTTTATATAATTTCGTCAAGATAAGCAAAGTCTGTAATGTTGAGTCTCAAAATTTTGAACTGTTCTATATATCCATGTATTCATTTGACTTCGACCAGTTCCTGATGATTCACGAACAATTAATTGTAAATGGATGTGTGTATATATATATTGAAAATATAATTTGAAATATTATATGTTGTATTAAAAATTAATTATGTAAAATAAAATAAAAACATGATATTATGATAATTAATATTTAAAACATATCTATATATATAAATAAAATATATTAAATATATATTTCGTTATTTCCAAACTATTTAGTACACGATAGTAACACTCAATTTCCATTTGATGAATATTAAACAAGTCTGATACGAACTTATTTGATTTTAAAATAAACGGTGATTCGAAAATGAGTTATATAATTTATGGGCTTATTCAATATGTATTTAGGAACTATTTGTTAAGTTTTAATTTCTTTTTATATTTTAGCTGGGATCGGGAGTGGACAGTGAGTTAATTTTTATTTAAATAGTTAATGATCGAATTTTATACCATAATGACCAAAATAAATATATATAGTTAATTTAAAAATATGGGATTTTTCTGGAAACAATTATCCGCTACTGATTAACAATAGAGTACAATACACTATCCGTGTAAACTGTCGGCACAAGAATAATAAGAATGGGACTAATCATTCACGGGAATTAAATTAAAAACAGTGTTGCTTTTGTTCTTTCTCTAACAACCACATGGCATATTTTATATATATATATATATATATATATATATATATATATATATATATATATATATATATATATATATATATATATATATATATATATATATATATATATATATATATATATATATATATATATATATATATATATATATATATCTTATACATATTCATATAGGAGAGCAATTCATAAACCATCTATCTATCTCGTTAATTTTTTTGTTATTGATTTCCAACTCAAACACACTCTACCTCCCCTTCATCACCACCCTAGAACTACCATTGAACCATTTTATTTTTGTTGATTGTTTCATCTTTCGTTTGCCAACCTAAACCAAGAACCACAACCCTCACCATCGAAACCCGCTAGAACACCATCACCCATGAACACCACCTTAATATCACCACCTTGTTTTTCTGTTTACTATTGAAATGGGTGACTACTACAGCTCGTCTCTTTTCTATTGTACAACTACTCGACTTCCGGCAAACCACATACCATGATCACCTTCAACCATGAAACCCATTTAAAACACCATAAGCTACAACAAACCACCACCATCATCTTTCACTTACACCATGGACCACCACTAAACACCACCACCTTCGAAAGACCACCACCATCCTCATCCTTAGTTATTATTATTTTATTTTATTCTTCTTTTCTTCTTCTTCTCTTTCGTTTGGGATTCTGTGCAATGAACCAGATTACCAACCACTATCATGCTGCTGTAATCGTGACCCAACACACCACAACACCTATCGACAAACACCACCACAAACCATCAGAGAACCATCTAAAAAAATACCAATAAATCCTACTTCTAATCGTCCCTGTGCTGCTATTACACTTCCTGTCTTACAGCTCGAGTACAACCGAAAGAAAATGCATCTATTGCAGCTACAAGAATGCCATGTCACTACTAGGAATCCGACCCAAAACCACCATCTTTATATATATTTTTCTCGTTTTGTTGTACCATCGTAAACCATCACAATATATTAACTGATACCTGCAACTATGGTTTTCATTTCTATTTTCATTCAACGAACGAAACAACCTACTGCCATGTCGTTATTCTATTTCAGTTTGAAGACCCAAAATTGCCACAACCACAATTAATGAACACCATTTAAACTCCTGCTCAATCAGCCCTACTCGGACACCATTATCAATCTTTGGGTTGAAACTATTCACTGTTGACATTGCTGTTAAAGATTATAAGAATCTTTTAATTATTAGTCATTATCTTGTGGGCTCATGCAACTTGAATTACAAAGGAGACATCAATTTGTTTTATGAATGATTGTGGTGTGGGACTACATGTCTTCTTTTTTATTAAATATCTTGCACCCATTCTTCCCTCAAAGTAATTACGAAACCTGTCTTCTTTTCTAA
This sequence comes from Rutidosis leptorrhynchoides, assembly GCF_046630445.1. Classification (NCBI taxonomy): domain Eukaryota; kingdom Viridiplantae; phylum Streptophyta; class Magnoliopsida; order Asterales; family Asteraceae; genus Rutidosis; species Rutidosis leptorrhynchoides. Next base: position 193,924,109 of record NC_092341.1, on the reverse strand, counting down.
CGAAATAGGTGCTAATTGGGCTACTTTCTAGGTTTGAAAAACCACTACATGTCACGTTAATAGGCTGAATATTTCCTTGTGCGTTTTGGCCTGATTATAAATGGACTATCTATTATTGGGCCACCGTATATACTTTTGTTGGGCCGAGTTATTTTAGTTTGGAGTGTTGGGACTTGTACTTGATTGTTGTTGGGCCACGATCTTGTGAAGCCATCGGGTCTCTCTGGTTCCTACTCGACACACAAAACAATTACACTACTTGTGTTATGAAGGATGATGCATGATGATGAGAAATATGATGACGTATGAGTAAATGGAGAGCACGGATGTGGATAAGATGATGATCGTGAGTATGTCATGATGATGATAGGAAATCATGATTATGATAATATGAATATGAGGTGATGATGATGAGTCTATGATGACGATTTATTATGATAATGATGATTATTATCGATTTCCACTCTTTCGTGATTGTGTTTGTACATCGAATATAACTTGGTCCAAACAGACGAATTGGATTAGGATTATACTGAGCCGCACTGTAGCACCTGGATCAATTCTTTCCCAACAGGCCGTCGGTATAAATTTTGTAGATATATAATTTTTATTATGATTATTATTAATATTATGAATTGGTTAATATGTTGTTAATATAATAATTATGAACATAAAAATCTTAAGTATTAGGTAAGGGTTAAAAATGTTGTTAAGATTGGGAATTAAAGATTATGAAAACAAATAATAATTAAGATGTGATTTAATTAAAGTATTATTATTATTAATATAAGTAATATTAAAAATTTTATTAATAAAACTATCATTAATATTAAAATTAACATTTTATTAAAATTATCATTTTTAGGATTATCGAAACTATCATTATTATTATTACTAGTATTATTAAAATTATCATTATTTTTATTATCATTATTAATATTATTAACATTATTATAATTATTATTATTATTGATATTATTATTACTACAAAGATTATTAATATTGTTAAAGTTATCTTTATTATTAAAATATTATTATTAAAAGTATCATTTTTATTATTACTATTATTATTATTATTATTTATATTATCATTATTAAATCTAATTATTATTATTATTTTATCATTACTAATATTATTTTAGTATTATTATTAAATTGATTATTTTAATAAACAAATGGTATTTATATAAAAATATATTTTTACATATATCCTAACTATAATAATATTACATATTGATTTAAATAAAGGGGGATGATTCTCACACACACTTTTTTGATCCTCACACACCAATTGAGTATTATTAGAAGAGTAAAAAGTTAAAATAGGTGTGTGAGGATCAAAAAAGTGTGTGTGAGAATCATCCCCCTTAAATAAAATGTTATTATTATAAAATATTAATTAAGTTATATATAATAGATAAACACATTTTAATATAATCATATATATATAAGAATATTAATTAATTATCTAAAATATATAAAATAGTTATAATTAAACTATTAATTAATATAACGTACAAATTGTTAGGTATATTAATATTAATATGTAAAACTTGTTTAATTATTATATGTGTTAATATATATTAATGATATAAGTTCATGACTCCGAGGCCAACCTTGTATTGTTCAGTATCGTCGTACGAATATTTTTACTACAAAATATTGTATAGTAAGTTTCATTTGCCTTTTTACCCTTTATATTTTTGGGCTGAGAATACATGCGAAATTTTTATAAATGTTTTACGAAATAGACACAAGTAATCGAAACTACATTATATGGTTGAATGATCGAAGCCGAATATGCCCCTTTTGCTTGGTAACCTAAGAATTAGTAAACCGATCTACTAATTGAAGCGAATCCTAAAGATAGATCTATTGGGCCTAACGAACCCCATCCAAAGTACCGGATGCTTTAGTACTTCGAATTCGTTTTTATCATGTCCGAAGGATTTTCCAGAATGATAGGGGATATTCTTATATGCATCTTGTTAATGTCGGTTACCAGGTGTTCAATCCATATGAATGATTTTTGTCTTTATGCATGGGACGTATATTTATGAGAAATGGAAATGAAAATCTTGTGGTCTATTAAAATGATGAAAATGATCGTTTATGATAAACTAATGAACTCACCAACCTTTTGGTTGACACTTTAAAGCATGTTTATTCTCAGGTGTTAAAGAAATCTTTCGCTGTGCATTTGCTCATTTTAAAGATATTACTTGGAGTCATTCATGGCATATTTCAAAAGACGTTGCATTCAAGTCGTTGAATTCAGTAAAGATTATGATTAAGTAAATGATAGATTAGATCATTTATAGATGGATATTATGAAATTGTATGCATGCCTGTCAACTTTCAATGTAATGAAAGTTTGTCTTTTAAAACGAATGCAATATTTGTAAAATGTATCATATAGAGGTCAAATACCTCGCGATGTAATCATATGTTATTGTATTTGTTCTTATGGATTAGGACGGGTCTTTACATGTGGTATCAGAGCGGTGGTCTTAGCGAACCAGGTCTTGCATTAGTATGTCTAACTGATAGTTACTTAGATACATTAGTGAGTCTGGACGTCGACCGTGTCTGCATGTCAAAAGTTTTGCTTATCATTTCTAGTCGGAAATCATCTACTTATCATCCTTAGGAAATTACCTGCTTATCATTCTTAGTCTAGACACATCCTACTGCATTGATTGCATGAATAGTGTATAGACAAATCCATATCTTAGCATATCTGTTACTGTAGACTTTATCTGACACGTTCCCGTAATTCCCTCCGTAATCTACGGGATCTTTTGTACTATGTATAGGTATTCTATGTAATTAGAATATCATCCGATATCTAAAAATCATTTTATATTGAAAAACCCTTTACTCAATCGTACGAAATGGAACTCGCCACTAGTTCAAGTCCCTCGGATTTCGACAGCTACTCCAACAAGGATGTTCACCTAAACTCCGGAAGCAGCGTCACCAGAATGAATCAACCAATCAGCCATCTCCAATTTATCTGATGGGTTTGTAATTGACTTAATCAATGGAAATGAGAAGAGGGCGATCCTTTCCATCAACCAAATTCACCTCTTGGCGATGAAACTGAAGCACTTACCGGCGAACCTATCCGAAACACCATTTTCACCCTCATTTTTAGAGTATCTCATCACGATTATATACTATCTCAAATTCTAGATCTTATTCATTCGCTCGTTCGAACCGAAAATCATCCCGCAGTAATAGTAGAAGTCAACGAGCTTCGCACCCAAGTTATAGCTTTGGAAAATATGGTGCAAAATTTACCAGCTTCAACAACATCACCGGCACCAACAGTACCATCAGTAACAGCACCAGTACCACCAACAACCCAAGTTCAAACATCACATGCCTCAACATTTCATTTTGTACCTCGAGCATAATCATCGTTCTACGTATCGTTCTACATCAATTATCTTCGTTCGACATGGCGATTATGTAATCTCTAATGTTTTAGAGATTATATATTTTTGTTCTAACGGTAAATCAAATGAGTCTAATATCATATTGACCCATTAAATCCATGATTACATCTGAAGAAAATATATATGTATATATGTTTTCATAAAGATTGTAATTAAAAATTCTTTTGTACAAACTGGTAATGGTAAAAATATTTTAACGGGTAGGTAATACTCGAAGAATATTTAGATTTCACATTAATAAGTTACACTGTACATTCTTCCAATCTGATTCAACAGTCATTTACTATCCTACTTACAACCACCGTTATACGTATACGTTCACCGCAGAATAACCATTTTCATTCAATTTCATATTTGGATTTTGACCTATCAGAATCCAACAAGTGGCATAATGATGAAAACATATGACAAAATAAAATTTGTTAGAAACAAACAAATTAACTATGAGAAATTTTGTTAAGAATCCACGCTAACAAAATCCTAGCTAACTATTCCTAGCTAACTGTTAATTCCTTATAGTACATTTTAATTATCGCAATTTATTTATCGCATTTTAATTCTCGCAATTTTATTTATTGTCATTTGATTTCTGTTATTTATTTTACGCACTTTAAATATCGGGACACGTATACAAGGTTTTGACATATCATATCGACGCATCTATATATATTATTTGGAATAACCATAGACACTCTATATGCAGTAATGCTGGAGTTAGCTATACAGGGTTGAGGTTGATTCTACAATAATATATATACTTTGAGTTGTGATCGAGTCTGAGACATGTACACGGGTCACGACACGTATTAATTAATTCGAATATTATATATTGCTAACTGTGGACTATCAACTGAGGACTACCAACATTGGACACTTAAAATGAATTAAAATATTGATTATAACATATGAAACTAAACAATTCTTCAAGTTTGCCACTTGATTTCATCCTAAACTTCATTTGTATCTTGACGATTACGATCTGCGTTCAAACCTTTCATGATTCTGGAAAACACCTCAAACTAGAGGATGAACCAATCGCACTTCATCTACGGAAGAAAATATTGATGCATATAGTTATGCAACTAAAAACACTCGGAACCTGAGTAAACGTTTAACACGTATCAGTGCTAGCTCCTTTGACGTTGTTATTACCGAAAATAACTTTGCAATTCCTTTCCCAATTAGCCAATTTTGTCACAGCTCCAGCAAATCAACTTCGACTTTTCATTCGAATTAGCCTTATTATAACCGTGATATATAAGTTTGCTTTTCGTCATCGTTATTAGGAAACCGTTTATATCTCACCATATTAGCAGTAAACTTACCAGCAACTCCATTATTCATTGGCTTAGGTATTTCCGAAAAACCATTATATTTGTTCATTAAAACCTTATCATATACTCATCCGCATCTTGTAACAAGAATAGCCATACCAAATACCGAGAATCAACAATCAGTATATCGAATCTCACAGCATGTCTACAGCAACAATTATATGTATACATATAACATTCACTTCCTAGAATTATGATCTTCCATTTTAAAATTCTGAAAAGCACTCAGTCTACAAATCAATACTCTGAATTTTGAAATGTTGAATGAAGCAACAAAAACTGTGAACGACCTTAACAGTCAAAAGTTTGATGATAAAGAATGGAGTGTTGGAAACACTCAATGGAAAATATGTACTAGAAAAACAGATTGAGCAAACTATGAAGGAGGCTGTAGACAAATCACAAGGACTAAATCTACCTTCAAAGAAGCCAAATAATTCAGTATCTACTAAAGTCATTAGCAAATATCTTGTTCATAACTCTAAATCTTTACGGACGAATTTTCTTCATCATCCTTCGATATTAGAAATTCTAAGATATCATCCTATCTTTCATTATAAATAACCTCGATATATCTGAAGATATTTTCATAACTTTTTCTCATCTGAAATCAATTATCTCTTCGCAATATCAGTGTTACATCAGAAAAGAAACTGTTTTCGTTTCTAAATTCTGAAAAATTCGAATCAAAATATGAATGTTTTTGAAGTAGTGTTGGGAACTGAAGCATGAGTTAGTATAATATAATGACACTTGATCAACGTGATTATATTATAGTAAGTCATGCTGAGTTTCTAATGGAACGTGATGATTCACAGATCATAACGTTATCATGTGCCGTGTTACATAACTCTTTCATTCTGCTTAATTTCTGAACATATCAAGAAAGTATATTCTTGATAGTTCTATTCTCAGTGATTCAGGTAATTTGACAAATCAAATCGTGCGATTATGTTCTTTCTTGTTTAGAACATTAAGTTCATTCGAAACTTCATACTTACGAATTCTGGACCATTACTTGCTTTACTAGAGGTCGAGAAGAGAATAAAAAGGCAAAGAGCTCCAAAATATAAGAGAAAATATAAAGCCAAATAACAACACGGAGGTTACAAATCGTGGATATTAATACGAATAGCAATATAAAGACACGATATAATTAAGAATAGTATCACCCCAAGGTAATTGTAGAAGTAAACACATTTTGCTGGTAGAAGATGGAAAAGAAGGATGACAGTAATGATAATTAGAAAAATATTAAGAATTAGAACTGGATTAAGCATTTTCACAATCTTTTGGATGTATGAACTAAGAAAGAAAGTATAGGAATGGTGCGAATGATGGAATGGAAGAGTTTAATTTCTAATGGAAATACCAGACATAGCAATCGAAACAGATTGACCGCATTTAAACAAAGAGGAGCCTAATTTTCTTAATTTCTGAAGAATCGAATCTCATAAAGATTTTGAAGATCTTCTCTAAATTCCTCGAATTCCGGAATTCAACAGTGACTACGTCAAAAGTTAAGACAAATCTTTAATTTTCTCATTTCACTATTTTGTGATAGCTTCATTCGTGCTCTTCGAATAATCGAATTGTTTTATCCATATTACTCAATGATGATAAAATTTTATTTATCAACTCATATTCATCATGAAAACATTTTTATTGTTAGCCATGACCACCTCACTCAAATTTCGGGATGAAATTTCTTTAACGGGTAGGTACTTTGACAACCCGGAAATTTCCGACCAAATTTAAACTTAATCTTTATATAATTTCGACAAGATAAGCAAAGTTTGTAATGTTGAGTCTCAAAATTTTGAATTGTTCTATATATCCATGTATTCATTTGACTTCGACCAGTTCCCGACGATTCACGAACAATTAATTGTAAATGGATAGTGTGTATATATATATTGAAAATATAATTTGAAATATTATATGTTGTATTAAAAATTAATTATGTAAAATAAAATAAAAATATGATATTATGATAATTAATATTTAAAACATATCTATATATATAAATAAAATATATTAAATATATATTTCGTTATTTTGAATCTATTTAGTACACGACAGTAACACTCAATTTCCATTTGATGAATATTAAACAAGTTTGATACGAACTTATTTGATTTTAATATAAAAGGTGATTCGAAAATGAGTTATATAATTTATAGGCTTATTCAATATGTATTTAGGAACTATTTGTTAAGTTTTAAATTCTTTTTATATTTTAGCTGGGATTGGGAGTGGACAGTGAGTTAATTTTTATTTAAATAGTTAATGATCGAATTTTATACCATAATGACCAAAATAAATAAATATAGTTAATTTAAAAATATGGGACTAATCCGTGTAAACTTTCAGCACAAGAGTAATAAGAATGGGACTAATCATTCACGGGAATTAAATTAAAAACAGTGTTGCTTTTGTTCTTTCACTAACAACCACATGGCATATTTTATATATATATATATATATATATATATATATATATATGTATGTATAAGATATATATGTATAAGATATATATATATATATATATATATATATATATATATATATATATATATATATATATATATATATATATATATATATATATATGTATGTATAAGATATATATGTATAAGATATATATATATATATATATATATATATATATATATATATATATATATATATATATATATATATATATATATATATATATATCTTATACATATTCATATAGGAGAGCAATTCATAAACCATCTATCTATCTCGTTAATTTTTCTGTTATTAATTTCCAACTCAAACACACTCTACCTCCCCTTCATCACCACCCTAGAACTACCATTGAACCATTTTATTTTTGTTGATTGCTTCATCTTTCGTTTACCTGTAAGACCCGAATATTTTTCCTTGTATATATGTGTGAATAAGTTATTCAAGTTGTGGGGTTTACGTTATATATAATTAAAAGACAAAAGAAGCTGAACTGGGCATTTGGCGCGCCGCGCGGCCTTATGGCGTGCCGCGCCATTACGGGCTGACAGCTCACTTTGTTTTTAATCAAGATATTTTGAGGGCATTTTGTTAAAACCACTTAAGGTCCGACTTTAAGGCTTGGATCAGTTGTTTGGAGTGTCATTTACTCCATATTCACCCACCTTATCATCTTCCAATCAATTCTAGAGAGAGAGTTAGATTCTAGAGTGAGAGAGCTCAAATTAAGGAAGAAGAAGCTCGAATCGGGTCAAAGTGCAAGCACTAAAGTTGTTCATCTCCTCAATTGCTACGTTTTGATAGTTGTGGTAAGCCCTAAACCTAACTTCCTTGTTTTAATTGATTAAGAGTTAGGGTTTGTGTAGGTGATGAACACTAAGACCTATTTGTTAGTAAATTGGGTGTTTTGGGTGAATTAGGGTTATGTTGACTCAAAGATGACTAACTAGGGTTTTTCAAGGATTAATTGTTGTTAATAAACCTTAATTAGTTAGTAAATTGCTAGAACACCAATATTTATGTAAATGGGTGTTGCGTGGGTTAGTGATGACCCGAAATGGGCGTGTTGACCTTAAATGGGTCAAATGGGTCAAAATGGACCTAAGTGAGTAAATGTTTGTGATTAATGCATAAACCTAGTGTTAAAAGGGGTTTTAAGACCTAACTTGGCTAATGTTACGGTTTTGGCAAAAGATGACCCAATTATGGGGTTAGGTGTCCAAATGGGTCAAAATGACATAGTAGTGGTGAGTGTTGTGTGTTTGACCAACTTGAATGGTTGATTGATTGTATGTGCGTGATAATAGGTGTGTTACCTTAAAGATTCAAGCTTGATTTTATTGATTTACCAAAGGCGTAAGGTGAGTGGAATAATTATGCGTGTATGTATATAATGTATTTATTTGTGTAGAATGGATGTGGCATTGTCGCGTTGTTAAGACACCACGTTCTATGTAACGAGTAGTATTGTCGCGTTGTTTAAGACACTACTCATTGTTTGATTGACATGTGGTATTGTCGCGTTGTCTAAGGCACCACATTGTCATGGGAGTGGATGTCGCGTTGTTTAAGACACCACTCATCGTTTTGATTGGCATGCAGATTCGTCGCATTGTTCAAGACGCCACATCGTCATAGGGGTGAGTGAGTCGCGTTGTTTAAGACATCACCCGGGGGATTAGTGATTACGCGTTGTTTAAGTAACGCTAAAGGATGTTATGAACTCCAACGGCCTTTAAGTACCGTTCCCTTTCTCGATTGGTTAACCATGGTTATAAGAATGTTGTGTTAGCATATTTAATTACAAACTATATGCTATTCTTATTGCTAGCTCCTTATGAATTTGCGGTTATTGGTATATGCTTAATGTTTTGCATGGTTGTCAAATTGCTAGCTCGTGTGCGATAATGTGTAAGTGATGCAAGTAAGTAGAATATATATGTATGTGTATAATTATTGCATTCACTAAAAAAAAAAAAAAAAAAATTATTGCATTCACTAAGCTTTGCTTACCCTCTCGTTGTTTACTATTTTTATAGGTTCTTTTGTGGACAAGGGTAAGGGCATTATCATGGAATAGAGATCCCGCTTTGTTGATTAGGGGACGCTTTTTGGAAGTATTAGTTCTTGGAGTTTGACCGAGACTTGGGTAGTTTAATCCCAAACGCCACGCTCGTAGTGTAGTTTGGTACTTAAACTTTTTGGCGGTCGAAACTCATATTTTGTATTAAACTTGTAAACCGGCCAATGTGGGCCCCATCATGTAAAACTTGTTTTTTATGTTTGAATCGTGTTAGTTTTACACATTTGAAAATGTTGGTGAAAGCGTTCTGTCTAATTATGACGGGATGTAGTCGATCTTTTTTGCGTTTAAAACTTTTTTGGACAGACCAATTTGGCACGCCGCGCAGCCAATTGGCGCGCCGCGCCACATGCTGAACAGGAAATATATTTTTTTTATTTCGTATTTTAACGCGGGTTTTTCGTGATTTGGTTTGGGTTGTTACAAGTGGTATCGGAGCATGGTCTAAGGGATTTAGGCAACTTGAGATAGGTGCCTAGACTTAGACTTTATTGTGTGTACGCTTTATGCGGGACTTGTAGGACTTTGGGCCGGATTGGGAATTGTTAGTACTGTGGTTTATGTTAACTAACCTCGTGCTAATTGTTTTGTGGTATGTTTTACAATCATCAAGCGAGATAGACGTTGTACTAGCAAATTAATGCGACGTACTCACGTAACAATGATTAGCTACCATTGTTACGGGCGTAAATCGTGACGAACAAGCAATGTACAACGATTGTTGAGCAAGATGGAGTAGTGTGGTGTATATGTATATACATATGTGTTATGTCCTTTTGTTTCGCCGTATAACCTATTTCGTTTTATAGAATGAAGATGAGAAACGGACACGACACCGATAATGGGGGCACGAGTGAGGCCCCCGAGTTCACGGCCAAGGTTGAGGCCATCTTTAAACGTCAAAAGACGGAATATCTTGAGGAGATTAAGAAGATGTTTCTAGACTCGATTGACGAGCAATTAGTCAATGTAGTCAAAGAGCAAGTCAAGGCCGTTCTTCATGATGATAATGTGGGAAGACGGGACTTTTTCTATAAGAACTTCAAGGATTCTCAACCTCCCACTTTTGAGGGCGAAAGAGATCCTCTTAAAAGTGCCCGTTGGATATCCGATATGGAGGGGGCGTTTCGTACTTGCGAATGTCCTCTCGATAAGAAGACAAGGTACGGGTCTAGCATGTTAAGGGGTGATGCTAAGTTATGGTGGGACGCGAAAATCCATCTTTATGGTGAAGTGCAATGTATGGACTTCACTTGGGACGAATTCAAAGCGGAGTTTTTCGATGAATACCGAACTTCGGCCGATCTTACAAGGCTTAAGGACGAGCTACGTACCTTGAGGCAAGGGTCGATGGATTTGAACACTCTCAAATCCGTGTTTTTGTCCAAGACCCAATTTTGCCCGGAGAATGTCGGGAATGATAAGATGTTGAAAGAAGATTTCTATCGAACCTTGAATGATAGTTATCAAGAGAAAATTAGTGTGAACGTGGTGAAAAGCTTCGATGAGTTGTTTAATATGGCTAAAGGTTTTGAAGCACTTGTGTTGATAAAGAGTAGTTTTACTTTTGGTAAGAGGAAGTTCGAAGCTACTAGTCATTCAAACAAGAAGGGTAAAGGTGCAACCGAGAGCGTCGGTAGTGTGAAGAAGAGTGCTCCGGGGTAATTTCGTTATTCATGTCATAATTGCGGGCGAAGGGGGCAGATGGCCCGTGATTGCACCAACCCACCTTCTATAACCAAATTTACTTGTTTCAATTGTGGTAAAGAAGGGCACAAGAGGCCCGAGTGTCCCGAGTTGCGCAATGATAATGTCAAGTGGCTAGAGAAGGCGGCGGGTACGACTAGGGGTCGTAATTACTTGATGATGAACGAAGAAGCCAAACAATCCAATGAAGTCGTTTCAGGTACCTTCATGGTTAACTCTAATCCGGCGCGGATACTTTTTAATAGTGGTGCTAATTTGTTTTTCGTGTCTCCAAGATTTGTGCCTAAGTTAAATAAAACGCTAGTAAAGTTAAGCCGTCCGGTAGAAGTTGAAATAGCGGATGGCAAGACGGCGCTAGTGGTTGATGTGTGTAGAAATTGTAATGTTGTGTTTGGTGCCGAAAGTTTCGAAATTGATCTCATCCCGATGACCTTGGGCGATTTTGATATTGTCAATGGTATGGATTGGCTCGATCGTTATAGAGCCGATATTGCATGCCATGATAAGTTTATTCGTGTAAAGACCCTAAATGGGGGAGAGTTAATTATTCATGGTGATAAGCGAAGGAGACCGGTGCCGATATGCACTTTTGCACGGGCACGTCGTTTCGTTGTTACTGGTGGCGTGGCTTTCCTTGCTCATGTTGTTGATACTCGTAATGAGCCACCACCCATTCGTGAAATTTCAGTGATTAATGAATTTGAAGACGTCTTTCCGGACGAGTTACCGGGTGTTCCGGCGGAAAGACAAGTTGAATTTCGCATTGAGTTGGTTCTGGGGGCTACCCCCATTGCTAAAACTCCTTATCATTTAGCATCGAAGAAAATGCAAGAGTTGTTAAATCAAATCCAAGAGTTACTCGAAAAGGGTTTTATTCGACCGAGTGCTTCACCGTGGGGCGCTCCGGTTTTATTTGTAAAGAAGAAGGATGGTAGTATGCGGATGTGCATCGATTATAGGGAATTGAATAAAGTGACGATCAAGAATCATTATCCGTTGCCCCGGATTGACGATTTGTTTGACCAACTCCAAGGTGCCATATATTTCTCTAAAATCGACCTACGGTCCGGCTATCACCAAATGCGGGTCCGTGAGGAAGACATCGAGAAAACGGCTTTTCGAACGCGTTATGGGCATTTTGAATTTTTGGTGATGCCTTTTGGTCTTACGAATGCACCGGCGGCATTCATGGATCTTATGAACCGAGTGTGCCAACCTATGTTGGACAAGTCGGTAATAGTGTTCATTGACGACATACTAGTCTACTCGAAAAGTATGAACGAACATGAACGTCATTTGCGTGAAGTATTGAAGACGTTACGAAAGGAGAAGTTATATGCAAAGTTCTCCAAATGTGAATTTTGGCTAAGGGAAGTCCAATTCCTTGGTCATATTGTGAACAAAGACGGCATTCAAGTAGATCCGGGGAAGATCGAGACGGTGAAGAGTTGGGGACGACCGACTACGCCTACGGAAATCTGAAGTTTTCTCGGATTGGCCGGTTATTATCGTCGGTTTATCCAAGACTTTTCTAAGATTGCTTCCCCATTTACGAAATTGACGAGGAAGAATGCTAAATTTAATTGGGAAAACGAGCAAGAAATTGCTTTTCAATTGTTAAAAGAGAAGTTGTGCCAAGCTCCAGTGTTAGTATTGCCAGAAGGTGTGGAAGATATGACGGTTTATTGTGATGCTTCTCTAAACGGGCTCGGGTGTGTTCTTATGCAAAGGGGTAAAGTCATCGCTTATGCCTCTCGACAATTAAAGGAACACGAGACGAGGTACCCGACTCATGATCTAGAGATGGCGGTGGTTGTGCATGCGTTGAAAATTTGGCGCCATTATTTGTATGGTGTCAAGTGTATGATTTATTCGGATCATAAGAACTTGAAACATCTTTTCACTCAACGAGATTTGAATTATCGTCAACGTAGATGGATGGCTGTAGTGAAAGACTATGATTGTGAAATACTTTACCATCCGGGTAAGGCGAACATTGTCGCGGATGCGTTGAGCCGAAAGAGTCAACATCCAGCGATACAAGTAGGATCGTTACGTTTGATAATTACTAACGATTTTATTGAGAAGTTAGGTGAGATTCAAATAGAGGCTTATGTTCACAATAAGCATACAGAACGAATCGTGGGCCAATCGGAGTTCATTACTATGGGCTCGCGTGGGTTGTTGTCTTTTCAAGGAAGGGTGTGGGTGCCTAAGATGGGTGATTATCGAAAAGTGCTACTTGATGAAGCACATAAGTCAAAGTATTCCATTCATCAGGGCGCGACGAAGATGTATCTTGATTTAAGGAAAGATTATTGGTGGCCGGGCATGAAGCGTGATGTTGTAAAATACGTTGAACAATGTGTTACTTGTTTGCAAGTTAAGGCCGAGCACCAAAAGCCGTATGGTAAGTTGCAATCGCTAGAAATTCCGAAATGGAAATGGGAGCACATTACCATGGATTTCATTACAAAGTTACCTAGGACGGCGAGAACCTAATTTGATACGATTTGGGTGATAGTTGATCGTTTGACGAAAAGTGCCTTGTTTCTTCCCATTAAAGAAGCAATATCTTCGGAGGCCTTAGCTAAGTTGTTTATCAAGGAAGTGGTCTCGCGACATGGGGTTCCTATATCTATTATTTCGGATCGAGATACCCATTTCACATGTCGATTTTAGGAAAAGTTTCATGAAGATATGGGTACGCAATTAAAGTTGAGCACGGCGTATCATCCTCAAACGGATTGTCAAACCGAACGTACGAATCAAACTTTGGAAGATATGTTACGGGCGTGCATTATTGATTTCGGTGGTAGTTGGGATGAGCACCTGCCTTTGGTGGAATTCTCGTACAATAATAGTTATCACACTAGTATCGGTATGCCACCTTATGAGATGCTTTATGGGCGTAGGTGTCGAACTCCAATTTTTGGGGTGAAGTGGGTCAAGGGGAAATCGGGGGTACCGATTTGGTTTTGGAGACGAATAACAAGATTGATATTATTCGAGATCATTTGAAGAAGGCTCAAGATAGACAAAAGTCGTATGCCGCTAAACGTAGACGAACGATCGAATTTCAAGAAGGTGACATGGTAATGCTTAAGGTTTCGCCATGGAAGGGTATTATCCGATTTCGAAAACGAGGAATGTTAGCTCCTCGGTTTATTGGGCCATTCAAAGTTTTAGCTCATGTTGGTGAAGTTGCATATCGATTAGAATTACCCGAAGAACTTACGGGGATCCATAACACATTTCATGTTTCCCACCTCCGTAAGTGTCTTGCGGATGATTCTTCGTGGATGCCATTAGACGAAATCGAGCTAAACAACAAGTTGGAATATGTTGAAGAGCCGATTGCTATACTTGATGAGAAAGTGAAAATGTTGCGTAACAAGGAGGTAAGGACCTTTAAGGTTCAATGGCGTCGTAGTAAAGGTTCTGAGTTTACATGGGAACCCGAGGAATTTACGTTGGTTTACCTTCCCGCTTGTCATGCGGCTTGGATCGCGAGGACGCGCTCCGATGTAAGTGGGGGAGAGTTGTAAGACCCGAATATTTTTCTTTGTATATATGTGTGAATAAGTTATTCAAGTTGTGGGGTTTACGTTGTATATAATTAAAAGACAAAAGAAGCTGAACTGGGCATTTGGCGCACCGCGCGGCCTTATGGCGCGCCGCGCCATTACGGGCTGACAGCTCACTTTGTTTTTAATTAAGATATTTTGAGGGCATTTTGGTAAAACCACTTAAGGTCCAACTTTAAGGCTTGGATCAGTTGTTTGGAGTGTCATTTACTTCATATTCACCCACCTTATCATCTTCCAATCAATTCTAGAGAGAGAGTTAGATTCTAGAGTGAGAGAGCTCAAATTAAGGAAGAAGAAGCTCGAATCGGGCCAAAGTGCAAGCACTAAAGTTGTTCATCTCCTCAATTCTACGTTTTGATAGTTGTGGTAAGCCCTAAACCTAACTTCCTTATTTTAATTGATTAAGAGTTAGGGTTTGTGTAGGTGATGAACACTAAGACCCATTTGTTAGTAAATTGGGTGTTTTGGGTGAATTAGGGTTATGTTGACTCAAAGATTACTAACTAGGGTTTTTCAAGGATTAATTGTTGTTAATAAACCTTAATTAGTTAGTAAATTGCTAGAACACCAATATTTATGTAAGTAGGTGTTGCGTGGGTTAGTGATGACCCGAAATGGGTGTGTCGACCTTAAATGGGTCAAATGGGTCAAAATGGACCTAAATGAGTAAATGTTTGTGATTAATGCATAAACCTAGTGTTAAAAGGTGTTTTAAGACCTAACTTGGCTAATGTTAGGGTTTTGGCAAAAGATGACCCAATTATGGGGTTAGGTGTCCAAATGGGTCAAAATGACATAGTAGTGGTGAGTGTTGTGAGTTTGACCAACTTGAATGGTTGATTGATTGTATGTGCGTGATAATAGGTGCGTTACCTTGAAGATTCAAGCTTGATTTTATTGATTCACCAAAGGTGTAAGGTGAGTGGAATAATTATGCGTGTATGTATATAATGTATTTATTTGTGTAGAATGGATGTGGCATTGTCGCGTTGTTAAGACACCACGTTCTATGTAACGAGTAGTATTGTCGCGTTGTTTAAGACACTACTCATTGTTTGATTGACATGTGGTATTGTCGCGTTGTCTAAGGCACCACATTGTCATGGGAGTGGATGTCACGTTGTTTAAGACACCACTCATCGTTTTGATTGGCATATGGATTCGTCACGTTGTTCAAGACACCACATCGTCATGGGAGTGAGTGAGTCGCGTTGTTTAAGACATCACCCGGGGGATTAGTGATTACGCGTTGTTTAAGTAACGCTAACGGATGTTATGAACTCCAACGGCCTTTAAGTATCGTTCCCTTGCTCGATTGGTTAACCATGGTTATAAGAATGTTGTGTTAGCATATTCAATTACGAACTATATGCTATTCTTATTGCTAGCTCCTTATGAATTTGCAGTTATTGGTATATGCTTAATGTTTTTCATGGTTGTCGAATTGCTAGCTCGTGTGCGATAATGTGTAAGTGATGCAAGTAAGTAGATTATATATGTATGTGTATAATTATTGCATTCACTAAGCTTTGCTTACCCTCTCGTTGTTTACTATATTTA
The DNA here is from genome assembly GCF_046630445.1 of Rutidosis leptorrhynchoides. Taxonomy (NCBI): domain Eukaryota; kingdom Viridiplantae; phylum Streptophyta; class Magnoliopsida; order Asterales; family Asteraceae; genus Rutidosis; species Rutidosis leptorrhynchoides. The sequence continues at coordinate 193,907,881 of NC_092341.1, read as the reverse complement.
TAGGTTCGTTTGTGGACAAGGGTAAGGGCATTATCATGGAATATAGATCCCGCTTTGTTGATTAGGGGACGCTTTTTGGAAGTATTAGTTCTTGGAGTTTGACCAAGAGTTGGGTAGTTTAATCCCAAACGCCACGCTCGTAGTGTAGTTTGGTACTTAAACTTTTTGGCGGTCGAAACTCATATTTTGTAATAAACTCGTAAACCGGCCAATGTGAGCCCCATCATGTAAAACTTGTTTTTTATGTTTGAATCGTGTTAGTTTTACACATTTGAAAATGTTGGTGAAAGCGTTCGGTCTAATTATGACGGGATGTAGTCGATCTACACTATGAGCATGGCGTTTTTGATTGATTTTATGTATAATGTAATAGGTACGTTACATTGAAGGTTCTCGGACTTGATTATCTTTCACCGAAGGCGTAAGGTGAGTGGAATAATTATATGTGTAGGTATATAATGTATCTATTTGTTGTAGCGTGAAATGTGTAGTGTCGAGGTGCTAAGACACCACGTTTCACGTGATGAGTGAAGCATCGAGGTATTAAGATGCCACTCGGGGTGAAGCATCGAGGTGTTAAAATGCTACCTAGGGGTGTAGTGTCGAGGTGTTAAGACACCACTCCGTAAAATAATGAGTGAAGCATCGAGGTGTTAAGATGCCACTCGGGGTGAAGTGCCGAGGTGTTAAGGTGCCACCCTAGGGGTTAGTGATACGAGGTGTTAAGTACCCTAATGGATGTTATGAACACCGGTGGTGTTTTCGCGAGCGCCATTCCCTTGTACGATTGGTTAACCATGGTTATTTTTGTTGTAAGTGTAAGCATAATATATTATTCGAATTATATTACATGCGTTGCATATGCTAGCTTATGGTATTGGGGTTTTCTAGCTTGTATTCGAGGGATGCCAACCTAAACCAAGAACCACAACCCTCACCATCGAAACCCGCTAGAACACCATCACCCATGAACACCACCTTAATATCACCACCTTGTTTTTCTGTTTACTATTGAAATGGGTGACTACTACAGCTCATCTCTTTTCTATTGTACAACTACTCGACTTCCGGCAAACCACAAACCATGATCACCTTCAACCATGAAACCCATTTAAAACACCATAAGCTACAACAAACCACCACCATCATATTTCACTTACACCATGGACCACCACTAAACACCACCTCCTTTGAAAGACCACCACCATCATCATCCTTAGTTATTATTATTTTATTTTATTCTTCTTTTCTTCTTCTTCTCTTTCATTTGGGATTCTGTGCAACGAACCAGATTACCAAAAACTATCATGCTGCTGTAATCGTGACCCAATACACCTCAACACCTATCGACAAACACCACCACAAACCATCAGAGAACCATCTAAAAAAATACCAATAAATCCTACTTCTAATCGTCCATGTGCTGCTATTACACTTCTTGTCTTACAGATCGAGTATAAGTGAAAGAAAATGCATCTATTGCAGCTACAAGACTGCCATGTCACTACTAGGAATCCGACCCAAAACCACCACCTTTATATATATTTTTCTCGTTTTGTTGTACCATCGTAAACCGTCACAATATATTAACTGATACCTACAACTATGGTTTTCATTTCTGTTTTCGTTCAACGAACCAAACAACCTACTGCCATGTCGTTATTCTATTTCAGTTTAAAGACCTAAAACCGCCACAACCACAATTAATGAACACCATTTAAACTCCTGCTCAATCAGCCCTACTCGGACACCATCATTAATCTTTGGGTTGCAACTATTCACTGTTGATGTTGCTGTTAAAAATTGTAAGAATCTTTTAATTATTAGTCATTATCTTGTAGGCTCAAGCAACTTGAATTACAAAGGAGACAACAATTTTTTTTTATGAATGATTGTGGTGTGGGACTACATGTCTTCCTTTTTATTAAATATCTTGCACCCATTCTTCCCTCAAACCAATTATGAAACCTGTCTTCTTTTCTAACGAAATAGGTGCTAATTGGGATGCTTTTTAGGTTTTAAAAACCACTACATGTCACGTTAATAGGCTGAATATTTCCTTGTGCGTTTTGGCCTGATTATAAATGGACTATCTATTATTGGGCCACCGTATATACTTTTGTTGGGCCGAGTTATTTTAGTTTGGAGTGTTGGGACGTGTACTTGATTGTTGTTGGGCCACGAACTTGTGAAGCCATCAGGTCTCTCTGGTTCCTACTCGGCACACAAAAAAATTACACTACTTGTTTTATGGAGGATGATGCATGATGATGAGAAATATGATGACGTATTGGTAAATGGAGAACACGGATGTGGATAAGATGATGATCGTGAGTATGTCATGATGATGATAGGAAATGATGATTATGATAATATGAATATGAGGTGATGATGATGAGTCCATGATGACGATTTATTATGATAATGATGATGATTATCGATTTCCACTCTTTCGTGATTGTGTTTGTACATCGAATATAACTTGGGCCAAACAGATGAATTGGATTAGGATTATACTGAGCCGCATTGTAGCACCTGGACCAATTCTTTCCCAACAGGTCGTCGGTATAAATTTTGTAGATATATAATTTTTATTATGATTATTATTAATATTATGAATTGGTTAATATGTTGTTAATATAATAATTATGAACATAAAAATCTTAAGTATTAGGTAAGGGTTAAAAATGTTGTTAAGATTGGGAATTAAAGATTATGAATACAAATAATAATTAATATGTGATTTAATTAAAGTATTATTATTATTAATATAAGTAATATTAAAATTTTTATTAGTAAAACTATCATTAATATTAAAATTAACATTTTAATCGGAACTATCATTATTATTATTACTAGTATTATTAAAATTATCATTATTTTTATTATCATTATTAATATTATTAACATTATTATCATTATTATTATTATTATTGATATTATTATTACTACAAAGATTATTAATATTGTTAAAGTTATCTTTATTATTAAAATATCATTATTAAAAGTATCATTTTTATTATTACTATTATTATTATTATTATTATTTATATTATCATTATTAAATCTAATTATTATTATTATTTTATCAATACTAATATTATTTTAGTATTATTATTAAATTGATTATTTTAATAAAAAAATGGTATTTATATAAAAATATATTTTTACATATATCCTAACTATACTAATATTACATATTGATTTAAATAAAATGTTATTATTATAAAATATTAATTAAGTTATATATAATAGATAAACACATTTTAATATAATCATATATATATAAGAATATTAATTAATTATCTAAAATATATAAAATACTTATAATTAAACTATTTATTAATATAACGTACAAATTGTTAGGTATATTAATATTAATATATAAAACTTGTTTAATTATTATATGTGTTAATATATATTAATGATATAGGTTCATGACTCCGAGGCCAACCTTGCATTGTTCAGTATCGTCGTACGAATATTTTTACTACAAAATATTGTATAGTGAGTTTCATTTGCCTTTTTACCTTTTATATTTTTGGGCTGAGAATAGATGCGAAATTTTTATAAATGTTTTACTAAATAGATGTAGTGACCCGAACATTTCCATAATTATATATTAATTGAAAACTATATTTGCATGATTAAATGTTTCCAACATGTTAAGCAATCAAACTTGTTAAGATTTGATTATTTGAAATGAGTTTCATGTAGACAATTGACCACCCAAGTTGACCGGCGATTCACGAACGTTAAAACTTGTAAAAACGACATGACGATATATATATGGATATACATATAGTTAACATGAGATTATGATAAGTAAGTATCTCCATAAGTATATTAACAATGAGTTACATACATAAAAATGAGACTACTAAGTTAAGAAACTCGAAACGATATATATAACGATTATCGTTATTACAACGTCTTATTAAATACATATGTATCATATTAAGATATTGTTACACTATATTTAACATGATAAAATGATAATTATATATATCATTAAGTATGTTAACAATGAACTACATATGTAAAACAAGACTACTAACTTAAGAATTTTGAAACGAGGCATATATGTAACGATTATCGTTGTAACGATATTTTAATGTATATATATCATATTAAGATATATTCATACATCATAATATCTTGATAATGTAATAATCTAACATCTCATTAGATTTAATAAACAATGGGTTAACAACATTAAATGAGATCGTTAACTTAAAGGTTTCAAAACAACACTTACATGTAACGAATAATGATGACTTAATGACTCAGTTAAAATGCATATACATGTAGTGTATTTAGATGTATTAGTACACTTTTGAAAGACTTCAAGACACATATCAAAGTACTTCTACTTAACAAAAATGCTTATAATTGCATTCTCATTCATTTTCATCAACAATTCTACTCGTATGCAACCGTATTCGTACTCGTACAATACCCAGCTCCTAGACGTATATACTATTGGTATATACACATAATAATTCAGCTCTTAGTAGCCCTAGATAGTCAACAAATATGTGGAACCAACAATTAGACAACTAGCATGACTTATGAGCAAGGAAACAAAATCAAGAACTCCTTTTAACCCCACTCACCTTCACCACTCACCACCTACTCCATTTCACTTCCAATTTTCTTCCCAATTCTCTCTCAAAACACACACGCACTCTTCCATGAACTTCTAAGTTACTATTTTTCCAGCAAAAATCATCAAATACAAGCTTTGGTTATTACCTATAATCATCATAAAAACAATTACTCAAGAACACATCAAGAACACTTCCAAGTTTACAAGTTTACTTCCAAGTTTCCTAATCCATTCCAAGCAATCATCTTAGATCAAGGAACCTTTGTTATTTACAGTAGGTTATCTTTTTAAATTTCTATAACTATAACTATCTTAATTCGAGTAATAATCTTACTTGAACTTGTTTTTGTGTCATGATTCTATTTCAAGAACTTCCAAGCCATCAAAGATCCTTTGAAACTTAAGTTATTTTTTTATCATTTCTAATAGGTTTACATCCTAAACTTGAGGTAGTAATGATGTTCATAACATCATTTGATTCATATATATAAAGCTACCTTATTCGAAGGTTTAAACTTGTAATCACTAGAACATAGTTTAGTTAATTCTAAACTTGTTCGTAAACAAAATTTAATCCTTCTAACTTGACTTTTAAAATCAACTAAACATATGTTCTATATCTATATGATATGCTAACTTAATGATTTAAAACCTGAAAACACGAAAAACACAGTAAAACCGGATATACGCCGTCGTAGTAACACCGCGGGCTGTTTTGGGTTAATTAATTAAAAACTATGATAAACTTTGATTTAAAAGTTGTTCTTCTGGGAAAATTATTTTTCTTATGAACATGAAACTATATCCAAAAATCATGGTTAAACTCAAGGTGGAAGTATGTTTTCAAAAATGGTCATCTAGACGTCGTTCTTTCGACTGAAATGACTACCTTTACAAAAATGACTTGTAACCTGTATTTCTGACTATAAACTTATACTTTTTCTGTTTAGATTCATAAACTTAAGTTCAATATTAAACCATAGCAACTTAAATCACTCAAAACGGATTTAAAACGAAAAAGTTATGGGTAAAACAAGATTGGATATTTTTGCTTGTTGTAACTACGTGAAAATTGGTAACAAATCTATATTAATCATATCCTAGCTAACTCATATTGTATTATACATGTATTCTAATATATTATGTAATCTTGAGATAGCATAGACACGTATGTAAATGTTTTGACATATCATATCGACCCATGTATATATATTATTTGGAACAACCATAGACACTCTATATACAGTAATGTTGGAGTTAGCTATACATGGTTGAGGTTGATTCCAAATATATATATACTTTGAGTTGTGATCTAGCCTGAGACGTGTATACACTGGGTCGTGGATTGATTCAAGATAATATATATCGATTTATTTCTGTACATCTAACCGTGGACAACTAGTTGTAGGTTACTAACGAGGACAGCTGACTTAATAAACTTAAAACAGTAAAACGTATTAAAAATGTTGTAAATATATTTTGAACATACTTTGATATATATGTACATATTTGTTATAGGTTCGTGAATCGACCAGTGGCCAAGTCTTACTTCCCGACGAAGTAAAAATCTATGAAAGTGAGTTATAGTCCCACTTTTAAAATCTAATATTTTGGGATGAGAATACATGCAATTTTATAAATGTTTTACGAAATAGACACAAGTAAATGAAACTACATTATATGGGTGAATGATCGAAGCCGAATATGCCCCTTTTTGCTTGGTAACCTAAGAATTAGTAAACCGATCTACTAATTGACGTGAATCCTAAAGATAGATCTATTGGGCCTAACGAACCCCATCCATGGTTGCAGATGCTTTAGTACTTCGATGTTGTTTTATCATGTCCGATGGATTTCCCGGAATGATAGGGGATATTCTTATATGCATCTTGTTAATGTCGGTTACCAGGTGTTCACCATATGAATGATTTTTATCTCTATGTGCGGGATGTATATTGAAATATGAAATCTTGTGGTCTATTATTACAATTTGATAAATATATAGGTTAAAACTATAACTCACCAACATTTTTGTTGACGTTTAAAGCATGTTTATTCTTAGGTGATTATTAAGAGCTTCCGCTATTGCATGCTAATATATGGACAAGATTTGGTGTCAGCATGATTGTATATTATTGTTTAAAACTGCATTCGAGATTTATTTTGTTGTAACATATTAATATTGTAAACCAATATGTATTGGTAGTGTGTAAGTGTGATATTTTTGGATTATCATTTCTGGATAATCTAGGTGGTGTCTTTTTAACCTTGTCGATATAATAAAGGTTATGGTTTGTTTTAAAAATGAATGCAGTCTTTGAAAAACGTCTCATACAGAGGTCAAAACTTCGCAATGAAATCAATTAATATGGAACGTTTATAATCGATATGAACGGGACATTTCAGTTGGTATCCGAGCATTGGTCTTAGAGAACCAGAATTTTTGCATTAGTGTGTCTTACCAAGTTTGTTAGGATGCATTAGTGAGTCTGGACTTCGACCGTGTTTTTCTTCAAAAACGATTGCTTAACATTTTTTGTTGGAAACTATATATTATTAACATGTAAATATATTAATCTCTTAACGTGTTTGATATTGTGTGATATATGTCTACCTCTAGTACAAATCCCATCGACTCACCTAATAATAATGAAGAGTCGAATATACTTTGGGAAGATTCACAAATTCCCGAAGAGGAACCAGAAGAGGAGGAACCGGAAGAGGAGGAACCGAAAGAAGAGGAACCAGAAGAGGAGGAACCGGAAGAGGAGGAACCGAAAGTAGAAGAGGTTCCGGAGGAAGAAATATTGATACCTACAGTAAATCGATTAAATAAAAGAAAATCCTCAACCAACAGACCAAAGTTAAAAATGGCCAATGGTGTTTTCGCCGAGGAAGCAAAAAATTGGGAAGATTACCAATTTTCCGATGAGGATTCCGATGATGTTATAGAAATTACTTCGACCCAATTTAATAAAGTAAAAGAAAATAATAATGGAAAAGGTATAAAAATAGAGAAACCTGATTCCAACCCCGATGAGCTTTATATGTATCGGCAACCTCCGTATTTCCTAAATTGTAATAATAACCCGGGAACCTCTAAACCACCAGGTTTTTCTAAACCATTGTGGAAAATGACGGCTAGAGGACACCATATATCCCTAGAAAATTAGGAAAACGAACCAAGTCCGAAGAAGAAGAAACCAGTGATTCAGATTAGGGAGTTGTAATCATGTTGTGTATTATATGTATTGTAGTGTGCTTGTACTTTTATATTCTATGTAAAAATTACTTGTATTGTTTGTTAATTATCTTTTATGAATCTAATCCTTGTCTATTTTACAGTATAAAAACAAAATGGACGTTAAGGGTAGACAACCGAATATTTTAGAAGACCTACCAGAGGATATGATTGAGAAAATCTTGTCTAGCGTCGGTCAGAATTCATCAGCACAATTAGTTATGGCGAAATTACCTTGTCAAACATTTGAAAGACTTTCCAGAAATGCCTTAGTTTATAAAAGACTTTCCTTTGATAGGTGGGGTATATCGCATTGGGGAGACCGTAAGTTACGCTGTGTTTTCTTTAAAGCGTTAAATGCGGGGAACCCAAATGTAATTTTACGCTACGGGTTAAGAACCTATTTTGACTCAACATATCCCAACATAGGATTTCATGAGTTAGAAAGAGCTTCTAACATGCAACATAAAGAAGCATGTTATACTTACGGGTTAGTGATGTTCGCTTCTCACCAAAGTGAGAAAAAGAACATCGGATTACAACTATTAAATGAAACATTCCCACAGGTGACGGATTCAGTAGTTAGGGTGAGAAACAAGGTTTTTAGATTATTACGGGGCTGTTGGATATTACGAAACCCTCGTCCTTTTGACGAATGGTCATAAGGGTTACTTTCCACAAGACCAAGGATGGGAAGTCGTCTTAGTAAAACCAGAATGCATGACTTGTTTCTGGACTTATGAATTATATGTCTTTATTTCTTTTGCTAAACAACTTGCGTATTAACTAGAATTGCCTTTATAGCTGTCGAGTAGCAAAGTTATTATGTGCTATATTTCATCCTATATGTATAATAGCGGTATTGTAAGTTTGTAAAATATTGTATAAAATTTGAACGCGAAATTTTATTATAATCAATTTTTTATATAGAATTGTAGTAGTTGAATTGTAAATTAGCTACTAAGTATAAACTTAACGGGTAGGTACTACCCGAATTAAAAACTATAAAATGCTAATATGAAGAAAAATCTTTTACAAATAAGTTCATACTATGCTACGAAATACTATTGACTACTCTTAAAATTCTATATGATTAACTTAATTCTTTTGGGCTATTTTTGAAGGAAATGACACCGGTAACTCGTCAGAATTTGAACATGAGCGAGGAAGACTTCTGTGTTTTCCTTGCATCAAACATATCCGCAGTACAGGCTGCGATGCAAAATAACAATAACTCTGGATCTAGCAGTGGAACTAATTTCACAAGAAATCGTGTAGGATGCTCCTACAAAGAATTCACTGCCTGCAAACCTTTGGAATTTGATGGAACCGAGGGTCCAATTGGATTGAAATGGTGGACCGAGAAGGTTGAATCGGTGTTTGCCATAAGTAAATGTACTGAAGAAGACAAAGTAAAGTACGCTACGCATACCTTCACAGGTACGGCGCTAACATGGTGGAATACCTATCTCGAGCAGGTAGGACAAGATGCTGCTTACGCACTACCGTGGTCAGCATTCAAGCAATTGATGAACGAGCAGTATTGTCCCAGAAATGAGGTCAACAAGCTCAAGGTAGAGCTTAGAGGATTACGAATGCAAGGTTTCGATATCTCCACGTACGAATGACGATTCACCGAATTGTGCCTATTGTGTCCCAGAACGTTCGAAAGATGAAGAAGAGAAGATCGACGCATTTGTAAAAGGGTTACCGGATAGGATTCAAGAAGATGTGAGTTCACACGAGCCCACCTCCATACAAAAGGCAAGTCGAATGGCTCACAAATTAGTGAACCAGATCGAAGGAATGATTAAAGAGCACACGACTGAAGAGACTACCATGAAACAAGTCAAGAGAAAGTGGGAAGAAACCAATGACAAGAGTCACCAATACAACAACAACAATCACAACCACAATCGCAATAACTATCCCAACAACCGCAAAATCAATCGCAACAACAACTTCAACAAACATCCTAACAACAACTACAATAACCGTCCCAACAACAATAACAACAACAACAATAGCAATAATAACAATCCCAACAACAATCTCAATAACAACAATGGCAACAAAAACCAAAAACAGTCATGCTAAAGGTGTGAAGAGAATCACCAGGGGTTTTGCACAACATTTTGCACTAGGTGTAGAAGAAATGGTCATAGTGCGGCAAAGTGTGAGGCCTACGGACCAAAGTTTAACAGAATTAAAAGGACAAATAATGTCAGAACAGATAATGCTGCCATAGTTTGCTTTGCATGTGGAAAACCGGGCCACATTAGTAGAAATTGCCCGAATCAGGGGAATACTAGTGGGCAGGGCCGCGGAAGAGTTTTCAATATTAATACGGCAGAAGCGCAGGAAGACCCAGAGCTTGTTACGGGTACGTTTCTTATTGACAATAAATCTGCTTATGCTTTATTTGATTCAGGTGCGGATAGAAGCTATATGAGTAGAGATTTTTGTGCTAAACTAAGTTGTCCAATGACGCCTTTGGATAATAAATTTTTACTCGAATTAGCAAACGGTAAATTAATTACAGCAGATAATATATGTCGGAATCGAGAAATTAATTTGGTTAGCGAAACATTTAAGATTGATTTGATACCAGTAGAGTTAGGGAGTTTTGATGTGATAATCGGTATGGATTGGTTGAAAAAGGAGAGAGCAGAAATCGTATGTTACAAAAATGCAATTCGCATTGTACGAGAAAAAGGAAATCCCTTAATGGTGTACGGAGAAAAGAGCAATGCGAGGCTAAATCTTATTAGTAATTTAAAGGCGCAAAAACTAATAAGAAAAGGTTGCTATGCTATTCTAGCACATGTCGAGAAAGTACAAACCGAAGAAAAGAACATCAATGATGTTCCCGTCGTAAAAGAATTTCCCGATGTATTTCCGAAAGAATTACCGGGACTTCCTCCACACCGATCTATTGAATTTCAAATAGATATCGTACCAGGAGCTGTACCAATAGCTCGTGCTCCATATAGACTTGCACCCAGCGAAATGAAGGAACTCCAAAGCCAATTACAAGAACTTTTAGAGCGTGGTTTTATACGACCAAGTACATCACCATGGGGAGCTACTGTTTTGTTTGTCAAAAAGAAGGATGGTACATTCAGGTTGTGTATCGACTACTGAGAGTTGAACAAACTTACCATCAAGAATCGTTACCCACTACCGAGAATCGACGACTTATTTGATCAACTACAAGGCTCGTCAGTTTATTCGAATATCGATTTACGTTCCGGGTATCATCAAATGCGGGTGAAGGAAAATGATATTCTGAAGACTGCTTTCAGGACTTGTTACGGTCATTACGAGTTTATGGTTATGCCGTTTGGGTTGACTAACGCACCAGCTATGTTCATGGACCTCATGAACCGAGTGTGTGGACCATACCTTGACAAGTTTGTCATTGTTTTCATCGATGACATACTTATTTACTCACAAAATGATCAAGAGCACGAAGAACATTTGAGAAAAGTGCTAGAGTTATTGAGGAGAAAAACTGTACGCTAAGTTTTCAAAGTGTGCATTTTGGTTGGAAGAAGTTCAATTCCTCAGTCACATAGTGAACAAAGAAGGTATTCAAGTGGATCCGGCAAAGATTGAAACCGTTGAAAAGTGGGAAACCCCGAAAACTTCGAAGCATATACGCCAATTTTTAGGACTGGCTGGTTACTACAGAAGGTTCATCCAAGATTTTTCCAAAATAGCAAAACCCTTGACTGCATTAACGCATAAAGGGAAGAAATTTGAATGGAAGGATGAGCAGGAGAAAGTGTTTCCATTGTTGAAGAAAAAGTTAACTACGACACCTATATTGTCATTGCCTGAAGGGAATGATGATTTTGTGATATATTGTGATGCCTCAAAGCAAGGCCTCGGTTGTGTATTAATGCAACGAACGAAGGTAATTGCTTATGCATCCAGACAATGGAAGATTCACGAGCAAAATTATACGACTCACAATTTGGAATTGGGCACCATTGTTTTTGCATTAAAGACTTGGAGGCAATACTTATATGGGGTCAAAAGTATTATATATACTGACCACAAAAGTCTCCAACACATATTTAATCAAAAACAACTGAACATGAGGCAGCGTAGGTGGATTGAATTGTTGAATGATTACGACTTTGAGATTCGTTACCACCCGGGGAAGGTGAATGTGGTAGCCGAAGCTTTGAGTAGAAAGGACAGAGAACCTATACGGGTAAAAGCTATGAATATAATTATTCGTACTAACCTTACTACTCAAATAAAGGAGGCACAGCAGGGAGTTGTAAAAGAAGGAAAGTTGAAGAATGAAATACCCAAAGGATCGGAGAAACATCTTAATATTCGGGAAGACGGAACCCGGTATAGGGCTGAAAGAATTTGGGTACCAAAGTTTGGAGATGTGAGAGAAAAGGTACTTAAGGAAGCACATAATACCAGATATTCAATATATCCCGGAGCGGAGAAGATGTACAAAGATCTCAAGAAACACTTTTGGTAGCCGGGTATGAAAGCTGATATTGCTAAATACGTAGGAGAATGTTTGACATGTTCTAAGGTCAAAGCTGAACACCAGAAACTGTAACAACCCTGCTTTTTCCGTCACTTCCGTTAACTTTCTGTTAATTAATTTAACGACGATTACTTGAATTTTATGCGTTTATGTGTAATAAATACATACTTGATACTTGGAGGGTTACAATAATTAATATGGGTTGATATTAATGCGAATAAACATTTTAGATAAAGAAATACGATAAAAACGATACGGTTTTGATAACTGCTTTTCGAGCAACGAAACGCTCGGGTTTATTTTAATAATTAATTTATTAATTATTAACTTTTTTTTTTAAATATTTAATTTATTGGGTTTTTAATAAATTAAACGTTTGGTTGCGTTTTAACGATCGGTTTAGCGTTTTGGGCCTTCGGTACGACTAAACGGCACTTGAAACGGACCACGAGTACAAGCTTTTACGCAAAACGAGCCGAGACCTGAGCCCAAGGCCACATGACCTGAAGGTATTTCGTATGCCCGAGAGACATATTAAATCAATGTGGCTAATATGTTTTGATCCAAGTCGGGTCATACCCAATAACAAGTTTACCGACACCTTAAACGTATTTGATCTTAACGATTGGTTCATTAAACAAGTACGCGACACTTGTACTTTAGAAAATCGGTTTTCTAAAATATCATCACTTGAGATAAGTTATTTGGATAATTTATATTTAATTATTTATGGGTTTAAATAATTATGTTATGTTATATTTTATAAAATGGTTTATAAAATTATTGCAAGTAACAAATACATTTTATTTTATACATGTTTTATAAAACTTGTAACAAATTTTATAAAACATTCTTGTTATAAAATAATGCATGGATGGGCAGTTTTTTAAGACTCCTAGACAAGTCCCATGCTTAATTATTCTTGTTACTTTTGATACATAGATTCTCAAGTGCATGCTTAACATAAAGACCAAGGCTTGACTCATTTTCTAAGTGAGAGAACTAGACATTAAGCTTAAAAAAAAAAAAAAAAAAAAAAAAAAACTGCACAAACAGCATCCTGTCTTTGCTGCTGGCCGTGGGTGTTTTAGGACCAAAGGAGGTTCTAAAATTTGTTTTGCAAGCTTGTATCAAGTGTCAAATAAAAGCCTAACCATAGAGAAAGGTGTTGGGGTTAATTGCTTGGGGTATTACACACTTGAGGCTTCAAGTTAGAAGCTAATTGTTCATCATCTTCATCATCATCTTGCAACTTGAAAACAACCCTCAATTTACTTGAGGAGGTATTAATCTTACTTCCTTTGTTCTTGTATGTAAGTATATGTTTCAAGACTTGATAACAATATGGAATTCATTAAAATGGTTTAACATATAAACTTGTTTCTACAAACAATCATGCTTCCGCTTTCTTTAACTATCATAAAATGGTTTTGTGATTAAGTTGACATTAAGAACTTGTTGTTATGATGAATTCCTTCATGACCATGACCTCATACATCATCATCATTGATCTCATGAGTAGCCCATGCATGTTGACTATTAGTTTTAGGCCCATGCATGTTGACTATTAGTTTTAAGCTCATGTTTGTTGACTTTTAGTTTTAAGCACTAAATGACTAACTAGATAATTGTCTAGACAATTATTACACTCTCATTCTATCATACATCCACAAGAGTGCAGCTCATTCCTCCTCCCTCTCTTCTTATTCACTTCAAACACACACACACAAATCAACCATCAAACTTGCTTGTTTGCTCTTACTCGTTGATCAATCTTGCTCCGATCGTCGTTCTCTACACGCTAGTATACACAAATTGTGTTTTGAGGTATAATTACGCTGATCCCAATTCAATTAAATCTAATTTTATTCAATTACATAGTGTAGTCAAGTCTAGTGCTCAATTGATTGTGTTATTACTCGTTATTAGTCGTTAATTTGATCAATTGATATTGTTTACATGAAAAACGAATTGTATTTCAAGGATCTAATGAGAGTTGACTTTTTATCTGATCATTTAACATGTTTAGATGTTTAGCTTTTGAAAAACTATTAACTTTAGGCTTTGATTTCACTTGATTTCGTTACCGTACGCTTAAGATATGCTAAATCGAAGTTTTGACTAGTTTATAATTGAAATCCGAATTCTCTGAGATATGTGTTTATTGAATTAGCTAATGAAAAGTGTACTACTGTAATTCTTGTGAAAAATCATGCATGTTAGACTTAAGAATTGCATCAAAAGCTTTTGTAATGCTCCCAATATGTTTAAACGAAGATTCATACGTTAAAGTGTACCGAAACTGTTTTAATGCTAGAAATAATTACCTAGAGTGGACTAGAAATTGATTGAGGCTTTTATATTCTGGATTAGGTTATTTCATATGTTCCTTGACATATTTCATTTGCATGTTAACATCTGAAAACATTAATTGCCATGAGTTATAAGTTTGATAAGTTGACATATCTAGTTACTGTCCAAAACTGATAGATCAGTAAAGATCGGTTAGTCTGTACAAATTGGCTAAACAAAAATTTCACGATTTTTGATATGTGTTAGTTTAACTTTTCCTTGAACCATGGCCACTGGTCTAGTATCAATTTCATGTTCCTAGCTCCGGTTATAGCCAAAATGAAATCAGTGCGCTGTCAGAAACTGACTTGGCAAACCATAAATATATCCCTTCTGATTCCTGACTTTTAATTATCGTATGAGACCCTGGCCAGACTTTTTGGAATCGATTTTGAGTATACTTATGATCTGGAGTTTTCCATGTTTTCATGAATTTTTTACTATGAGATAATATGCTAAGTTTGCTACATGTACATGAACTTAGTGCACAACGATAAACTGAAATTGTGAAATTGACCATGTATGATCTAAAACATGTTGTTTGACTTAGGTTTGACATGTTGAACAACATTTGACATGAACCTACTGATTTTGACCTTAGTTGACTACTTTGATCAAGTTTGACTTTTGGTTTGACTTTGGTTGACTTTGTTGGACTTGCATGATCTAGTTGACTATATGTTGACTTTTACTTTGAAAAGCGTCGAGTCGAGCAATAAGACAACTTACACTATGAAACCACATTTTCTTAAGACATATATGTTGACCAACCTGAATACGTATACTTAGGTTGCATTACTCGGCACTAAACCATACAAGTTATTTGTCCACTTTTCAATCCGAGCTTTATTCAAGGTGAGTCTACAATCCCGTTTTTTACATGTTTTTCAGGGATGAGAATACACACTGTTATACTTACATTATCAAATGCTTTTGTATTGACACGAGTACTATATATACATATTGAGTTTGTTCAAAAAGCCTCTAGCTTGAATACTTTAAATACCATCGGTGTAGGCACAATTTAGATGGACGGATCCGTTAGGTTGACAAACTCACCCGCTATAAAAACTGTAGTGCATTTACTTTGAACATTAAGACACTCGAATAAGTGTATAATATTTTATGAGGTAAAGGCGGGTATAGTGGATTCTATACTCGGGTCATTGCTAGTATTCAGGTGCTCATAGATTATGCAAACGTTTCGCAACTTGGAGTTGTACTTGTAAAATCTCGTGGTCAAGGAAATTAAACTATTTTTCTGATAACTATTTTCAGACACTGTTACATTACTTTAAACCTGTAGATTCACCAACATTATTTGTTGACCTGTTTTTGCGTGTTTTATTCTCAGGTCCTTAAGAGGTAGACTTCCGCTGTGTTTGCTGCATGGTCTAGCCGTGGAGTCAGCATATTATTTAAAGAACATTAATTACTTTCGCATCTAAAACTTTTGTAACTATTTAAATATTGTTGGCTTGTGGTTACGATCACAACAGTGTTTCTATTTTGGAGTTTATTGACTTATGTTTTGAAGTCAATTTTTAATAAAATTAAATGCGATTGCTTTAAACATCTCATATAGAGGGCGTAACTGTTAACTGTGGGACCTTGATTAACGCGCCGTCAGATGGTAATTTGGCGGGGTGTTAAAGATGGTATCAGAGCTAACGGTTCGTAGGGAAACTAGGACTTGCATTAGTGTGTCTGATTTGGTCATTAGGACACTTTAGTGAGTCTAGACTACGACCGGGACTTAGTCATTACATGAGTACTTTATGACTAACGTTATTTGTTTGACTAACCTGCTTTATATGTGTTCTTGTCTTGTGAGATAGATGTCACAGAATTCCGGAAATAGCAGCAATTCAAGTGTGGCTGATGCCAATGCACCTGCTCATGCACCAGCACCTGCTCCACACCAGATGCCTAACTATCCCGTTAATCTTTATGAGTTGGATCTGATTCATACTAATCGAAACAGGAATGTAATTGATCGTGTTAATGCTTTGAGTGATGTTGCGAGGACATACCCCCATCCTGATGATCTCGATAGGTTGAACTCAAGGGTTACGTCCATACACACTTATATGTACGAGATCGAAGCAAGGTTCTTCGACATGGAGCGATTGATAACAGCCTTGACTGCCAGGGTTGCTGCGTTGGAGGCAGAACGTGATAGGCTGAGGAATGATGGACCTGCCTCCCATACCCGACAGAAGAGGAAGTGAAGGGTCATCCGACCATGAGCTTTCTTTTCTTTTTCATCCACCATCCTTTCTTTATTTGATTACATAAGACTTACCGGGTGTTTAAACCGGGCTACTAGCACATTATGATTATTGTTTGGTTTTATTACTTTTGGGATTTGGTTTATTACTTTTTGGATTGTAATAATAATAATGGTGGATTATGCTATTAACGATTATTATCTTTTATTGCATGCGGTAATATTCTGTATTTAGTAACATTGTATGATTATAATACTTGTGTTTTGTGATACTGCCATGATTTCATTGTTACTACTTAGTGC
This sequence comes from Rutidosis leptorrhynchoides, assembly GCF_046630445.1. NCBI lineage: Eukaryota > Viridiplantae > Streptophyta > Magnoliopsida > Asterales > Asteraceae > Rutidosis > Rutidosis leptorrhynchoides. Next base: position 193,890,627 of record NC_092341.1, on the reverse strand, counting down.
TACTACCATTGCTATCACTACATAACACTAGTGCCACTACTATTACCACTAGTGTCACTACTATCACTGCAATCACTACTATCACTACTATCACTACTATCACTACTACCACTACTAATACTACTTACACTACTTCTCACTACTTACGAATTTTTTGTACTATTATTATTTACTAGTCTTCAACACCCGTTGCTAGTATATTTTCATATAGCGTTGTTTCGAAACTGACTTAGTGTGTTTTCTGTGTTGAAGATGCCTCCGAAGGAATCAACCGCTGCTCAGATCAGGAGATTGGTCACTGAAGGTATTGCGGCCGAGAGAGCTGAACTACTGAGAGAATTTAACAATGGCCGCAACAGCAATGATCGCGGCGGTTCTAGCAACACCAATGGGAACGGCACTCAAGGCCATAATGGATGTTCTTACAAGACATTCACTAGTTGCAACCCGCATCCTTTTAACAGAACTGAGGGACCAGTTGGTCTCACTAGTTGGTTTGAAAAGCTTGAGTCGATTTTCCGCATCAGCGGGTGTAATGATAATGACCGGGTAGGTTTTGCTACGGGCACGCTGTCGGACAGTGCGCTCACCTGGTGTAACAACTATGCTCAATCCTTGGGCCATGATCAAGCTTATGCCCTAACTTGGGAAACTTTGAAGCAAAGAATGATAGAGGAGTATTGTTCACAGAATGAGATTAAGAAAATGGAACGCGAGTTCCGAGAATTGAAGTTAGTAGGCAATAATCTCACCGCCTATAACAAGAGGTTCTTTGAGCTAGCGCTAATGTGTCCTGAAATGGTTACTCCTGAGAAGCGAAAGGTTGAACTGTACATCGAAGGTCTAAGTGAGAATATTCAAGGCGGGGTCACTACTTCTAAACCCGCAAACGTGCAAGAAGCTATTGACATGGCTAGTTTGTTATTGGACCAGATTGCCCAGAGAGGGAAGGGTACTACAGTGAATGAGAATAAGTCCAATGATGGTAAGAGGAAGTGAAATGGTGGTCAAGATAAGAATTTTAACCAACAGCCATTCAAGAAGCAAGATACTTACAGCAACGACACTGGGGTCGCCGGAACTAACTCCGGTTATAAGGGCAAAAATCCACAATGTCAAAAGTGTGGCAAGCATCACACCAGAAACTGTGCTGTTCTAATTTGTGACCGGTGCAAGAAGTTTAGCCATTTGGCGAAAGATTGTAAGGTTAACCTCAACAACAACAACACTGCAAACAATGCGAACAATGCTGGTAATGGTAAGAACTGTTTTGGTTGCGGACAACCAGGTCATTTCAAGAAAGACTGTCCTAAGAACAACAACAATGGGAATGCTCGAGGCAGGGCATTCAACATCAATTCTGCGGAAGCTCGTGATGATCCGAAACTAGTCACGGGTACGTTTTCACTCAATGATCAACCTGTTTATGTTTTGTTTGACTCTGGTGCTGATAGAAGTTTTATATCTAAGTATGTCTGTCACAATGTTAAAAATCCCGTTTCTCCCCTAGATAACGTGTATTCCATAGAACTAGGGAATGGTAGCTTGATGAGAGCCGATAAGATTTATCACGGTTGTACTTTGACATTAGAGGGTAAGCCTTTTAGCATTGATGTAATACCTATTAAACTGGGAAGTTTTGACCTTGTGGTTTGAATGGACTGGTTAGCTGATAACAAAGCCGAGGTGGTCTGTGACCTAAAGGCTATTCGTATTCCTATTGCTAACGGTGAACCTATGATGATTTATGGAGAAAAGAATGGCTCACAATTGCATCTCATTAACTGCTTGAAAGTTCAGAGATATGTGAGAAAGGGATGTATCGCGTTTATGGCTAATGTAAACCAAATTGTACCTGATGAAAGGAGACCCGAAGACGTTCCTATAGTTAAGGAATTTCTTGAAGTTTTTCCGGAGGAATTACCTGGTCTCCCACCACATTGAGAAGTTGAGTTTCAAATAGATTTAGTGCCAGGAGCGGCACCGGTTGCTCGCGTACCGTACAGACTTGCACCCCCAGAGCTTGAAGAGTTATCTAGTCAATTGCAAGAGTTGTTAGACAAGGGATTCATCCGACCGAGTTCTTCACCTTGGGGAGCTCCAGTTTTGTTTGTTAAAAAGAAAGATGGGTCGATGAGGTTATGTATCGATTATAGATAATTGAACAAGTTGACAATCAAGAATCGGTATCCGCTACCGAGGATTGATGATTTATTTGATCAACTACAAGGATCGAGTTGTTATTCGAAGATTGATTTAAGATTCGGGTATCACCAAATGAGTGTCAAAGAAGCTGATGTCCCGAAGACAGCGTTTAGAACACGCTATGGACATTATGAGTTTACAGTGATGCCGTTTGGTTTGACGAACGCACCAGCAGTGTTCATGGACCTCATGAACCGTGTATGTAAGCCATACCTAGATAAATTCGTCATTGTGTTTATTGATGATATATTGGTGTACTCCAAGAACAAGGAAGAGCATGAACATCATCTACGATCGATATTAACCTTGCTTAGAAAAGAGCAGTTGTATGCAAAGTTCTCTAAGTGTGACTTTTGGTTACCAGAGGTACAATTTCTTGGCCATGTTGTAGGGGTCAATGGAATACAGGTCGATCCAGCAAAGATTGAGTCGGTTAAGAATTGGGAAAATCCAAAGATGCCAACTCAGATCCGGCAATTTTTGGGTTTAGCTGGTTACTACAGGAGATTCATCGAGGGATTCTCTAAGATTGCCCGACCATTAAAAGCGTTGACTCATAAGGGCAAGAAGTATGAGTGGTCAGAGCCGCAAGAAACTGCATTTCAGTTGTTGAAGGAGAAGTTAACAACTGCATCGATATTGTCTCTACCCGAAGGAAGTGAAGATTTTGTTGTTTATTGTGATGCTTCACGTCAAGGAATGGGTTGCGTGCTCATGCAACGAAATAAGATTATTGCTTATGGATCACGACAGTTAAAGATTCATGAGCAGAACTACACTACGCATAACCTTGAATTAAGAGCTGTTGTCTTTGCACTTAAAATGTGGAGACACTACCTGTATGGAACCAAATTTACTATCTTCACCGATCATAAGAGTTTACAGCACATATTCGATCAGAAACAACTCAACATGAGACAACGACGTTGGATGGTACTACTTAACGATTATAACTGTGAACTTCAATACCATCCGGGCAAAGCGAATGTTGTGGCGGATGCTTTAAGCAGAAAGGAGCGAGAGAAACCCCTCAGGGTTAAAGCTCTTAATATAGTTGTCCGTACAAATCTCACATCACAGATCCGGGAAGCACAACGAGAAGCCATGAAGCAAGAAAATGTCGATGTTGAATTTCTAAGAGGAATGGATAAGAAATTTGACATCAAGGAGGACGGAACACGGTACTTTGCTAATCGAATCTGGGTACCAAAGTTTGGTGGATTGAGAGAACTAGTGTTGGAAGAAGCACACAAGTCAAGGTACTCAATTCATCCGGGATCAGATAAAATGTACCAATATTTGAAGGCGTTTTATTGGTGGCCAAATTTGAAAGCTGATATTGCTACCTATGTCGGAAAGTGCTTGACTTGTGCTAAAGTCAAGGCTGAACATCAGAAGCCATCAGGGTTATTAACTCAACCAGAGATTCCCCAGTGGAAGTGGGAAGGTATTACCATGGACTTCATCATGAAACTGCCGAGAACGGCGGGAGGATACGATACTATTTGGGTTATCGTGGATCGTCTCACTAAGTCTGCACACTTCTTACCAATAAGAGAAACTGATAAAATGGAGAAGTTGGCTCAGGTTTACATTAAGGAAGTCGTCTCTAGGCATGGAGTTCCTATATCTATTATATCTGATCGCGACAGCAGATTCACTTCAAGGTTTTGGCAGTCATTACAGAAAGCAATGGGGACCCGTTTAGATATGAGTATAGCATATCACCCCCAGACAGATGGCCAAAGCGAATGAACTATTCAGACTTTTGAGGACATGTTGCGAGCATGTGTCATCGATTTTGGAAACGGATGGGATAAGTACTTACCACTAGCTGAGTTCTCATACAATAACAGCTACCATACGAGCATAAAAGCTGCACCTTTTGAAGCGTTGTACGGAAGGAAATGTAGATCTCTCGTTTGTTGGAGTGAATTGGGGGATAGTCAGTTGACAGGTCCTGAGATTATTCAGGAGACAACTGAGAAAGTTCTACAGATTCAGGAACGATTGAGAACGGCTCGGAGTCGTCAAAAGAGTTACGTCGATGTTAGACGGAATGACATAGAATTCCAAGTTGGTGACAAAGTTATGCTTAAAGTATCACCTTAGAAGGGTGTCGTACGGTTTGGAAAACGAGGTAAATTAAGTCCTAGATATGTTGGACCATTCGAGATAACCAAAAGAGTCGGACCGGTAGCTTACAGGTTGGAACTGCCACAAGCACTCAGTGGTATACACGACGTTTTTCACGTATCCAACTTGAAGAAGTGTTTAGATGACGAGAATTTGATTATTTCATTAGAGGAACTGCGTATCGATGACAAACTTCATTTCATTGAAGAGCCTGTCGAAATCTTGGGCCGTGAGGTCAAACAGTTGAAGCAAAGCAGAATTCCTATCGTTAAAGTTCGGTGGAACGCGAGAAGAGGACCAGAGTTCACGTGGGAGCGTGAAGATCAGATGAGACTGAAATACCCGCAACTGTTTCCCGAGGAAACTACTTCAGCGGACTATCACTAAAATTTCCGGACGAAATTTTCAATAACAGGTGGGTAATGTAACAACCCTGCTTTTTTCGTCACTTCCGTTAACTTTCTGTTAATTAATTTAACGACGATTACTTGAATTTTATGCGTTTATGTGTAATAAATACATACGTGATCCTTGGAGGGTTACAATAATTAATGTGGGTTGATATTAATGCGAATAAACATTTCAGATAAAGAAATACGATAAAAACGATACGGTTTTGATAACTGCTTTTCGAGCAACGAAACGCTCGAGTTTATTTTAATAATTAATTTATTAATTGTTAACTTTTTTTTTAAATATTTAATTTATTGGGTTTTTAATAAATTAAACGTTTGGTTGCGTTTTAACGATCGGTTTAACGTTCCGGGCCTTCGGTACGACTAAACGGCACTTGAAACGGACCACGAGTACAAGCTTTTACGCAAAACGAGCCGAGACCCGAGCCTGAGGCCACATGGTCATGACCTCATACATCATCATCATTGATCTCATGAGTAGCCCATGCATGTTGACTATTAGTTTTAGGCCCATGCATGTTGACTATTAGTTTTAAGCTCATGTTTGTTGACTTTTAGTTTTAAGCACTAAATGACTAACTAGATAATTGTCTAGACAATTATTACACTCTCATTCTATCATACATCCACAAGAGTGCAGCTCATTCCTCCTCCCTCTCTTCTTCTTCACTTCAAACACACACACACACAAATCAACCATCAAACTTGCTTTTTTGCTCTTACTCGTTGATCAATCTTGCTCCGATCGTCGTTCTCTACGTGCTAGTATACACAAATTGTGTTTTGAGGTATAATTATGCTGATCCCAATTCAATTAAATCTAATATTATTCAATTACATAGTGTAGTCAAGTCTAGTGCTCAATTGATTGTGTTATTACTCGTTATTAGTCGTTAATTTGATCAATTGATATTGTTTACATGAAAAATGAATTGTATTTCAAGGATCTAATGAGAGTTGACTTTTGATCTGATCATTTAACATGTTTAGATGTTTAGCTTTTGAAAAACTATTAACTTTAGGCTTTGATTTCACTTGATTTCGTTACCGTATGCTTAAGATATGCTAAATCGAAGTTTTGACTAGTTTATAATTGAAATCCGAATTCTCTGAGATATGTGTTTATTGAATTAGCTAATGAAAAGTGTACTACTTTAATTCTTGTGAAAAATCATGCATGTTAGACTTAAGAATTGCATCAAAAGCTTTTGTAATGCTCCCGATATGTTTAAACGAAGATTCATACGTTAAAGTGTACCGAAACTGTTTTAATGCTAGAAATAATTACCTAGAGTGGACTAGAAATTGATTGAGGCTTTTATCTTCTGGATTATGTTATTTAATATGTTCCTTGACATATTTCATTTCATGTTAACATCTGAAAACATTAACTTCCATGAGTTATAAGTTTGATAATTTGACATGTCTAGTTACTGTCCAAAACTGATAGATCGGTAAAGATCGGTTAGTCTGTACAAATTGGCTAAACAAAAAGTTCTCGATTTTTGATATGTGTTAGTTTAACTTTTCCTTGAACCATGGCCACTGGTATTGTATCAATTTCATGTCCCTAGCTCCGGTTATAGCCAAAATCAAATCAGTGCGCTGTCAGTAACTGACTTGGCAAACCATAAATATATCCCTTCTGATTCCTGACTTTTAATTATCGTATGAGACCCTGGCCAGACTTTTTGGAATCAATTTTGAGTATACTTATGATCTGGAGTTTTCCATGTTTGCATGAATTTTGTACTATGAGATAATATGCTAAGTTTGCTACATGTACATGAACTTTGTGCACAACGATAAACTGAAATTGTGAAATTGACCATGTATGACCTAAAACGTGTTGTTTGACTTAGGTTTGACATGTTGACCAAAATTTGACATGAACCTACTGATTTTGACCTTAGTTGACTACTTTGACCAAGTTTGACTTTTGGTTTGACTTTGGTTGACTTTATTTGACTTGCATGATCTAGTTGACTATATGTTGACTTTTACTTTGAAAAGCGTCGAGTCGAGCAATAAGACAACTTACACTATGAAACCACATTTGCTTAAGACATATATGTTGACCAAACTGAATACGTATACTTAGGTTGCATTACTCGGCACTAAACCATACAAGTTATTTGTCCACTTTTTAATCCGAGCTTTATTCAAGGTGAGTCTACAGTCCCGCTTTTTACATGTTTTTCAGGGATGAGAATACACGCTGTTATACTTACATTATCAAATTCTTTTGTATTGACACGAGTACTATATATGCATATTGAGTTTGTTCAAAAAGCCTCTAGCTTGAATACTTTAAATACCATCGGTGTAGGCACAATTTAGATGGACGGATCTGTTAGGTTGACAACCTCACCCACTATAAAAACTGTGGTGCATTTACTTTGAACATTAAGACACTCGAACAAGTGTATAACATTTTATGAGGTAAAGGCGGGTATAGTGGATTCTATACTCGGGTCATTGCAAGTATTCAGGTGCTCATAGATTATGCAAATGTTTCGCAACTTGGAGTTGTACTTGTAAAATCTCGTGGTCAAGGAAATTAAACTATTTTTCTGATAACTATTTTCAGACACTGTTACATTACTTTAAACCTGTAGATTCACCAACATTATTTGTTGACCTGTTTTTGCGTGTTTTATTCTCAGGTCCTTAAGAGGTAGACTTCCGCTGTGTTTGCTGCATGGTCTGGCCGTGGAGTCAGCATATTATTTAAAGAACATTAATTACTATTGCATCTAAAACTTTTGTAACTATTTAAATATTGTTGGCTTGTGGTTACGATCACAACAGTGTTTCTATTTTGGAGTTTATTGACTTATGTTTTGAAGTCAATTTTTAATAAAATTAAATGCGATTGCTTTAAACGTCTCATATAGAGGGCGTAACTGTTAACTGTGGGACCTTGATTAACGCGCCGTCAAATGGTAATTTGGCGGGATGTTAAAGAAACCATCAGGTCTACTTCAACAACCTGAAATCCCATAATGAAAATGGGAAAACATTACCATGAATTTAATTACTAAATTACCAAGGACTGCAAGTGGTTATGATACAATTTGAGTAATAGTCGATCGTCTTACCAAGTCAGCACACTTTCTGCCAATGGGAGAAGATGATAAAATGGAGAAGTTGGCGCGATTATACTTGAAGGAAGTTATCTCCAGACATGGAATACCCGTCTCTATTATCTCAGATAGGGATGGCAGATTTGTTTCAAGATTTTGGCAGACATTGCAACAAGCATTGGGGACTCGTCTAGACATGAGTACTGCTTATCATCCACAAACTGATGGGCAAAGTGAAAGGATGATACAGACCCTTGAAGACATGCTACGAACATGTGTTATCGATTTCGGAAACAGTTGGGATCGACACCTACCGTTAGCAGAATTTTTCTACAATAACAGTTACCATTTGAGTATTGAGATGGCGCCGTTTGAATCACTTTATGGTAGAAAGTGTAGGTCTCCGATATGTAGGAGTGAAGTGGGAGATAGACAGATTACGGGTCCGGAGATAATTCAAGAAACTACCGAGAAGATCATCTAAATTCAACAACGATTGAAAAATGGCCAAAGTCAACAAAAAGAGCTATGCAGATATTAAAAGAAAAGATATAGAATTTGAGATTGGAGAGATGGTCATGCTTAAGGTTTCACCTTGGAAAGGCGTTGTTCGATTTGGTAAACGGGGGAAACTAAATCCAAGGTACATTGGACCATTCAAGATTATAGATCGTGTCAGACCAGTAGCTTACCGACTTGACTTACCGCAACAACTCGCCGGGGTACATAATACTTTTCATGTCTCGAATTTGAAGAAATGTTTTGCTAAAGAAGATCTCACCATTCCATTAGATGAGATTACAATTAACGAAAAACTACAACTCATTGAAGAACCCGTCGAAATAATGGATCGTGAGGTTAAAAGACTTAAGCAAAACAAGATACCAATTGTTAAGGTTCGATGGAATGCTCGTAGAGGACCCGAATTCACCTAGGAGCATGAAGATCAGATGAAGCTGAAATACCCTCACCTATTTCTAGAAGATGCGTCAACACCTTCAACAGCTTAAAATTTCGGGACAAAATTTATTTAACGGGTAGGTACTGTAGTGACCCGAACTTTTCCATGATTATATATTAATTGAAAACTATATTTGCATGATTAAATGTTTCCAACATGTTAAGCAATCAAACTTGTTAAGACTTGATTATTTGAAATGAGTTTCATGTAGACAATTGACCACCCAAGTTGACCGGCGATTCACGAACGTTAAAACTTGTAAAAACGACATGACGATATATATTGTAATGACCCGTCCTAATCCACCTGGACGAAGTCTTCATCAGATGGTCCCATTACGAGGTTCTGACCTCTATATGCCATGAACAACTCCATGTAATATCTTTAAAATGAGCAAATGCACAGCGGAAGATTTCTCTCATACCTGAGAATAAACATGCTTTCAAGTGTCAACCAAAAGGTTGGTGAGTTCATAAGTTTATTGTAAATAATAAAATTCAATATTTTTGATAGACCACAAGATTTAACTCCTCCATGGTACAAATAGGCTCGAATCCTATACCCACCTGTAATATACATGCGATATCTTTTAAATACAGTACACCTTTCTCGTGTACGAAATCATCTTTCATAAATCTTAGTAACCGTACATATATCTCGTGTACAAAAATAACATACACATAGCCTGTGTATAAAATCATTCTCTCAATACATAACATTCACTTTTCATTACTTTCATAGCTTGGCTAGGTACCCGACCTTAACATATAATGCGCATAATTTTATCCCCAAAACAGAACATCTCGTCTGTATAGTGAAAATTCTGGGTGTGGGTGTTAAACCCGGTAGCTACCTTTAGGATTCGCGTGAATTAGGCGTGCACTAATTCTCAAAATTAGTGATGTTCCCTAATTCTTAGGTTACCAAGCAATAATAATCAGGGGAAAAATATTCATATCAATTGTGGCAATTATCACGTCCACATAATTCATTGGTGGCAATTATCACGTCCACATAATTCATTTGAAGAATGTTTTGCTTGTGTCTATCTCGTCAAACATTTATAAAAGCATTTCATGTATTCGCAGTTCAAAATATATTTCAAAAGCATTTAATAAAGCAGTTGTAAAAGTAGCGCATGTATTCTCAGTCCCAAAAATATAAAGAGTAAAAGGGAATCTAATGAACTTACAATACGATATTTTGTAGTAAAAATATGCATACGACAGGACTGAATAATGCAGGGTTGGCCTCGGATTCACGAACCTATATCAGTTGTATGTATATTAACACATGGAAATCGAACAATTTATATGTTATGAGTGATATGATTTATATGCTTCATTGATTCTTTTATTAATATTAATATAATAAATTTAAGGTAGTTTAATAATTTATTTGTAATTATAATATTTATCCTTCATTAATAATAAGAACTTATTGTAGGGTTTATTTGATAAAAATATACATGTATATGTATATTAATTAAAAAAATTTATATATAATTTAATTAATATCATTTTAATGATAACATATAGTATTATGTATTATAATTGTAATGTATTTTTTTAGATAAAATATATATTTGCAATAATAATAATAATAATAATAATAATAATAATAATAATAATAATAATAATAATAATAATAATAATGAGTAATAATAATAATAATGAGTGATAAGTAAACTACCTCAAAGAAGTATCCCCTATAAAAAAAATGCCCAAGTCCGGGTTTGAACCCGCGACCTCCCGCTAACCCGATAACACCCTTAAACCATTCGGCTATTCCTGTTTTTCTAACATTAATAGTAACCCATATATATTTAACCCAATATAACTGTCTGTCTTCTGCTTCTTTTTCCAAAAACAATGCCCCAGCTTAGGCTCGAACTCGAGACCTCTCGCTTAACAAATTACACTTCCAACCACTGCTCCGCGGGTTACTTTCTTGAATGAATCCTCGCGTATAATATTTTAACCTACTGTTTTATCGTCTTTAGCATCACCATCACTTCACAACATGTTACTCATTATTATCATCATTATGTATATATTTTCATCATGATTTCATTATCTAACTTATTTTAGCCATCGTCATCTTCAAATCATTATATTCTTATATCATCGAGTCATCATCTACCCATCATCTCTTTTATCTTTATCCTAACTATCATCTATGCCATCATCATCATTAACATCTTTATAATACCCGATCAAAATCATCCTTATATATTCTTAATCTTAATCTAACCTCATCAAATATAACAGAATCATCATAGGGTATCATCATTCGTTATCCTTAACTATCATATTCATCATCATTTCAAATCGGGTCTTTGGCCCCAACTAGTACACCGAACCCAACGACACAAGGTTGAAAAAAATTATACAGCCCAAACTAAAGGCAGGCCCAATCAATTTGTGTCACAAGCCCAACAAATACCTCATCGGTCCAACTAGAAAACCGAATACGATCCCGTAACTGAAACAGTAACACATCTCAAATCAAGTTCAAAAAAATAAAAAAAATTATGTGTGTGAGGTTTAGAATCCAAGAAATTGACTTTTACAGCCTCCCATCACTTTTCCTTTTTCTTTCGTGGGCCTCAACTACCACTTATCATTGTTCTTTGCGTTGGAATGAATAAGAAACAGAGATGATCAAAATAGCCAAAGATTCGATTTCTCTAGTCAACAAAAGGGATTGATTGTGGGGTACATATTGGCGGGAAAAAAAATGTGGTATAACTTTAAGTCACTAATTATAGATAGAAACACAAGTTACACTAGTGGTCTAGTTGAAGTGGGGTTATGGATTGTAGATGTCGGCAATAATAGAGAAAAAGAAAAGAAAAGGATACGCAATTTAGTATGCTATCAACGAAATCAAAAAGGTTTGGTTTTGGATTGTTGTGTTGATTGATCCGAAAAAAATATATATATACACATATATATATATATTTATATATATATATATATATATATATATATATATATATATATATATATATATATATATATATATATATATATATATATATATATATATATATACTTGATGTGAAGTTGTGGTAGTGCATATTTTCGACTCTCAACAGAAATAGAAATCAGATATTTAAAGTTTGCAAAGCAGCGTATTAGTTATGGTGAAAGTGGGGTGATTTCGTTCAATAAAAAAAATGTAACAGTAGTTGCCTGCTGTATCGAAGACGGTTGTACACTGGTTGTTTTCGATTTGAGACAGAAGTATAGAAGTGGCTGCAGTGATGATTTGAAACAAAATCAATTTGCAATGACAGATGTTTGTCATGGTGATCTTGGGTCTGCAAAACGTAATATGAGTAGCAACACAAGTGAAAAGGTAACGGGTCTTAGAGGCACCCTTTTGGCTTTGGGTTTCGACCAGAAATAGTGAAACAGAAATAGGAGAGATTGGTTGGTTTTATGGTTTGCAAGTGGTGGTGATTCAAAGGTGACGGGTTTTGGTGGATCAAATAGAACAGAAAAATATAACAGCAACAATGGTTAGTCATGGTGGTTGTTTATATGATAAGAGTGGTGGTCGTGGTTATGGTGACCGAGAGATGTGATAGGGTGGTGTCATGGAGCTATGATGGTGGTTCAAAGTGTCTCTCGTTTGAAGGTATTCGGGTTTAGTCGAGCAGGTAAGGTATGTATATATATGTGCATACATATAAGTTTATATATAGATTTTTAAAATATAGTACATCATTTACCATTATTACATATAATGTTAACAAGGAAATTGTACTAGTGCAGAGACAATGAAATGAAAAAGATTCGTACGCTTATTTGATATTTATCTCTAACAAATTTTGTTTTGTATCTGTGATTGGATTCCATTTCGTGTAGCAAAGGACAATAAAGAAATATAAAGGTGAAGTTGCTCTGCAATTGAGTTGGCTAGATGTTGGTTGGTAGTGAATTGGAGTCGACATATGGAATCAATTAGAATCAGAAGAAGAAGAAAAAGAAATTAAAGAAAGAAAATGACCCGCAACTGATTTTGTAATCTTCCATGATATTAATCTATTCCTCAACAGTCACACACGAATTCAAAGAATAAAAGTTTGATGCTGCCTCAATAATCAATCCAACTTGTATTGTAGTGATGATGATATTGGCATGTAACAAGAATCAGATAGGAAGGCCAAAATTTTCAATGAGAAGAAATGAAAAAGATAACTACGTTCAACTGAATTTGTTTGTATTGAATATGGAATCGATTAGTACAATTAATCAGACAAATTGAAAAGATCAGATAGTGATTCCTAACTGTTTTGTACGAATTCTCTGTTTTATCTGATTATTCTTTTTCAGTATCATTAATTAGTAATATGTATAATAAAATTACTAATGATAATAATAATAGAAGTATTAATTATATTAATAATAATAATATCAAGTATTACTAATAATAATAATGATATTAATAACTAAAACAATATTTATAATAATACTATTAATAATACTATTAATAATAAATGATAATTAATATATATATATATTAACCACAATTATATTAGTAATAATGACATAACAATTTGATATATCAATTTTTATACCTATATTACGTTAATTTAGTAATATTCATAATATTGAAATTAATGTTGATATTTATTTTAATGATAATTATGGAAGTACTAAAAACAATATTAATATAATATAGTAACTATATATCAACTTGTAATTTCATATATTAATATTACAATTTTTAATTATGTATATATATATATATATATATATATATATATATATATATTATCATATATTAAATATTTACTATTTATACATTTTAATATAATAATAACTGTGAATAGAAATTATACATATATATAAATATACATATACACACGTATTTATTTACAATTAATTGTTCGTGAATCGTCAAAACTGGTCGAGGTTAAATGAATACAAGAAAATAGTTCAAAAATTTTGAGACTCAATATTACAGACTTTGCTTATCATGTCGAAATCATATAAAGATTAAGTTTAAATTTGGTCGGAAATTTCCGGGTGGTCACAGTACCTACCCGTTAAAGAAATTTCGTCCCGAAATTTGATCGAGGTGGTCATGACTAACAATAAAAATGTTTTTATGAAGAATATGAGTCGATAAATAGGGTTTTATCATTTTTGATAAATATAGATAAAACGATTCGATTATGTGGAGCGTTCGAGTGAAGATGTCACAAAAGATTGAGGTAGAGATTTAACTTTTAACATAGTCACGGTGGATATCCGGAATTCAAGAGATTTAAAGATAATCTTCGAAATTTATAAGATCTGATTCTTCAGAATTTAAGGAAATTATGATCCTCTTCGAATTAATGCGATAATCCATCCTAATTTCTCTGTCGGATATTTCACTATAAATCTACCTCCTTCGTTTACTTACAACTCACGCCTTCTATTCTTTCTCCCTCAACTCATATTTTAAAGTATTCGTCAATATGCTTCATCCTGTGCTGATTCTTGATATACTCCTCACTTCCATATCTGTCGTTCTTCTTCTTCATCTGCCTCCGGAAAAAATCTATTTACTTCTACTATACTCTTGGTTTTATAGTGTTTTTAGTTCTCCCGTGTCTTTGTGTTGCTATATGCATTGATATATACGGGTTAAAATTTCCAGGTTGTTGTTGGGCTTTATATCTTCCCTTATATTTCAAAGTCCCTACTTCTGTCTTCTATAATCATGGTCATCCCCAGTTAATGCTTTCTTCTATTTGCTGCGATTTATACTCCAATTTATATTTCAGAGCTTTATTCTTTCATTTCCTCTTCTTGCGATTTAGCACCGCTTGTAATGGTCCAAAATTTGTAGATATGAACTTTGGAATGAATATAGTTAATGTTCTAAGAAGGAAATCGTAATGGAAAAATGTTGATTTGTTAAATTACCAGAATACCCTGGAAAAGACCGAATCATCAAGATATATTTTCTTGATATGTTTAGAGGTTGAGTAGAATACAAGAGTAGTGTAACATGCACATGATGACGTTATAATCTGTGAATCATCACATTCCATTAGAAACTCAGCATGACTTACTGTAATATAATCATGTTGGCCAACTGTCATTATATTATACTAACTCATGCTTCAATTCCCAACACTTCTCCAGAATTCATTCATAATTTATACTTAAAATTTTACAGAATATTGGAAACTAAAACAGTTTCCAATATGATATAGTACAGATAGCATGAAGAGATATATAACTTCGGACTAGGACATTTATAAAAATATCCTCAGAAATATCGAAGATATTTATGATGATATTTTGAAAATTTCTAAGTTTGAAGATTTATGAAGAAAAAAATTTTCCGCAAGATTTTTAATATGACCCCGGGGCAAGATATACGCTGAAGACTTGATTGGATACAGAATTACCTAGATTCTTTGAATATAGGGTATGATCCTTTTATTTGTCCTTGGGCTTCTTCACGGTTTGCTCAATCCATTTTTCAGTACCAAATTTTCTATCGAGTGTTCCTAACACTCCATTCTTTTATCATCACTTTTGGCCATTAAGACCATTTACAATTTTACTATTTCCTCTGCAATTTAATGCAGCCATATATGAATCATCAGTTATCAATCTGAGGTAGTTTCAGGAGAATTGTGTTTTTTAAATGATTAAACGCTGATGGTAATCGTCAAGATATGAATGATTGTTTAGGATGAAATCAAGTGGTAAACTTATATATCAAAGTTATAATAAGACTAATCTGAATGAAAGTCGAAGTTGATTTACTGGAGCTGTGACAAAATTGGCTAATTTTGGAAAGGTGTTGTATTGTTATTTTCGGTAATAATACACCAATGGATCTGGCACAGTTTTGAATTCAAAGTATGGCTTTAAAGGATGTAGGAATCTACAAGTGATGTCTTCTGTTAGATCTTGACTTGGATTTTGATCGGTCAAAATCCGAATATGAAATCAAATTTGAATGAAAATGGTTATTCTTTGGTGAACGGGTACGTATATCTGTGGTTGTAAGTAGGATAGTAAATGATCGTTGAATCGGATTTGAAGAATATACAGTGTAACTTATTAATGTGAGATCTAAATATTCCTCGAGTATTACCTACCCGTTAAAATATTTTCACCATTAACAGTTTGTACAAAAGAACTTTTAATTACAATCTTTATGAAAATATATATACATATATATTTTCTTCAGATTTAATCATGGATTTAATGAGTTAATATGATATTAAACTCATATGATTTTCGGTTTGAGCTAGAATAAGTAATCTCTAAAACTATTAGGAACCACATATTCTTCGCAGAATATAAATGAAGTTATGGATCAATACTTCATCATTAACTATTAAGAATCACATATTCTTCGCAGAATATTAATGAAGTTATGGATCAATATTTCATCGTTCATTGTTGTTGATACTCCTTGGTATCTATGGTTCGTATGATTTTGATGTTCGAGGTATTGGTTTTGATGTTGAGGTGTGGGATGCGGATGTTGCTGTTGGTGGTACTGTTGGTGCCAGTGAGGTTGTTGAACCTGGTACGTTTCGCACCATGTTTTCCAAATTGATTACTCAGGCGCGAAGCGTGTTGCCTTCTTCTATTTACTCTAGGATGATTGTCGGTTGGAACGAGCAGATAACTATGGTTTAGAATTTTTAGATAGCACATATTCGTGACGAGCTATCCTGAAAATGAGGCTAAAAATGGTGTTTCGGATAGGTTCACCGGTAAATGCTTCAGGTTTTTCACCAATAGGTGAATTCGGTTGGTGGAAAGGATCGCCTTCTTCTTGTCTCTAATGATTAAGTAGACTACGAACCCATCAGATGAATTGGGGATGGCTGATTGGTTGATTCATTCTGGTGACACTGCTTTCGGAACTCAAGTAAAACTCCATATCAGAATCCGAGGAACTTGAACTGGTTGCAGAATTCATTTTACATGGTTAAATAAAGGATTTTCGATATGAAATGATTCTCAGATATCGGATGATATTCTAATTACATAGAATACCTAATATTTAGTACAGAAGATCCCATTAATTACGGAGGAAATTAAGGAAACGTATCAGACAAGGTCTAATATGATGAAATATGGATTCGTCTGTACATCATCTATCCAATAATTACAATAAGATGTGTCGAGACTGAAAATGATAAGTAGATACTTTTCGAAAAGGAATGATATGCAAAGTTTCTAACATGCAGACCAAGTTCAAGTCCAGATTTGTTAATATATTCTAACAACTACTAGGTCGAAGTCCAGACTCATTAATTCATCCTAACAACTATATGTTTAGACACACTAATGCAAGACCTGATTCGCTAAGACCACCGCTTTGATACCACCTGTAATGACCCATCCTAATCCACCTGGACGAAGTCTTCATCAGATGGTCCCATTACGAGGTTCTGACCTCTATATGCCATGAACGACTCCATGTAATATCTTTAAAATGAGCAAATGCACAGCGGAAGATTTCTCTCATACCTGAGAATAAACATGCTTTCAAGTGTCAACCAAAAAGTTGGTGAGTTCATAAGTTTATTGTAAACAATAAAATTCAACATTTTTGATAGACCACAAGATTTAACTCCAGCATGGTACAAATGGGCACGAATCCTATACCCACCTGTAATCTACATGCGATATCTTTTAAATACAGTACACCTTTCTCGTGTACGAAATCATCTTTCATAAATCTTATTAACCGTACACATATCTCGTGCACAAAAATAACATAGACATAACCTGTGTATAAAATCATTCTCTCGATACATAACATTCATTTTTCGTTACTTTCATATCTTGGCTAAGTAACCGACCTTAACATATAATGCGCATAATATTATCCCCAAAACAGAACATCTCATCTGTATAATATATAAACCTCGAAGTACTAAACACCACGCCCACTAGGTCTTCCGTCTAGTGAACATTCTGGGTGGGGGTATTAAACCCGGTAGCTACCTTTAGGATTCGCGTGAATTAGGCGTGCACTAATTCTTAAAATTAGTGATATTCCCTAATTCTTAGGTTACCAAGCAATAATAATCGGGGGGAAAATATTCATATCAATTGTGGCAATTATCACGTCCACATAATTCAATGGTGGCAATTATCACGTCCACATAATTCATTCGAGGAATGTTTTGCTTGTGTCTATCTCGTCAAACATTTATAAAAGCATTTCATGTATTCGCAGTTCAAAATATATTTCAAAAGCATTTAATAAAGTAGTTGTAAAAGTAGCGCATGTATTCTCAGTCCCAAAAAGATAAAGAGTAAAAGGGAATCAAATGAACTCACAATACGATATTTTGTAGTAAAAATATGCATACGACAGAACTGAATAATGCAGGGTTGGCCTCGGATTCACGAACCTATATCAGTTGTATATATATTAACACATGGAAATCGAACAATTTATATGTTATGAGTGATATGATTTATATTCTTCATTGATTCTTTTATTAATATTAATATAATAAATTTAAGGTAGTTTAATAATTTATTTGAAATTATAATATTTATTCTTCATTAATAATAAGAACTTATTGTAAGGTTTATTTGATAAAAATATACATGTATATGTATATTAATTAATAAAATTTATATATAATTTAATTAATATCATTTTAATGATAACATATTGTATTATGTATTATAATTGTAATGTATTTTTTTTGATAAAATATATATTTGCAATAATAATAATAATAATAATAATAATAATAATAATAATAATAATAATAATAATAATAATAATAATAATAATAATAATGAGTAATAATAATAATAATGAGTGATAAGTAAACTACCTCAAAGAAGTATCCCCTATAAAAAAAAAATGCCCAAGTCCGGGTTTGAACCCGTGACCTCCCGCTAACCCGATAACACCCTTAAACCATTCGGCTATTCCTATTTTTCTGACATTAATAGTAACCCATATATATTTAACCCAATATAACTGTCTGTCTTCTGCTTCTTTTTACAAAAACAATGCCCCAGCTTAGGCTCGAACTCGAGACCTCTCGCTTAACAAATTACACTTCCAACCACTGCTCCGCGGGTTACTTTCTTGAATGAATCCTCGCGTATAATATTTTAACCTACTGTTTTATTGTCTTTAGCATCACCATCACTTCACAACATGTTACTCATCATTATCATCATTATGTATTCCTTTTCATCATGATTTCATTATCTAACTTATTTTAGCCATCGTCATCTTCAAATCATTATATTCTTATATCATCGAGTCATCATCTACCCGTCATCTCTTTTATCTTTATCCTAACTATCATCTATGCCATCGTCATCATTAACATCTTTATAATACCCGATCAAAATCATCCTCATATATTCTTAATATTAATCTAACCTCATAAAATATAACAGAATCATCATAGGGTATCATTATTCGTTATCCTTAACTATCATATTCATCATCATTTTGAAATGTCCCGTTCTTATTGATTAAAAATGTTCCATATTAATTGATTTCGTTACGAGGTTTTGACCTCTATATGAGACGTTTTTCAAAGACTGCATTCATTTTTAAAACAAACCATAACCTTTATTTCATAAATAAAGGTTTAAAAAGCTTTACGTAGATTATCAAATAATGATAATCTAAAATATCCTGTTTACACACGACCATTACATAATGGTTTACAATACAAATATGTTACATCGAAATCAGTTTCTTGAATGCAGTTTTTACACAATATCATACAAACATGGACTCCAAATCTTGTCCTTATTTTAGTATGCAACAGCGGAAGCTCTTAATATTCACCTGAGAATAAACATGCTTTAAACGTCAACAAAAATGTTGGTGAGTTATAGGTTTAACCTATATATATCAAATCGTAACAATAGACCACAAGATTTCATATTTCAATACACATCCCATACATAGAGATAAAAATCATTCATATGGTGAACACCTGGTAACCGACATTAACAAGATGCATATATAAGAATATCCCCATCATTCCGGGACACCCTTCGGATATGATATAAATTTCGAAGTACTAAAGCATCCGGTACTTTGGATGGGGTTTGTTAGGCCCAATAGATCTATCTTTAGGATTCGCGTCAATTAGGGTGTTTGTTCCCTAATTCTTAGATTACCAGACTTAATAAAAAGGGGCATATTCAATTTTGATAATTCAACCATAGAATGTAGTTTCACGTACTTGTGTCTATTTTGTAAATCATTTATAAAACCTGCATATATTCTCATCCCAAAAATATTAGATTTTAAAAGTGGGACTATAACTCACTTTCACAGATTTTTTTACTTCGTCGAGAAGTAAGACTTGGCCACTGTTGATTCACGAACCTATAACAATATATACATATATATTAAAGTATGTTCAAAATATATTTACAACACTTTTAATATATTTTGATGTTTTATGTTTATTAAGTCAGCTGTCCTCGTTAGTAACCTACAACTAGTTGTCCACAGTTAGATGTACAGAAATAAATCGATAAATATTATCTTGAATCAATCCACGACCCAGTGTATACGTATCTCAGTATTGATCACAACTCAAACTATATATATTTTGGAATGCACCTCAACCCTGTATAGCTAACTCCAACATTCACATATAGAGTGTCTATGGTTGTTCCGAAATATATATAGATGTGTCGACATGATAGGTCGAAACATTGTATACGTGTCTATGGTATCTCAAGATTACATAATATACAATACAAGTTGATTAAGTTATGGTTGGAATAGATTTGTTACCAATTTTCACGTAGCTAAAATGAGAAAAATTATCCAATCTTGTTTTACCCATAACTTCTTCATTTTAAATATGTTTTGAGTGAATCAAATTGCTATGGTTTCATATTGAAATCTATTTTATGAATCTAAACAGAAAAAGTATAGGTTTATAGTCGGAAATATAAGTTACAAGTCTTTTTTGTAAAGGTATTCATTTCAGTCGAAAGAACGACGTCTAGATGACCATTTTAGAAAACATACTTCCACTTTGAGTTTAACCATAATTTTTGGATATAGTTTCATGTTCATAATAAAAATCATTTTCTCAGAATAACAACTTTTAAATCAAAGTTTATCATAGTTTTTAATTAACTAACCCAAAACAGCCCGCGGTGTTACTACGACGGCGTAAATCCGGTTTTACGGTGTTTTTCGTGTTTCCAGGTTTTAAATCATTAAGTTAGCATATAATATAGATATAGAACATGTGTTTAGTTAATTTTAAAATTCAAGTTAGAAGGATTAACTTTTGTTTGCGAACAAGTTTAGAATTAACTAAACTATGTTCTAGTGATTACGAGTTTAAACCTTCGAATAAGATAGTTTTATATATATGAATCGAATGATGTTATGAACATCATTACTACCTCAAGTTTAGTAGGTAAACCTACTGGAAGTGACAAGAAATGATCTAGCTTCAAAGGATCTTGGATGGCTTGAAAGTTCTTGAAGTAGGATCATGACACAAAAACAAGTTCAAGTAAGATTTTTACTCGAATTAAGATAGTTTATAGTTATAGAAATTGAATCAAAGTTTGAATATGAATATTACCTTGAATAAGAAAGATAACCTACTGTATATAACAAAGGTTTCTTGATCTTAGATGATTACTTGGAATGGATTAGAAAGCTTGGAAGTAAATTAGTAAACTTGAAGGGATTTTTGAAGTGTTCTTGAAGTGTTCTTCCTATGATGATTATAGCTTGATTCTTGAAGTAATTTTTGATGAAGATGATGATTAACTACTGGAAAAATACGTTCATAATAGTGTGTGTGTGTGTTGATAAAGAATTAGAAAGAGAATTGGAAGTGAAATGGAGTAAATGATGAGTGGTAATTGGTGAGTGGTGAGTGGGGTTAAAAGGAGTTCTAGTTAGTTGACTAGCTCATGGTAGAAGTTAAAATTGATTAGTCATACATGACATAATCAAGAGTGGAATCCCATGCTAGTTCCTATTGGTATATACCCATAGTAAGTACGTTTTGAAGCTGTGTATAATACGGGTAAGAATACGACTAGAATTCTTGATGAAAGAAAAGAATGGGAAAGTAACTGTAACCATTTTCGTTAAGTATGAGTGTTTTGATATATGTCTTGAAGTCTTCCAAAAGTATTTTAATACATCTAAATACACTACATGTATATACATTTTAACTGAGTCGTTAAGTCATCGTTAGTCGTTACATGTAAGTGTTGTTTTGAAACCTTTAAGTTAACGATCTCAATTAATGTTGTTAACCCATTGTTTATTATATCTAATGAGATGTTACATTATTATATTATCATGATATTATGATATATTAATATATCTTAATATGATATATATACATTTAAATGTCGTTACAACGATAATCGTTACATATATGTCTCGTTTCGAAATCCTTAAGTTAGTAGTCTTGTTTATATGTATATAACTCATTGTTAATATACTTATGGAGATACTTACTTATCATAATCTCATGTTAACCATATGTATATCCATATATATATCGTCATGTCGTTTTTACAAGTTTTAACGTTCGTGAATCGCCGGTCAACTTGGGTGGTCAATTGTCTATATGAAACATATTTCAATTAATCAAGTCTTAACAAGTTTGATTGCTTAGCATGTTGGAAACATTTAATCATGTAAATATCAATCTCAATTAATATATATATAAACATGGAAAAGTTCGGGTCACTACAGTACCTACCCGTTAAATAAATTTCATCCCGAAATTTTAAGCTGTTGAAGGTGTTGACGAATCTTCTGGAAATAGATGCGGGTATTTCTTCTTCATCTGATCTTCATGCTCCCAGGTGAACTCGGGTCCTCTACGAGCATTCCATCGAACCTTAACAATTGGTATCTTGTTTTGCTTAAGTCTTTTAACCTCACGATCCATTATTTCGACTGGTTCTTCGATGAATTGGAGTTTTTCGTTGATTTGGATTTCATCTAACGGAATAGTGAGATCTTCTTTAGCAAAACATTTCTTCAAATTCGAGACGTGGAAAGTGTTATGTACAGCCGCGAGTTGTTGAGGTAACTCAAGTCGGTAAGCTACTGGTCCGACACGATCAATAATCTTGAATGGTCCAATATACCTTGGATTTAATTTCCCTCGTTTACCAAATCGAACAACGCCTTCCAAGGTGCAACTTTAAGCATGACCATCTCTCCAATTTCAAATTCTATATCTTTTCTTTTAATGTCAGCGTAGCTCTTTTGTCGACTTTGGGCGGTTTTCAACCGTTGTTGAATTTGGATGATCTTCTCGGTAGTTTCTTGTATAATCTCCGGACCCGTAATCTGTCTATCCCCCACTTCACTCCAACAAATCGAAGACCTGCACTTTCTACCATAAAGTGCTTCAAACGGCGCCATCTCAATGCTTGAATGGTAGCTGTTGTTGTAGGAAAATTCTGCTAATGGTAGATGTCGATCCCAACTGTTTCCGAAATCAATAACACATGCTCGTAGCATGTCTTCAAGCGTTTGTATCGTCCTTTTGCTCTGCCCATCAGTTTGTGGATGATAGGCAGTACTCATGTCTAGACGAGTTCCTAATGCTTGCTGTAATGTCTGCCAGAATCTTGAAATAAATCTGCCATCCCTATCAGAGATAATAGAGATTGGTATTCCATGTCTGGAGACGACTTCCTTCAAATACAGTCGTGCTAACTTCTCTATCTTATCATCTTCTCTTATTGGCAGGAAGTGTGCTGATTTGGTGAGACGATCAACTATTACCCAAATAGTATCAAAACCACTTGCAGTCCTTGGCAATTTAGTGATGAAATCCATGGTAATGTTTTCCCATTTCCATTTCAGGATTTCGGGTTGTTGAAGTAGACCTGATGGTTTCTGATGCTCAGCTTTGACCTTAGAACACGTCAAACATTCTCCTACGTATTTAGCAACATCGGCTTTCATACCCGGCCACCAAAAATGTTTCTTGAGATCCTTGTACATCTTCCCCGTTCCAGGATGTATTGAGTATCTGGTTTTATGAGCTTCTCTAAGTACCATTTCTCTCATATCTCCAAATTTTGGTACCCAAATCCTTTCAGCCCTATACCGGGTTCCGTCTTCCCGAATATTAAGATGCTACTCCGATCCTTTGGGTATTTCATCCTTTAAATTTTCTTTTAAAACTCCTTGTTGCGCCTCCTTTATTTGAGTAGTAAGGTTATTATGAATCATTATATTCATAGATTTTACTCGAATGGGTTCTCTGTCCTTCCTGCTCAAGGCATCGGCTACCACATTTGTCTTCCCCGGGTGGTAACGAATCTCAAAGTCGTAATCATTCAACAATTCAATCTACCTACGCTGCCTCATATTCAGTTGTTTCTGATTAAATATGTGTTGAAGACTTTTGTGGTCGGTATATATAATACTTTTAACCCCATATAAGTAGTGCCTCCAAGTCTTTAATGCAAAAACAACCGCGCCTAATTCCAAATCATGCGTCGTATAATTTTGCTCGTGAATCTTCAATTGTCTAGACGCATAAGCAATCACCTTCGTTCGTTGCATTAATACACAACCGACACCTTGCTTTGATGCGTCACAATAAATCACAAAATCATCATTCCCTTCAGGCAATGACAATATAGGTGCCGTAGTTAGCTTTTTCTTCAATAACTGAAACGCTTTCTCTTGTTCATCCTTCCATTCAAATTTCTTTCCTTTATGCGTTAATGCAGTCAAGGGTTTTGCTATTCTGGAAAAGTCTTGGATGAACCTTCTGTAGTAACCAGCTAGTCCTAAAAACTGGCGTATGTGTTTCGGAGTTTTCGGGGTTTCCCACTTTTCAACAGTTTCTATCATTGCCGGATCCACCTTAATACCTTTTTTGTTCACTATGTGACCGAGGAATTGAACTTCTTCCAACAAAAATGCACACTTTGAAAATTTAGCGTACAATTCTTCCTTCCTCAATACTTCTAACACCTTTCTCAAATGTTCACCGTGTTCTTGGTCATTCTTTGAGTAAATAAGTATGTCATCAATGAAAACAATGACAAACTTGTCAAGGTATGGTCCACACACTCGGTTCATAAGGTCCATGAACACAGCTGGTGCATTAGTTAAACCAAATGGCATGACCATAAACTCGTAATGACCGTAACGTGTTCTGAAAGCAGTCTTTGGAATATCATCTTCTTTCACCCGCATTTGATGATACCCGGAACGTAAGTCAATCTTTGAATAAACAGACGAGCCTTGTAGTTGATCAAATAAGTCGTTGATTCTCGGTAGTGGGTAGCAGTTCTTGATGGTAAGTTTGTTCAAGTCTCGGTAGTCGATACACAACCTGAATGTACCATCTTTCTTCTTGACAAATAAAACAGGAGCTCCCCACGGTGATGTGCTTGGTCGAATGAAACCATGCTCTAAAAGTTCTTGTAATTGGCTTTGCAGTTCTTTCATCTCGCTGGGTGCGAGTCTGTAAGGAGCACGAGCTATTGGTGCAGCTCCTGGTACAACATCTATTTGAAATTCAACGGATCGATGTGGGGGTAATCCCGGTAATTCTTTCGGAAATACATCGGGAAATTCTTTTGCGACGGGAACATCATTGATGCTCTTTTCTTCAGTTTGTACTTTCTCGATGTGTGCTAGAACAGCATAGCAACCTTTTCTTATTAGTTTTTGTGCCTTCAAATTACTAATAAGATGTAGCTTCGTGTTGCCCTTTTCTCCGTACACCATTAAGGATTTTCCTTTTTCTCGTATAATGCGAATTGCATTTTTGTAACAAACGATCTCTGCTTTCACTTCTTTCAACCAGTCCATACCGATTATCACATCAAAACTCCCTAACTCTACTGGTATCAAGTCAATCTTAAATGTTTCGCTAACCAGTTTAATTTCTCGATTCCGACATATATTATCTGCTGAAATTAATTTACCATTTGCTAATACGAGTAAAAATTTACTATCCAAAGGCGTCAATGGACAACTTAATTTAGCACAAAAATCTCTACTCATATAGCTTCTATCCGCACCCGAATCAAATAAAACGTAAGCAGATTTATTGTCAATAAGAAACGTACCCGTAACAAGCTCCGGGTCTTCCTGTGCCTCTGCCGCATTAATATTGAAAACTCTTCTGCGGCCTTGTCCATTCGTGTTCTCCTGGTTCAGGCAATTTCTAATAATGTGGCCCGATTTTCCACATTTATAACAAACTACATTGGCATAACTTGCTCCGACACTACTTGCTCCACCATTACTCGTTCCGACACCATTTGTTCCTTTCGTTCTATTAACCCCTGGTCCGTAGACCTCACACTTCGCCGCGCTATGACCATTTCTTTTACACTTGTTGCAAAATTTGGTGCAGAACCCCGAGTGATACTTTTCACACCTTTGGCATAGCTGCTTCTGATTGTTGTTGTTGTTGCGGTTATTATTGTTGTTGGGATGATTGTTGTAGTTGCCGTTGTTGTTGTTGTTGTTGTTGTTGTTGTTGTTGTTGTTGTTGTTGTTGTTGTTGTTGTTGTTGTTGTTGTTGTTGTTGTTGTTGTTGTTGTTGTTGTTGGGCCGTTTGTTGTAGTTGCGATTGATGTTGCGATTGTTGGGATAATTTTTGCGATTATTGTTGTAATTGCTGTTGTTGTTGTATTGGTGATTCTTATCACCGTTTTCCTCCCACTTTCTTTTAACTTGCTTCACATTGGCCTCTTCAGCAGTCTGTTCTTTAATTCTTTCTTCAATCTGGTTCACTAGTTTGTGAGCCATTCTACATGCCTGTTGTATGGAGGCGGGCTCGTGTGAACTTATATCTTCTTGGATTCTTTCCGGTAATCCTTTCACAAACGCGTCGATCTTCTCTTCCTCATCTTCGAATGCTCCCGGACACAATAGGCATAATTCTGTGAATCGTCTTTCGTACGTGGTAATATCAAATCCTTGGGTTCGTAACCCTCTAAGTTCTGTCTTGAGCTTATTGACCTCGGTTCTGGGACGGTACTTCTCGTTCATCAAGTGCTTGAATGCTGACCACGGTAGTGCGTACGCATCGTCTTGTCCCACTTGCTCTAGATAGGTATTCCACCATGTTAACGCAGAACCTGTGAAGGTATGCGTAGCGTACTTTACTTTGTCCTATTCAGTACACTTACTTATGGCAAACACCGATTCGACCTTCTCGGTCCACCGTTTCAATCCGATCGGTCCTTCGGTTCCATCAAATTCCAAAGGTTTGCATGCAGTGAATTCTTTGTAGGTGCATCCTACACGATTTCCTGTACTGCTAGATCCAAGGTTATTGTTGGTATGTAGCGCAGCCTGTACTGCGGCTATGTTTGAAGCTAGAAAAGTACGGAATTCCTCTTCATTCATATTCACGGTGTGTCGAGTAGTCGGTGCCATTTCCTTCAAAATAGTCAAATGGAACAAGTTAATCATACAGAATATTAAGAGTAGTTAATAGTATTTCGTAGCATAATATGAACTCATTTAAAAAAGCTTTTTCTTCATATTAGCGTTTTATAAGTTTAAATTCGGGTAGTACCTACCCGTTAAGTTCATACTTAGTAGCTAATATACAATTCAACTACTACAATTCTATATGAAAAACTGATTATAATAATATTTCGCGTTCAAACTTTTACACAATATTTTACAAACTTACAATACTGCTTATTTTACATATAGCATGAAATATAGCACACAATAAATTTGATACAAGATGGTTGTGAAGATAATTCTAGCTAGTACACAAGTCGTTCAGCAAAGGCAATAAAGACACGTAATTCATACGTCCAGAAACAAGTCATGCATTCTGGTTTTACTAGGATTACTTCCCATCCTTGGTCTTGTGGAACATAACCGTTATGGCCGTTGATAAGACAGCGTGTTGTAACATCGTCAAAGGGACGAGGGTTACGTAATGTCCAACAGTCCCGTAACAATCTAAAAACCTCATTTCTTACCCCAATTACCGACTCCGTCACTTGTGGGAACGTTTTGTTTAATAGTTGTAGGCCGATGTTCTTGTTCTCACTTTGGTGAGAAGCGAACATTACTAATCCGTAAGCATAACATGCTTCTTTATGTTGCATGTTAGCCGCTTTTTCTAAATCACGAAGTCCAATATTCGGATATATTGAGTCAAAATAATTTCTTAACCCATTGCGTAAAATAGCATTTGGGTTCCCCGCAATATATGCGTCAAAGTAAACACATCGTAACTTATGGATTTCCCAATGTGATATCCCCCATCTTTCAAACGAAAGCCTTTTATAAACCAAGGCATTCTTGGAACGTTCTTCGAATGTCTTACAAACTGATCTCGCCTTAAATAGTTGTGCCGAAGAATTCTGACCGACTCTAGACAAGATTTCATCAATCATGTCTCCGGGTAGGTCTCTTAAAATATTGGGTTGTCTATCCATTTTGTGTTTTTATACTGTAAAATAGACAAGAGTTAGATTCATAAAAGATACTTATTAATACAAGCAATTTTTACATATATCATAAAGCATAAGCACACTATATTACATATATTACACCACACAAATACAACTATCTTATTCCGACTCGCTTGTTTCTTCTTCTTCGATTTTGGTTCGTTTTGCCAAGTTTCTAGGGATATATGATGTTCCCCTAATACGAGCCGTCGTTTTCCACATTGGTTTAGAAAAACCTGGTGGTTTAGAGGTTCCCGGGTCATTGTTACAACTTAAGGACTTCGGGGGTTGACGATACATATAAAGTTCATCGGGGTTGGAATTAGATTTCTCTATTTTTATGCCCTTTCCCTTATTATTTTTTTTTGCCTTTTTAAATTCAGTTGGGGTAATTTCTATAACATCATCGGAATTCTCGTCTGAATCTGATTCATCGGAGAATTGGTAATCCTCCCAATATTTTGCTTCCTTAGCGGAAACACCATTGACCATAATTAACCTTGGTCGGTTGGTTGAGGATTTTCTTTTACTTAACCGTTTTATTATTTCCCCCACCGGTTCTATTTCTTCATCCGGTTCCGATTCTTCTTCCGGTTCTGATTCTTCTTCTAGTTTCGACTCTTCTTCCAGTTCCTCTTCGGGAACTTGTGAATCAGTCCAAGAATCATTCCAATTTACATTTGACTCTTCATTATTATTAGGTGAGTCAATGGGACTTGTTCTAGAGGTAGACATCTATCACATAATATCAAACGCGTTAAGAGATTAATATATCACATAATATTCACATGTTAAAAATATATAGTTTCCAACAAAATTTGTTAAGCAATCATTTTTCAAGTAAACACGGTCGAAGTCCAAACTCACTAATGCATCCTAACAAACTCGATAAGACACACTAATGCAAAATTCTGGTTCTCTAAGACCAACGCTCGGATACCAACTGAAATGTCCCGTTCTTATTGATTAAAAACGTTCCATATTAATTGATTTCGTTGCGAGGTTTTGACCTCTATATGAGACGTTTTTCAAAGACTGCATTCATTTTTAAAACAAACCATAACCTTTATTTCATAAATAAAGGTTTAAAAAGCTTTACGTAGATTATCAAATAATGATAATCTAAAATATCCTGTTTACACACGACCATTACATAATGGTTTACAATACAAATATGTTACATCGAAATCAGTTTCTTGAATGCAGTTTTTACACAATATCATACAAACATGGACTCCAAATCTTGTCCTTATTTTAGTATGCAACAGCGGAAGCTCTTAATATTCACCTGAGAATAAACATGCTTTAAACGTCAACAAAAATGTTGGTGAGTTATAGGTTTAACCTATATATATCAAATCGTAACAATAGACCACAAGATTTCATATTTCAATACACATCCCATACATAGAGATAAAAATCATTCATATGGTGAACACCTGGTAACCGACATTAACAAGATGCATATATAAGAATATCCCCATCATTCCGGGACACCCTTCGGATATGATATAAATTTCGAAGTACTAAAGCATCCGGTACTTTGGATGGAGTTTGTTAGGCCCAATAGATCTATCTTTAGGATTCGCGTCAATTAGGGTGTCTGTTCCCTAATTCTTAGATTACCAGACTTAATAAAAAGGGGCATATTCGATTTCGATAATTCAACCATAGAATGTAGTTTCACGTACTTGTGTCTATTTTGTAAATCATTTATAAAACCTGCATGTATTCTCATCCTAAAAATATTAGATTTTAAAAGTGGGACTATAACTCACTTTCACAGATTTTTTTTACTTCGTCGAGAAGTAAGACTTGGCCACTGTTGATTCACGAACCTATAACAATATATACATATATATTAAAGTATGTTCAAAATATATTTACAACACTTTTAATATATTTTGATGTTTTAAGTTTATTAAGTCAGCTGTCCTCATTAGTAACCTACAACTATTTATCCACAGTTAGATGTACAGAAATAAATTGATAAATATTATCTTGAATCAATCCACGACCCAGTGTATACGTATCTCAGTATTGATCACAACTCAAACTATATATATTTTGGAATCAACCTCAACCCTGTATAGCTAACTCCAACATTCACATATAGAGTGTCTATGGTTGTTCCGAAATATATATAGATGTGTCGACATGATAGGTCGAAACATTGTATACGTGTCTATGGTATCTCAAGATTACATAATATACAATACAAGTTGATTAAGTTATGGTTGGAATAGATTTGTTACCAATTTTCACGTAGCTAAAATGAGAAAAATTATCCAATCTTATTTTACCTATAACTTCTTCATTTTAAATCTGTTTTGAGTGAATCAAATTGCTATGGTTTCATATTGAACTCTATTTTATGAATCTAAACAGAAAAAGTATAGGTTTATAGTCGGAAAAATAAGTTACAAGTCATTTTTGTAAAGGTAGTCATTTAAGTCGAAAGAACGACGTCTAGATGACCATTTTAGAAAACATACTTCCACTTTGAGTTTAACCATAATTTTTGGATATAGTTTCATGTTCATAATAAAAATCATTTTCTCAAAATAACAACTTTTAAATCAAAGTTTATCATAGTTTTTAATTAACTAACCCAAAACAGCCCGCGGTGTTACTACGACGGCGTAAATCCGATTTTACGGTGTTTTTCGTGTTTCCAGGTTTTAAATCATTAAGTTAGCATATCATATAGATATAGAACATGTGTTTAGTTAATTTTATAAGTCAAGTTAGAAGTATTAACTTTTGTTTGCGAACAAGTTTAGAATTAACTAAACTATGTTCTAGTGATTACGAGTTTAAACCTTAGAATAAGATAGTTTTATATATATGAATCGAATGATGTTATGAACATCATTACTACCTCAAGTTTAGTAGGTAAACCTACTGGAAGTAACAAGAAATGATCTAGCTTCAAATGATCTTGGATGTCTTGAAAGTTCTTAAAGTAGGATCATGACACAAAAACAAGTTCAAGTAAGATTTTTACTCGAATTAAGATAGTTTATAGTTATAGAAATTGAATCAAAGTTTGAATATGAATATTACCTTGAATAAGAAAGATAACCTACTGTATATAACAAAGGTTTCTTGATCTTAGATGATTACTTGGAATGGATTAGAAAGCTTGGAAGTAAATTAGTAAACTTGAAGAGATTTTTGAAGTGTTCTTGAAGTGTTCTTCCTATGATGATTATAGCTTGATTCTTGAAGTGATTTTTGATGAAGATGATGATTAACTACTGGAAAAATACGTTCATAATAGTGTGTGTGTGTGTGTGTTGAGAGAGAATTAGAAAGAGAATTGGAAGTGAAATGGAGTGAATGATGAGTGGTAATTGGTGAGTGGTGAGTGGGGTTAAAAGGAGTTCTAGTTAGTTGACTAGCTCATGGTAGAAGTTAAAATTGATTAGTCATACATGACATAATCAAGAGTGGAATCCCATGCTAGTTCCTATTGGTATATACCCATAGTAAGTACGTTTTGAAGCTGTGTATAATACGGGTAAGAATACTACTAGAATTCTTGATGAAAGAAAAGAATGGGAAAGTAACTGTAACCATTTTCGTTAAGTATGAGTGTTTTGATATATGTCTTGAAGTCTTCAAAAAGTATTTTAATACATCTAAATACACTACATGTATATACATTTTAACTGAGTCGTTAAGTCATCGTTAGTCGTTACATGTAAGTGTTGTTTTGAAACCTTTAAGTTAACGATCTCAATTAATGTTGTTAACCCATTGTTTATTATATCTAATGAGATGTTACATTATTATATTATCATGATATTATGATATATTAATATATCTTAATATGATATATATACATTTAAATGTCGTTACAACGATAATCGTTACATATATGTCTCGTTTCGAAATCCTTAAGTTAGTAGTCTTGTTTATATGTATATAACTCATTGTTAATATACTTATGGAGATACTTACTTATCATAATCTCATGTTAACCATATGTATATCCATATATATATCGTCATGTCGTTTTTACAAGTTTTAACGTTCGTGAATCGCCGGTCAACTTGGGTGGTCAATTGTCTATATGAAACATATTTCAATTAATCAAGTCTTAACAAGTTTGATTGCTTAACATGTTGGAAACATTTAATCATGTAAATATCAATCTCAATTAATATATATAAACATGGAAAAGTTTGGATCACTACACATTTCAAATCGGGTCTTTGGCCCTAACTAGTACACTGAACCCAACGATACAAGGTTGAAAAAAAATTATAAAGCCCAAACTAAAGGCAGGCCCAATCAATTTGTGTCACAAGCCCAACAAATACCTCATCGGTCCAACTAGAAAACCGAATACGATCCTGTAACTGAAACTGTAACACATCTAAAATCAAGTTCAAAAAAATAAAAAAAATTATGTGTGTGAGGTTTAGAATCCAAGAAATTGACTTTTACAGCCTCCCATCACTTTTCCTTTTTCTTTCGTGGGCCTCAACTACCACTTATCATTGTTCTTTGCGTTGGAATGAATAAGAAACAGAGATGATCAAAATAGCCAAAGATTCGGTTTCTCTAGTCAACAAAAGGGATTGATTGTAGGGTACATATTGACGGGAAAACAAATGTGGTATAACTTTAAGTCACTAATTATAGATAGAAACACAAGTTGCACTAGTGGTCTAGTTGAAGTGGGGTTATGGATTGTAGATGTCGGTAATAATAGAGAAAAAGAAAAGAAAAGGATACGCAATTTAGTATGCTATCAACGAAATCAAAAAGGTTTGGTTTTGGATTGTTGTGTTGATTGATCCAAAAAAAATTATATATACACACACACACACACACACATATATATATATATATATATATATATATATATATATATATATATATATATATATATATATATATATATATATATATATATATATATATATATATATATATATATATATATATATATATATATATATATATGTATATATATATATTTATGTATATATATACTTGATGTGAAGTTGTGGTAGTGCATATTTTCGACTCTCAACAGAAATAGAAATAAGATATTTAAAGTTTGCAAAGCAGCGTATTAGTTATGGTGAAAGTTGAGTGATTTCGTTCAATAAAAAAATGTAACAGTAGTTGCCTGCTGTATCGAAGACGGTTGTACGCTGGTTGTTTTCGATTTAAGACAGAAGTATAGAAGTGGCTGCAGTGATGATTTGAAACAGAATCAGTTTGCAATGACAGATGTTTGTCATGGTGATCTTGGGTCTGCAAAACAAAATATGAGTAGCAACACAAGTGAAAAGGTAACGGGTCCGAGAGGCACCCTTTTGGCTTTGGGTTTCGAACATAAACAGTAAAACAGAAATAGGAGAGATTGGTTGGTTTTATGGTTTGCAAGTGGTGGTGATTCAAAGGTGACGGGTTTTGGTGGATCAAATAGAAAAGAAAAATATAACAGCAACAATGGTTAGTCATGGTGGTTGTTTATATGATAAGAGTGGTGGTCGTGGTTATGGTGACCGAGAGATGTGATAGGGTGGTGTCATGGAGCTATGATGGTGGTTCAAAGTGTCTCTCGTTTGAAGGTGTTCGAGTTTAGTCGAGCATGTAAGGTATGTGTATATATGTGCATACATATAAGTTTATATATAGATTTTTAAAATATCGTACATCATTTACCATTATTACATATAATGTTAACAGGGAAATTGTACTAGTGCAGAGACAATGAAATGAAAAAGATTCGTACGCTTATTTGATATTTATCTCTAACAGATTTTGTTTTGTATCTGTGATTGGATTCCATTTCGTGTAGCAAAGGACAATAAAGAAATATAAAGGTGAAGTTGCTCTGCAATTGAGTTGGCTAGATGTTGGTTGGTAGTGAATTGGAGTCGACATATGGAATCAATTAGAATCAGAAGAAGAAGAAAAAGAAACTAAAGAAAGAAAATGACCCGCAACTGATTTTGTAATCTTCCATGATATTAATCTATTCCTCAACAGTCACACACGAATTCAAAGAATAAAAGTTTGATGCTGCTTCAATAATCAATCCAACTTATATTGTAGTGATGATGATATCGACATGTAACAAGAATCAGATAGGAAGGCCAAAATTTTCAATGAGAAGAAATGAAAAAGATAACTACGTTCAACTGAATTTATTTGTATTGAATATGGAATCGATTAGTACAATTAATCAGACAAATTGAAAAGATTATATAGTGATTCCTAACTGTTTTGTACGAATTCTCTGTTTTATCTGATTATTCTTTTTCAGTATCATTAATTAGAAATATATATAATAAAATTACTAATGATAATAATAATAGAAGTATTAATTATATTAATAATAATAATATCAAGTATTACTAATAATAATAATGATATTAATAACTAAAACTATATTTATAATAATACTATTAATAATAAATGATAATTAATATATATATATATATATTAACAACAATTATATTAGTAATAATGACATAACAATTTGATATATCAATTTTTATACCTATATTACGTTAATTTAGTAATATTCGTAATATTGAAATTAACGTTGATATTTATTTTAATGATAATTATGGAAGTACTAAAAACAATATTAATTTAATATAGTAACTATATATTAACTTGTAATTTCATATATTAATATTACAATTTTTAATTATGTATATATATATTATCATATATTAAATATTTACTATTTATACATTTTAATATAATAATAACTGTGAATAGAAATTATACATATATATAAATATACATATACACACGTATCTATTTACAATTAATTATTCGTGAATCGTTAAAACTGGTCAAGGTTAATTGCATACAAGAAAATAGTTCAAAAATTTTGAGACTCAATATTACAGACTTTGCTTATCATGTCGAAATCATATAAAGATTAAGTTTAAATTTGGTCGGAAATTTCCGGGTCATCACAGTACCTACCCGTTAAAGAAATTTCGTCCCGAAATTTGATCGAGGTGGTTATGACTAACAATAAAAATGTTTTTATGAAGAATATGAGTTGATAAATAGGGTTTTATCATTTTTGATAAATATAGATAAAATGATTCGATTATGTGGAGCGTTCGAGTGAAGATGTCACAAAAGATTGAGATAGAGATTTAACTTTTGACGTAGTCACGGTGGATTTCTGGAATTCAAGAGATTTAAAGATAATCTTCAAAATTTATAAGATCTGAAACAAAAACAAGAACTCCTTTTAACCCCACTCACCTTCACCACTCGCCACCTACTCCATTTCACTTCCAATTTTCTTCCCAATTCTCTCTCAAAACACACACACTCCTCCATGAACGTCTAAGTTACTATTTTTCTATCAAAAATCATCAAATACAAGCTTTGGTTATTACCTATAATCATCATAAAAATAATTACTCAAGAACACATCAAGAACACTTCCAAGATTACAAGTTTACTTCCAAGTTTCCTAATCCATTCCAAGCAATCATCTAAGATAAAGAAACCTTTGTTATTTATAGTAGGTTATCTTTCTAAATCAAGGTAATATTCATATTCAAGCTTTGATTCAATTTCTATAACTATAACTATTTTAATTCGAGTAATAATCTTACTTGAACTTGTTTTTGTGTCATGATTCTATTTCAAGAACTTCCAAGCCATCAAAGATCCTTTGAAGCTCAAGTTATTTTTTCATCATTTCCATTAGGTTTACCTCCTAAAATTGAGGTAGTAATGATGTTCATAACATCATTCGATTCATATATATAAAACTACCTTATTCGAAGGTTTAAACTTGTAATCACGAGAACATAGTTTAGTTAATTCTAAACTTGTTCGCAAAAAAAGTTAATCCTTCTAACTTGACTTTTAAAATCAACTAAACACATGTTCTATATCTATATGATATGCTAACTTAATGATTTAAAACCTGAAAACACGAAAAATACCGTAAAACCGGATATACGCCGTCGTAGTAACACCGCGGGCTGTTTTGGGTTAATTAATTAAAAACTATGATAAACTTTGATTTAAAAGTTATTCTTCTGGGAAAATAATTTTTCTTATGAACATGAAACTATATCCAAAAATCATGGTTAAACTCAAAGTGAAAGTATGTTTTCAAAAATGGTCCTCTAGACGTCGTTCTTTCGACTGAAATGACTACCTTTACAAAAACGACTTGTAACCTGTATTTCTAAATATAAACTTATACATTTTCTATTTAGATTCATAAACTTAAGTTCAATATGAAACCATAGCAACTTGAATCACTCAAAACGGATTTAAAACGAAGAAGTTATGGGTAAAACAAGATTGGATATTTTTGCTTGTTGTAACTACGTGAAAATTGATAACAAATCTATATTAATCATATCCTAGCTAACTCATATTGTATTATACATGTATTCTAATATATTATGTAATCTTGGGATACCATAGACACGTATGTAAATGTTTTGACATATTATATCGACCCATGTATATATATTATTTGGAACAACCATAGACACTCTATATGCAGTAATGTTGGAGTTAGCTATACAGGGTTGAGGTTGATTCTAAATATATATATACTTTGAGTTGTGATCTAGCCTGAGACGTGTATACACTGGGTCGTGGATTGATTCAAGATAATATATATCGATTTATTTCTGTACATCTAACTGTGAACAACTAGTTGTAGGTTACTAACAAGGACAGCTGACTTAATAAACTTAAAATAGTAAAATGTATTAAAAATGTTGTAAATATATTTTGAACATACTTTGATATATATGTACATATTTGTTATAGGTTCGTGAATCGACCAGTGACCAAGTCTTACTTCCCGACGAAGTAAAAATCAGTGAAAGTGAGTTATAGTCCCACTTTTAAAATCTAATATTTTGGGATGAGAATACATGTAGTTTTATAAATGTTTTACGAAATAGACACAAGTAAATGAAACAACATTATATGAGTGAATGATCGAAGCCGAATATGCCCCTTTTTACTTGGTAACCTAAGAATTAGTAAACTGATCTACTAATTGACGCGAATCCTAAAGATAGATCTATTGGGCCTAACGAACCCCATCCATGGTTGCGGATGCTTTAGTACTTCGATGTTGTTTTATCATGTCTGATAGATTTCCCGGAATGATAGGGGATATTCTTATATGCATCTTGTTAATGTCGGTTACCAGGTGTTCACCATATGAATGATTTTTATCTCTATGTATGGCATGTATATTGAAATATGAAATCTTGTGGTCTATTATTACAATTTGATAAATATATAGGTTAAACCTATAACTCACCAACATTTTTTTGACGTTTAAAGCATGTTTATTCTCAGGTGATTATTAAGAGCTTCCGCTGTTGCATGCTAATATATGGACAAGATTTGGTGTCAGCATGCTTGTATAATATTGTTTAAAACTGCATTCGAGATTTATTTTGTTGTAACATATTAATATTGTAAACAAATATGTATTGGTAGTGTGTAAGTGTGATATTTTTAGATTATCATTTCTGGATAATCTAGGTGCTGTCTTTTTAACCTTGTCGATAAAATAAAGGTTATGATTTGTTTTAAAAACGAATGCAGTCTTTGAAAAACGTCTCATATAGAGGTTAAAACCTCGCAATGAAATCAATTAATATAGAACGTTTATAATCGATATGAACGAGACATTTCAATAGTCATAAGTAATCGAAACTACATTATATGGTTGAATTATCGAAGCCGAATATGCCCCTTTTGCTTGGTAACCTAAGAATTAGTAAACCGATCTACTAATTTGTAGTGACCCGAACTTTTCCATGTTTATATATATTAAATGAAATTGTTATTTACATGATTAAGTGTTTCCAACATGTTAAGCAATCAAACTTGTTAAGACTTGATTAATTGAACTAGGTTTCATATAGACATTTGACCATCCAAGTTGACCGGTGATTCACGAACGTTAAAACTTGTAAAAACTATATGATGACATATATATGGATATATATATATAGTTAACATAATATTATGATAAGTAAACATATCATTAAGTATATTAACAATGAACTACATATGTAAAAAAAAAAGACTACTAACTTAATGATTTTGAAACGAGACATATATGTAACGATTATCGTTGTAACGACATTTAATGTATATATATCATATTAAGATATATTAATACATCATGATATCATGATAATGTAATAATTTAATATCTCATTTGATTTAATAAATAATGGGTTAACAACATTTAACAAGATCGTTAACTTAAAGGTTTCAAATCAACATTTACATGTAACGACTAACGATGACTTAATGACTCAGTTAAAATGTATATACATGTAGTGTTTTAATATGTATTCATACACTTTTTAAAGACTTCAATACACTTATCAAAATACTTCTACTTAACAAAAATGCTTAAAATTACATCCTCGTTCAGTTTCATCAACAATTCTACTCGTATACACCCGTATTAGTACTCGTACAATACACAGCTTTTAGATGTATGTACTATTGGTACATACACTCCAATTATCAGCTCTTAGCAGCCCATGTGAGTCACCTAACACATGTGGGAACCATCATTTGGAAACTAGCATGAAATATCTCATAAAATTACAAAAATATGAGTAATCATTCATGACTTATTTACATATAAACAAAATTACACATCCTTTATATCTGATCCATATACCAACGACCAAAAACACCTACAAACACTTTCATTCTTCAATTTTCTTCATCTAATTGATCTCTCTTAAGTTCTATCTTCAAGTTCTAAGTGTTCTTCATAAATTCTACAAGTTCTAGTTTCATAAAATCAAGAATACTTCCAAGTTTGCTAGCTTACTTCCAATCTTGTAGAGTGATCATCCAACCTCAAGAAATCTTTCTTATTTACAGTAAGATATCTTTCTAATACAAGGTAATACTCATATTCAAACTTTGATTCAATTTCTATAACTATAACAATCTTATTTCGAGTGAAAATCTTACTTGAACTTGTTTTCGTGTCATGATTCTACTTCAAGAACTTTCAAGCCATCCAAGATCCTTTGAAGCTAGATCATTTCTTGTCACTTCCATTAGGTTTACCTACTAAACTTGAGGTAGTAATGATGTTCATAACATCATTCGATTCATACATATAAAACTATCTTATTCGAAGATTTGAACATGTAATCACTAGAACATAGTTTAGTTAATTCTAAACTTGTTCGTAAACAAAAGTTAATCCTTCTAACTTGACTTTTAAAATCAACTTAACACATGTTCTATATCTATATGATATGCTAACTTAATGATTTAAAACCTGAAAACACGAAAAACACCGTAAAACCGGATATACGCCGTCGTAGTAACACCGCGGGCTGTTTTGGGTTAGTTAATTAAAAACTATGATAAACTTTGATTTAAAAGTTGTTATTCTGGGAAAATGATTTTTCTTATGAACATGAAACTATATCCAAAAATTATGGTTAAACTCAAAGTGGAAGCATGTTTTTCAAAATGGTCATCTAGACGTAGTTCTTTCGACTGAAATAACTACCTTTACAAAAACGAATTGTAACTTATATTTTCGACTATAAACCTATACGTTTTCTGTCTATATTCATAAAATAGAGTTCAATATGAAACCATAGCAATTTGATTCACTCAAAACGGATTTAAAACGAATAAGTTATGGGTAAAACAAGATTGGATATTTTTTCTTGTTGTAGCTACGTGAAAATTGGTAACAAATCTATATTAATCATATCCTAGCTAACTTATATTGTATTATACATGTATTCTAATATATTATGTAATCTTGGGATACCATAGACACATATGCAAATGTTTTGACATATCATATTGACCCGTGTGTATATATTATTTGGAACAACCATAGACACTCTATATGCAGTAATGTGGGAGTTAGCTATACAGAGTTGAGGTTGATTCCAAAAATATATATACTTTGAGTTGTGATCTAGCCTGAGACGTGTATACACTGGGTCGTGGATTGATTCAAGATAATATATATCAATTTTTTTCTGTGCATCTAACTTTGGACAACTAGTTGTAGGTTACTAACGAGGACAGCTGACTTAAAAAACTTAAAATATCAAAATGTATTAAAAGTGTTGTAAATATATTTTGAACATACTTTGATATATATGTACATATTCGTTATAGGTTCGTGAATCGACCAGTGGCCAAGTCTTACTTCCCGACGAAGTAAAAATCTGTGAAAGTGAGTTATAGTCCCACTTTTAAAATCTAATATTTTAGAATGAGAATACATGCAATTTTATAAATGTTTTACGAAATAGACACAAGTAATTGAAACTACATTATATGGGTGAATGATCGAAGCCGAATATGCCCCTTTTGCTTGGTAACTTAAGAATTAGTAAACCGATCTACTAATTGACGTGAATCCTAAAGATAGATCTATTGGGCCTAACGAACCCCATCCAAAGTACCGGATGCTTTAGTACTTCGAATTCATTTTTATCATATCCGAAGGATTTCCCGGAATGATATGGGATATTCTTATATGCATCTTATTAATGTCGGTTACCAGGTGTTCACCATATGAATGAATTTTATCTCTATGTATGGGATGTATATTGAAATATGAAATCTTGTGGTCTATTATTATGATTTGATAATATATAGGTTAAACCTATAACTCACCAACATTTTTGTTGACGTTTTAAGCATGTTTATTCTCAGGTGATTATTAAGAGCTTCCGCTGTTGTA
Source organism: Rutidosis leptorrhynchoides (assembly GCF_046630445.1). Classification (NCBI taxonomy): domain Eukaryota; kingdom Viridiplantae; phylum Streptophyta; class Magnoliopsida; order Asterales; family Asteraceae; genus Rutidosis; species Rutidosis leptorrhynchoides. The sequence continues at coordinate 193,849,618 of NC_092341.1, read as the reverse complement.
TACTAAAATAAGGACAAGATTTGGAGTCCATGCTTGTATGATATTATGTAAAAACTGCATTCAAGAGACTTATGTTTGATGTAATATATTCTTATTGTAAACTATTAAGTAATGGTCGTGTGTAAACGGTATATTTTAGATTATCATTATTTGATAATCTACGTAATGCTTTTTAAAAATTTATAGATAAAATAAAGGTTATGGTTGTTTTAAAAATGAATGCAGTCTTTGAAAAACGTCTCATATAGAGGTCAAAACCTCGAGACAAAATCAATTAATATGGAACGTTTATAATCAATATGAAAGGGACATTTCAGTTGGTATCTGAGCGTTGGTCTTAGAGAACCAGAAAATTGCATTAGTGTGTCTTACCGAGTTTGTTAGGATGCATTAGTGAGTCTGGACTTCGACCGTATTTTTCTTCAAAAACGATTGCTTAACATTTTTGTTGTTGGAAACTATATATTATTAACATGTAAATAATATGTGATATATTAATCTCTTAACGTGTTTGATATTGTGTGATAGATGTCTACCTCTAGTACAAATCCCATTGATTCACCTAATAATAATGAAGAATCAAATATATTTTGGGAAGATTCACAAATTCCCGAAGAGGAACCGGAAGAAGAGGAACTGGAAGAGGAGGACCCGGAAGAAGAGGAACCAGAAGAGGAGGAATCGGAAGAGGAGGAACCAGAAGAAGAAGAGGTTCCGGAGGAAGAAATATTGATACCTATAGTAAATCGATTAAATAAAAGAATATCTTCAACCAACGGAAAAAAGTTAATAATGGTCAATGGTGTTTCCGCCGACAACATCCGTATTTCCTAAAATGTAACAATGACCTGGGAACCTCTAAACCACCAGGTTTTTCTAAACCATTATGGAAAACGACGGCTCATATTAGAGGAACATCATATATTCCTAGAAAAATAGGAAAACGAACCAAGTCCGAAGAAGAAGAAACTAGTGATTCAGATTAGAGGGTTGTAATCATGTTGTGTATTATATGTATTGTACTGTGCTTGTACTTTTATGTTCTATGTAAAAATTGCTTGTATTGTTTGTTAATTATCTTTTACGAATCAAATCCTTGTCTATTTTACAGTATAAAAAAAATGGACGTTAAGGGTAGACGACTGAATATTTTAAAAGACCTACCAGAGGATATGATTGAGGAAATCTTGTCTAGAGTCGGTCAGAATTCATCAGCACATTTAATTATGGCGAAATTAACTTGTCAAACATTTGAAAGACTTTCCGGAAATGCCTTAGTTTATAAATAGCTTTCCTTCGATAGGTGGGGTTTATCACATTGGGGTGACCGTAAGTTACGCCGTGTTTTCTTTAAAGCATTAAATGCGGGGAACCCAAATGCAATTTTACGCTACGGGTTAAGAACCTATTTTGACTCAACATATCCCAACATAGAATTTCGTGAATTAGAAAGAGCTTCTAACATGCAACATAAAGAAGCATGTTATGCTTACGGGTTAGTGATGTTCGCTTCTTACCAAACTGAGAAAAAGAACATCGGATTGCAGCTTTTAAATAAAACTTTCCCACAAGTGACGGATTCAGTACTTGGGATGAGAAACAAGGTTTTTAGATTATTACGGGGCTGTTGGACATTACGAAACCCTCGTCCTTTTGACGACATTACAACATGCTGCCTAGCCAATGGTCATAACGGTTATTTTCCACAAGACCATGGATGGGAAGTCGTCTTAGTAATACCAGAATGCATGACTTGTTTCTGGACTTATGAATTACGTGTCTTTATTTCCTTTGCTGAACAACTTGCGTATTAACTAGATTTATCTTCAAAACTGTCATGTATCAAAGTGTACTATATTTCATGTTATATGTAATATAGCGAAGTTGTAATTTTGAAGAATATTTATATGTGATATATTATTATAATCAGTTTTTCATATTGAATTGTAGTAGTTGAATTGTATATTAGCTACTAAGTATGAACTTAACGGGTAGGTAGTACCCGAATTTAAAATTATAAAACGCTAATATGAAGAAAAAGCTTTTATAAATGAGTTCATATTATGCTACAAAATACTATTGACTACTCTTAATATCCTGTATGATTAACTCGATTCAGTTGTTTATTTTGAAGGAAATGGCACCGACTACTCGACACACCATGAATATGAACGAAGAGGAATTTCGTACCTTTCTTGCTGCAAACATAGCCGCAGTACAGGCTGCGCTACATACCAACAATAATGCTGAATCTAGCAATGCAGCTAACGGCGCAATAAATCGTGTAGGATGCACCTACAAAGAATTCACTGCCTGCAAACCTTTGGAATTTGATGGAACCGAAGGTCCAATTGGATTGAAACGGTGAACCGAGAAAGTCGAATCGGTGTTTGCCATAAGTAAGTGTACTGAAGAGGACAAAGTTAAGTACGCTACGCATACCTTCACAGGTACTGCGTTAACGTGGTGGAACACTTATCTTGAACAGGTAGGACAAAATGCTGCTTACGCACTACCGTGGTCGGCATTCAAGCAATTGATGAACGAGCAGTACCGTCCTAGAAATGAAGTCAATAAACTCAAGGCAGAACTTAGAGAGTTACGAACACAAGGGTTCGACGTTACCACATATGAACGACAATTCACAGAGTTGTGCCTATTGTGTCCGGGAGCATTCAAAGATGAAGAAGAGAAGATCGACGCGTTTGTAAAAGGGTTACCAGTAAGGATTCAAGAAGATGTGAGTTCACACGAGCCCACTTCTATACAGAAGGCAAGTCGAATGGCTCATAAACTCATAAATCAGATTGAGGGAAGAATTAAAGAGCAGGCGGCCGAAGAAGCCAACACGAAACAACTCAAGAGGAAGTGGGAGGAAAACGGTGACAAGAGTCACCAGTACAACAACAACAACAATTACAACCATAATCGCAACAACTATCCCAACAACTGCAACAACAATCGCAACAATAACCGCAATCTTAACAATAACTACAACAAACATCCCAACAACAACTGTTTCAACAACAATAACAATCCCAACAACAACCTCAATAACAACAACGGTAACAAAAACCAAAAATAGCCAAGTCATAGGTGTGAAGAAAATCATCAGGGGTTTTACACAACATTTTGCAACAGGTGTAAAAGAAATGGTCATAGCGCGATAAAGTGTGAGGTCTACGGACCAAAGTTTAACAGAACTAAAGGAACAAATAATGCCGGAACAAGTAATGCCGAAATGAATAGTGTCGGAGCAAGTAATACCAACGCTGTTTGTTATAAATGTGGAAAACCGGGCCACATTATTAGAAATTGCCCGAATCAGGGGAATACTAATGGGCAGGGCCGTGGAAGAGTTTTCAATATTAATGCAGCAGAAGCACAGGAAGACACGGAGCTTGTTACGGGTACATTTCTTATTGACGATAAATCTGCTTATGTTTTATTTGATTCGGGTGCGGATAGAAGCTATATGAGTAGAGAATTTTGTGCTAAATTAAGTTGCCCATTGCTGCCTTTGGATAGTAAATTTTTAATCGAATTAGCAAATGGTAAATTAATTTCAGCAGATAATATATGTCGGAATCGAGAAATTAAACTGGTTAGCGAAACATTTAAGATTGACTTGATACCAGTAGAGTTAGGGAGTTTTGATGTGATAATCGGTATGGACTGGTTGAGAGAAGTGAAAGCAGAGATCGTTTGTTACAAAAATGCAATTCACATTATACGAGAAAAAGGAAAACCCTTAATGGTGTACGGAGAAAAGAGCAACGCGAAGTTAAATCTTATTAGTAACCTGAAGTCACAAAAACTAATAAGAAAAGGTTGCTATGCTGTGCTAGCACACGTCGAGAAAGTCAATTCAGAAGAAAAGAACATCAATGATATTCCCGTCGCAAAAGAATTTCCCGATGTATTTTCGAAAGAATTACCGGGACTACCTCCACACCGATTCGTTGAATTTCAAATAGACCTTGTACCGGGAGCTGCACCAATAGCTCGTGCTCCATACAGACTCGCACCTAGCGAAATGAAGGAACTTCAGAGCCAATTACAAGAACTTTTAGGGCGTGGTTTCATTCGACCAAGCACATCACCGTGGGGAGCTCCTGTTTTGTTTGTCAAGAAGAAAGATGGTACATTCAGGTTGTGTATCGACTATCGAGAGTTGAACAAACTTACTATCAAGAACCGCTACCCACTAACGAGAATCGATGACTTATTTGATCAACTACAAGGCTCGTCTGTTTATTCGAAGATCGATTTACATTCTGGATATCATCAAATGCGAGTGAAGGAGGATGATATTCCAAAGACTGCTTTTAGGACGCGTTACAGTCATTACGAGTTTATGGTTATGCCGTTTGGATTGACTAACTCACCAGCTGTGTTCATGGACCTCATGAACCGAGTGTGTGGGCCATATCTTGACAAGTTTGTCATTGTTTTCATCGATGACACACTTATTTACTCGAAGAATGATCAAGAGTACGAAGAATATTTGAGAAAAGTGCTAGAGTTGCTGAGAAAAGAAAAACTGTACGCTAAGTTTTCAAAGTGTGCATTTTGGTTGGAAGAAGTTCAATTCCTCGGTCACATAGTGAACAAAAAAGGTATTCAGGTGGATGTAGCAAAGATCGAAACTGTTGAAAAGTGGGAAACCCCAAAAACTCCGAAACATATACACCAGTTTTTAGGACTAGCGGGTTACTACAGAAGGTTCATTCAAGACTTTTCCAGAATAGCAAAACCCTTGACTGCATTAACGCGTAAAGGGAAGAAATTTGAATGGAAAGATGAACAAGAGAAAGCATTTCAATTGTTAAATAAAAAGTTAACTACGGCACCTATATTGTCATTACCTGAAGGGAATGATAATTTTGTGATATATTGTGACGCCTCAAAGCAAGGTCTCGGTTGTGTATTAATGCAACGAATGAAAGTAATTGCTTATGCGTCTAGACAATTGAAGATTCACGAACAGAATTATACGACGCATGATTTGGAATTAGGCGCGGTTGTTTTTGCATTAAAGACTTGGAGGCACTACTTATATGGGGTCAAAAGTATTATATATACCGACCACAAAAGTCTTCAACACATATTTAATCAGAAACAACTGAATATGAGGCAGCGTAGGTGGATTGAATTGTTGAATGATTACGACTTTGAGATTCGTTACCACCCGGGGAAGGCAAATGTGGTAGCCGACGCCTTGAGCAGGAAGGACAGAGAACCCATTCGAGTAAAATCTATGAATATAATGATTCACAATAACCTTACTACTCAAATAAAGGAGGCGCAACAAGGAATTTTAAAAGAGGGAAATTTAAAGGATGAAATACCCAAAGGATCGGAGAAGCATCTTAATATTCGGGAAGACGGAACCCGGTATAGAGCTGAAAGGATTTGGGTACCAAAATTTGGAGATATGAGAGAAATGGTACTTAGAGAAGCTCATAAAACCAGATACTCAATACATTCTGGAACGAGGAAGATGTACAAGGATCTCAAGAAACATTTTTGGTGGCCGGGTATTAGGAGAATGTTTGACGTGTTCTAAGGTCAAAGCTGAGCATCAGAAACCATCAGGTCTACTTCAACAACCCGAAATCCCGGAATGGAAATGGGAAAACATTACCATGGATTTCATCACTAAATTGTCAAGGACTGCAAGTGGTTTTGATACTATTTGGGTAATAGTTGATCGTCTCACCAAATCAGCACACTTCCTGCCAATAAGAGAAGATGACAAGATAGAGAAGTTAGCACGACTGTATTTGAAGGAAGTCATCTCCAGACATGGAATACCGATCTCTATTATCTCTGATAAGGATGGCAGATTTATTTCAAGATTCTGGCAGACATTACAGCAAGCATTAGGAACTCGTTTAGACATGAGTTCTGCCTATCATCCACAAACTGATAGGCAGAGCGAAAGTGAAATGACCCATCCTAATCCATCTGGATGAAGTCCATATCGATTATAAACGATTCACAACAGTTGATTACATCGCGAGTTACTTGACCTCTATATGATATATTTTACAAACATTGCATTCGTTTTTGAAGATACAATCTTTCATTACATCGAAAGTTGACGGCATGCATACCATTTCATAATATATCTAACTATAATTGACTGAATAATAATTCTGATGAACTTGACGACTCGAATGCAACGTCTTTTGAAATATGACATGAATGACTCCAAGTAATATCTCTAAAATGAGCAAATGCACAGCGAAAGATTTCTTTCGTACCTGAGAATAAACATGCTTTCAAGTGTCAACCAAAAGGTTGGTGAGTTCATTAGTTTATCATAAATAATCATTTCATAACTTTAATAGACCACAAGATTTCATATTTCCATTTCTCATAAACATATGTCCCATGCATAGAGAAAAAATATCATTCATATGGATTGAACACCTGGTAACCGACATTCACAATAAACATATAAGAATATCCCCATCATTCCGGGATCCTCCTTCGGACATGATATAAATTTCGAAGTACTAAAGCATCCGGTACTTTGGACGGGGCTTGTTGGGCCCGATAGATCTATCTTTAGGATTCACGTCAATTAGGGTGTCTGTTCCCTAATTCTTAGATTACCAGACTAAATAGGGGCATATTCGATTTCAATCATTCAACCATATAATGTAGTTTCGCTTACTTGTTTCTATTTCGTAAAATATTTATAAAAATTGCGCATGTATTCTCAGCCCAAAAATGTAAAGGGTAAAAAGGTAAATGAAACTCACCATAATATATTTTGTAGTAAAAATACATATGACTATATTGAACAACAGAACAATGCAGAGTTGGCCTTGGATTCACGAACCTATATCATTTGTATATTCATTAATACATATAATCGAAATCGATTAAATATATATATTATTATTAGTAATGTAATTTATATATTTAATAATTTATAAGTTTTATTATTTTTATATTTTCATTTCATATACATATTTGTTAATAGAGTTAAATTAAATATATTTTTATATGGGAATTACTTGTTTGTAATTAATAATTATGATAATACTAATATTAGTAGTAATATTGATTCTTTATAATAATAATAAAAGTGATAATAATAATGTTAATAATGATATTAGTAATGATAATAATATTAAATTGTAATAAAGTAGCTATAATAATATTAATTATAATAATTCTTTTAAAACATACATTAGTTAAGATTTTAATAATTTTTCATAATATTATTTATATCTAACATTTCTATATTTTTTAATATTAACAACATATATTCATAGTTATAATAATCATAACTTTCGTGTTTAATTTATAACTTAATGACTATAGTTTCTTTTAGTATTAATTTGTATTCATAATCATAATTTACATGTGTTCATATAATTATAATAAATCTCCTAATCTTTATCATAATACTTTTTATCATAAATTAACCTATTTAGTATTCTTGCAATCCCAATATTATTACTAGCCAAAAATAACACAAATCATACTAAAAATAATAATATTAGTGATGATAATACTAAATGATGGTACTATTATGGTTAATAAATATAACTATCTTAATAATACTAATGATATAACATATATTAATGTTAATAATAATAACAATTTACTTATCATAACAAATACATAATAATAGTAATAATAATTAGTATTAGCAATAATAATAATAATAATAATAATAATAATAATAATAATAATAATAATAATAATAATAATAATAATAATGAAAATAAAAGAGTTTAACCTTGAAGGAAAAAAACTCTAAAAAGAATACCACTGCCGAGACTCGAACCCATGACCTCCCGCTCAACGCCAACACTCTTATCCATTGGGCTATTGCCCCTTTTTCCGAAATTTTATAGCACAAAAGTATATTTAACCGATATCGTTTCTAGTCTTCACCATCTTCTTCATTATCCAATTCAAAAGCATCGATCATGGTTTTGGAAATCAACTAACGAATTCAGTTTCCCTTGACATAAAAACAACCTCTAATATATATTTATAGTTGTGTGTTGTTTGTCTTTTTTTTTTAAAGCGAAAATTAAAAAAAAAATAATCTGCTGTTCGTAACAGCCTTTTAAAAAAAAATTGATTGAGATAAAGAGAACATTTTTGATAAATCTTTCAACATGAAATAGTTTGGAAATCATGTATACAAACTTTATAATTCATCAATTATTCCATAAACTCAAAAACGGATTCGAATTTAACGAAGAACAGATTAGTTGACTTTTTATAAATAAACTTTGACTTCAAAATTCGTAATCGTTTAAAAGAATTGAAAGCTAAGATTTTGTAAATAGTTTGAAAATATAAATCCTAATCTATCTGAATTTATAAATTTTGAAATTTTTTTAAAAAAAATCGAACCTTTAAAATTCTGAACCACGAACAGGCAGAAGACTTGTTCTTCATTTATACATATATTTTTAATTTCGAAATTTATAACTGTTAGGGATGTTATTGATTGATAAATGATAACATAAAGTTGTTTGACATAATCTTATCAGTAATATGATCGACTAATTTGTTTTATAAGGACTTTATGTATCAACCTAGTAGTCACGAGCAGTATAGCTATCAGATAAAAATAAAACAGATGATAATATATATTATGCTTGATATTCTGCTATTAGGTTTTATAATTAATTTAATGTTAATAATTAATTATGTATAATAATAATAATACTATAAATATTATTAACAATAATAATATTAATATTCAAATAATACAATAAAAAAATGATATCAATAACAGTGATATTTACTAATAGTGACAAATCTGAAAAATAATTAAAAATTAGTAATTTATTTATATCATAATTTATAGTTTCAATCTTTCTTATAATAATATATATATATATTTTTTAAAAAATTAATTTGATAACTTTAACATTATTAGAATATTAACAATAATAATAATAATGTAAATACAGCTAATATTGATGTTAGTATTAATAATAATAATGAAAGTACTAATAATGTTATTATGACAACTATATTCTTCATTTGTTGTCACATATGTTATTATTACAATTTATTACTTAGATAATATATTTAGTATGATATCACTCATTTGAATATTTAATATTTATACTTTATATATATATATATATATATATATATATATATATATATATATATATATATATATATATATATATATATATATATATATATATATATATATTGAAACAAATAACTAAAAGTATACATTTAATACTTTGTTATCGTTGACCAATTAGTTTTAAAGACATTTACATTTAACATACTTCCTATAATTAGATAAAAATTTTTTTTAACTAATATTAAGTTATCTTTCATGACAATTAACTCACATAAAAGTTTAATTTATAATATATACCTATTTTCATATATAATTATTCATATATGCGTTGCTATTTGTATTTTTAAGGGTTCGTGAATCGTCGGTAAAAGTCGAAGTCAAATGAATGTACGAAAATAATTTAAAAAGAAAATTTGAGATTTAACTTAACAAACTTTGCTTATCGTGTCGGAATAATATAACGATAAAGTTTAAATTTGGTCGGAAATTCCCGGGTCATTACAGTACCTACCCGTTAAAGAAATTTCGTCCTGAAATTTGAGTGGGATCATCATGGCTGACAATAAGTATGTTTTCATGACGTATACGAGTTAGAAATTGGAGTTTTATCATTAGTGAGCAATTTAATTAAAGCGATTCGATTACTTGCAGCGTATGAGTGAAGCTATCGCAAAAGATTGAAATAGGAAAAGTAAAGATTCGTCTTAACTTTTGACAAAGTCAGGGTTGAATTTAGAAAATAAGGTGCGTCTTAGCTTTTGACGTTGACTTGGTTGAATTTCGGAATTCAAGGGATTTAAAGAAAATCTTCAAAATCTAAAAGATTTGATTCTTCGGCGAGTAAGGAAATTAAGATCTCTATAATTAATTACGGTGATCTGCCTCGATCATTCTGTCTGATATTTCCATTATAAATTAAACTTCTTCCATTCCGTTACTTTTACCATTCCTATATCAAATCCCCATATCCAAAAGTTTATGAAAATGCTAAATCCAGTTCTGATCATTGTCCTTATTCTTACTATCACAGCCACCATTCTCCTTTTCTGACTTCCACCAGAGGAATCTGCTTTATTCTACTTTGCCCTTGGGGTTATAGTGCTTTTAATCTTCCCGTGTCTTTATTTTGCTATAAACATTGATATGCACAGTTTGTAATTTATGTGTTGTTATCGGGCTTTATATCTTCCCTTATACTTCGAAGCTCCATACTTTTGTTTTTCTCTTCCCGACATCAAGTCAAGGCGAATAATGGTCCAGAATTCATATGTATGAAATTTTGAATGATCACACTATACTAAGCAGAAGAATTATAATAGCGCGATTTAATTGGTTAAATTACCAGGATCACTGAGAATAGAACTATCAAGAATATACTTTCTTGATATGTTCAGAAGTTAAGCAGAATGAAAGAGTTATGTAACATGACACATGATGACGCTATAATCTGTGAATCATCATGTTCCATTTAGAAACTCAGCATGACTTACTGTAATATAATCACGTTGATCAAATGTCATTATATTATACTAATTCATGCATCAATTTTTTTACATTTCTCCATAATTCATTCATAGATTTTACATATGTTTCCAATATAATGAAACACAGGAAGCACGAAGAGATATATAATTCCGGACGAGAATATTTATGAAAATATCCTCAGAAATATCGAAGATATTTATGATGATATTTTGGAATTTCTAAGTTCGATGATTGATGAAGAAAGATTTTCCGCAAGATTTTAACATGGGTACGGAGCAAGATATTCCCTCAAGATTTCAACGGATCCAGAATTACCTGGATTCTTTGAATATAGGGTATGACCCTTCTATTTGTCCTTGGTCTCCTTCGTGGTTAGCTCAATCCGTTTTCCAGTTCTAACTTTTCTGAGCTTTTTCAACATACTATTCTTTATCATCATACTTTCGACGGTTAAGGTCGTTTACAGTTGTCTACAGTTTCTGCTGCTTTATTCAACTTTTTCAACATTCCAAGTAGTAATTCGCAGACTAGGTGCTTTTCAGAATTTCAGAATGGAAAATCTTAATTTCAAGAGATAAATGCTATATGTGTACGTTTAACTGTTGATGTAGAGACATTGCGAGATTCAAAATACTGAAGGCTATTTCCTGGTAATTAGTATGGTAATTCTCGTTATCAGATGCAGATGAGTAGATGATAGGGTTTCAGTGAATTTAATAACTTTTTTAGAAAGTCAAAGATCAACGAAGTTGTTGGTAAGTCTACTGTTAATGTGGTGGGATATAAACGGTTCTCCGGTAACGTTGACGAAAGGCAAACATATATATATATATATATATATATATATATATATATATATATATATATCAAAGTTATAATAAAACTAATTCGAATGAAATTCGAAGTTAGTTTGCTGAAGCTGTGACAAAATTTGCTAATTTGAAAAGGAATTGCAAGGTTATTTTCGGTAATAACAACGCCAAAGGAGCTAGCACAGATACGTTTTAAACGTTTATTCAGTTCCGAGTGTTTTCAGGTGCATGACCATATGCATCAACCTTTTCTTCCGTAGATGAAGAGCGGTTGATTCATCCTCTCGATTGAGGTGTTTTCAAGAATCATGAAAGGTTTGAACGCGGGTTGTAATTGTCAAGATACAAATGAGGTTTAAGATGAAATCAAGTGGCAAACTTGAAGAGTTGTTTAGTTTCATTTGTTATAATCAATATTTTAATTCATTTTAATTGTCCAATATTGATAGTCCACAATTAACAGCCCAATAATTCATGTATAATTTATTATATAATATTTGAATTAATTAATACATATCAGTGGCCGTGTACATGTACATGTCTCAGACTCGATCACAACTCAAAGTATATATATTATTGTAGAATCAACCTCAATCCTATATAGAGAACTCGATCATACTGCATATAGAGTGTCTATGGTGATTCCAAATAATATGTATAGATGCGTCGATATGATATGTCAAAACTTTGTATACGTGTCCCGATATTTAAGTGCGTAAAATAAATAATAGAAAATTAAATAACGATAAATAAAGTGCGTAAAGTAAATAACAGAAATTTAATGACAATAAATAAAATTGCGAGAATGTAAATTGCGATAAAATAAATTGCGATAAACAAAATGTAATCAGTTAGCTAGGAACAGTTAGCTAGGATTTTGTTAGCGTGGATTCTTAACAAAATTTCTCATAGTTAATTTGTTTGTTTCTAACAAATTTTATTTTGTCCAATGTTTTCTTCATTATGCCACTTGTCGGATTCTGATAGGTCAAAATCCAAATATGAAATTGAATGAAAATGGTTATTCTGTGATGAACGGATTCATATAGCTGTGGTTGCAAGTAGGATAGTAAATGACTGTTGAATCAGATTCGAAGAATGTACAGTGTAACTTATTAATGCTAAATCTAAATATTCCTCGGGTATTACCTACCCGTTAAATTATTTTCACCATTAACAGTTTGTACAATAAAAATTTTAATTACAATCTTTATGAAAACATATATACTTATTTATTTTCTTCAGACGTAATTATGGATTTAATGAGTCAATGTGATATTAAACTCATCAGATTTACGGTTAGAACTAGGGTACATAATCTCTAAAATATTAGAGATTACATAATCATCATGAAGGACGAAGATAGTTTATGTAGAACGATTCATAAAACGATTTGTAGAACGATGATTATGCTTGAGGTATAGATTGCGAGGTTGAGACGTGTGATGATGTTGTTGTTGTTGGTACTCCTTGGTATCCATGGTGCGTATGACGTTGATGTTCGAGGTATAGATTAAGATGTTGAGGTGTGAGATGCGGATGTTGATGTTGGTGGTGGTGATGGTACTGTTGACATTGGTGGTGGTACTGGTTATGCTGCTGGTGCTGCTGCTGGTGTTTGTAACCTTCGCACCATATTCTCTAAATCCACTACCCGAGCGCGAAGCTCGTTGACTTCTTCTATTACACCGAGGTGATTTTCGGTTCGGACTAGCGGATAAATATAATCTAGAATTTGGTATAGTATATAATCGTGGCGAGATACTCTAGAAATGAGAGAAAAGATGGTGTTTCGAACAGGTTCACCGGTAAGTGCTTCAGGTTCTTCGCCAATAGAGCAATGTGTTGGATGGAAAGGATCACCTTCTTCTTGTCTCCAATGATTGAGGAGGCTACGAACCCATCCTCAATTCATCCAGAATAGATGATGACTGATTGGTTGATCCATTCCGATCACACCGCTTTCGGAGCTTAAGTGGGATTCCATTTCGGAATCCGAGTGACTTGAACTAGTGACGAATTCCATTTCGTACGATTGAATAAAGAATTTTTAGATATGAAATGATTTTCTGGCTAACGGATGGTATTCTTAATTACATAGAATATCCATATATATAGAACAAAAGGTTTCGTAGATTATGGAGGAATTTACGGGATACGCCAGGTAAGGTTTACAGTAACAGGTACGCTAAGATATGAATCTTGTCCATACACTATTCATGAAATCAATGCAGCAAGACGTGTCTAGATTAAGAATGATAAGCAGATAATTTTCAACACAAAATGATAAGCAAAACTTTTTGACATGCAGAACAGGTCGAAGTCCAGACTCACTAATGCATCCTAACGACTACTAGTTAGACACACTAATGCAAGACCTGGTTCGCTACGACCACCGCTCTGATACCAACTAAAATGACCCGTCCTAATCCATCCGGACGAAGTCCATATCGATTATAAATGATTCACAACAGTTGATTACATCGCGAGGTACTTGACCTCTATATGATACATTTTACAAACATTGCATTCATTTTTGAAGATACAATCTTTCATTACATCGAAAGTTGACGGCATGCATACCATTTCATAATATATCTAACTATAATTGACTTAATAATAATTCTGATGAACTTGACGACTCGAATGCAACGTCTTTTGAAATATGACATGAATGACTCCAAGTAATATCTCTAAAATGAGCAAATGCACAGTGAAAGATTTCTTTCGTACCTGAGAATAAACATGCTTTCAAGTGTCAACCAAAAGGTTGGTGAGTTCATTAGTTTATCATAAATAATCATTTCATAACTTTAATAGACCACAAGATTTCATATTTCCATTTCTCATAAACATACGTCCCATGCATAGAGACAAAAATATCATTCATATGGATTGAACACTTGGTAACCGACATTCATAATAAATATATAAGAATATCCCCATCATTCCGGGATCCTCCTTCGGACATGATATAAATTTCGAAGTACTAAAGCATCCGGTACTTTGGACGGGGCTTGTTGGGCCCGATAGATCTATCTTTAGGATTTGCGTCAATTAGGGTGTCTGTTCCCTAATTCTTAGATTACCAGACTAAATAGGGGCATATTCGATTTCAATCATTCAACCATATAATGTAGTTTCGATTACTTGTGTCTATTTCGTAAAACATTTATAAAAATTGCGCATGTATTCTCAGCCCAAAAATGTAAAGGGTAAAAAGATAAATGAAACTCACCATAATGTATTTTGTAGTAAAAATACATATGACTATATTGAACAACAGAATAATGCAGAGTTGGCCTTGGATTCACGAACCTATATCATTTGTATATTCATTAATACATATAATCGAAATCGATTAAATATATATATTATTATTAGTAATGTAATTTATATATTTGATAATTTATAAGTTTTATTATTTTTATATTTTCATTTCATATACATAATTGTTAATAGAGTTAAATTAAATATATTTTTATATGGGAATTACTTGTTTGTAATTAATAATTATGATAATACTAATATTAGTAGTAATATTGATTCTTTATAATAATGATAAAAGTGATAATAATAATGTTAATAATGATATTAGTAATGATAATAATATTAAATTGTAATAAAGTAGCTATAATAATATTAATTATAATAATTCTTTTAAAACATACATTAGTTAAGATTTTAATAATTTTTCATAATATTATTTATATCTAACATTTCTATATTTTTTAATATTAACAACATATATTCATAGTTATAATAATCATAACTTTCGTTTTTAATTTATAACTTAATGACTATAGTTTCTTTTAGTATTAATTTGTATTCATAATCATAATTTACATGTGTTCATATAATTATAATAAATCTCCTAATCTTTATCATAATACTTTTTATCATAAATTAACCTATTTAGTATTCTTGCAATCCCAATATTATTACTAGCCAAAAATAACACAAATCATACTAAAAATAATAATATTAGTGATGATAATACTAAATGATGGTACTATTATGGTTAATAAATATAACTATCTTAATAATACTAATGATATAACATATATTAATGTTAATAATAATAACAATTTACTTATCATAACAAATACATAATAATAGTAATAATAATTAGTATTAGCAAAAATAATAATAATAATAATAATAATAATAATAATAATAATAATAATAATAATAATAATAATAATGAAAATAATAATAATAATAATAATAATAATAATAATAATAATAATAATAATAATAATAATAATAATAATAATAATAATAATAATAATAATAATAATAATGAAAATAAAAGAGTTTAACCTAGAAGAAAAAAAATCCTAAAAAGAATACCACCGCCGAGAGTCGAACCCATGACCTCCCGCTCAACGCCAACACTCTTATCCATTGGGCTATTGCCCCTTTTTCCGAAATTTTATAGCATAAAAGTATATTTAACCCGATATCGTTTCTAGTTTTCACCATCTTCTTCATTATCCAATTCAAAAGCATCGATCATGGTTTTGGAAATCAACTAACGAATTCAGTTTCCCTTGACATAAAAACAACCTCTAATATATATTTATAGTTGTGTGTTGTTTGTCTTTTTTTTTAAAAGCGAAAATTAAAAAAAAAATAATAATCTGCTGTTCGTAACAGCCTTTTAAAAAAAATTGATTGAGATAAAGAGAACGTTTTTGATAAATCTTTCAACATGAAATAGTTTGGAAATCATGTATACAAACTTTATAATTCATCAATTGTTCCATAAACTCAAAAACGTATTCGAATTTAACGAAGAACAGATTGGTTGACTTTTTATAAATAAACTTTGACTTCAAAATTCGTAATCGTTTAAGAGAATTGAAAGCTAAGATTTTGTAAATAGTTTGAAAATATAAATCCTAATCTATCTGAATTTATAAATTTTGAAATTTATTTAAAAAAAATCGAACCTTTAAAATTCTGAACCATGAACAGGCAGAAGACTTGTTCTTCATTTATACATATATTTTTAATTTCGAAAATTATAACTTTTAGGGATGTTATTGATTGATAAATGATAACGTAAAGTTGTTTGACATAATCTTCTCAATAATATGATCGACTAATTTGTTTTATAAGGACTTTATGTATCAACCTAGTAGTCACGAGTAGTATAGCTATCAGATAAAAATAAAACAGATGATAATATATATTATGCTTGATATTCTGCTATTAGGTTTTATAATTAATTTAATGTTAATAATTAATTATGTATAATAATAATAATACTATAAATATTATTAACAATAATAATATTAATATTCAAATAATGCAATAAAAAATGATATCAATAATAGTGATATTTACTAATAGTGACAAATCTGAAAAATAATTAAAAATTAGTAATTTATTTATATCATAATTTATAGTTTCAATCTTTCTTATAATAATATATATATATATTTTTTTTAAAAATTAATTTGATAACTTTAACATTATTAGAATATTAACAATAATAATAATAATGAAAGTACTAATAATGTTATTATGACAACTATATTCTTCATTTGTTGTCACATATGTCATTATTACAATTTATTACTTAGATAATATATTTAGTATGATATCACTCATTTGAATATTTAATATTTATACTTTATATATATATATATATATATATATATATATATATATATATATATATATATATATATATATATATATATATTGAAACAAATAACTAAAAGTATACATTTAATACTTTGTTATCGTTGACCAATTAGTTTTAAAGACATTTACATTTAACATACTTCCTATAATTAGATAAAAATTTTTTTAACTAATATTAAGTTATCTTTCATGACAATTAACTCACATAAAAGTTTGATTTATAATATATACCTATTTTCATATATAATTATTCATATATGCGTTGCTATTTGTATTTTTAAGGGTTCGTGAATCGTCGGTAAAAGTCGAAGTCAAATGAATGTACGAAAACAATTTAAAAAGAAAATTTGAGATTTAACTTAACAAACTTTGCTTATCGTGTCGGAATAATATAACGATAAAGTTTAAATTTGGTCGAAAATTCCCGGGTCATCACAGAAAGGACGATACAAACGCTTGAAGACATGCTACAAGCATGTGTTATTGATTTCGGAAACAGTTGGGATCGATATCTACCGTTAGCAGAATTTTCCAACAACAACAGCTACCATTCAAGCATTGAGATGGCGCCATTTGAAGCACTTTATTGTAGAAAGTGCAGGTCTCCAATTTGTTGGAGTGAAGTGTGGGATAGACAGATTACGGGTCCGGAGATAATACAAGAAACTACCGAGAAGGTCATCCAAATTCAACAACGGTTGAAAACCGCCCAAAGTCAACAAAAGAGCTACGCCGACATTAAAAGAAAAGATATAGAATTTGAAATTGGAGAGATGGTCATGCTTAAGGTTGCACCTTGGAAAGGCGTTGTTCGATTTGGTAAATGAGGTAAATTAAATCCAAGGTATATTGGACCATTCAAGATTATTGATCGTGTCGGACCAGTAGCTTACCGACTTGAGTTACCTCAACAACTCGCGGCTGTACATAACACTTTCCACGTCTCGAATTTGAAGAAATGTTTTGCTAAAGAAGATCTCACTATTCCGTTAGACGAAATCCAAATCAACGAAAAACTTCAACTCATCGAAGAACCCGTCAAAATAATGGATCGTGAGGTTAAAAGACTTAAACAAAACAGGATACCAATTGTTAAGGTTCGATGGAATGCTCGTAGAGGACCCGAGTTCACCTGGGAACGAGAAGATCAGATGAAGAAGAAATACCCGCACTTATTTCCAGAAGATACGTCAACACCTCCAACTGCTTAAAATTTCGGGATGAAATTTATTTAACGGGTAGGTACTGTAGTGACCCTAACTTTCCCATGTTTATATATATTAAATGAAATTGTTATTTACATGATTAAGTGTTTCCAACATGTTAAGCAATCAAACTTGTTAAGACTTGATTAATTGAAATAGGTTTCATATAGACATTTGACCATCTAAGTTGACCGGTGATTCACGAACGTTAAAACTTGTAAAAACTATATGATGACATATATATGGATATATATATAGTTAACATGATATTATGATAAGTAAACATATCATTAAGTATATTAACAATGAACTACATATGTAAAAACAAGACTACTAACTTAATGATTTTGAAACGAGACATATATGTAACGATTATCGTTGTAACGACATTTAATGTATATATATCATATTAAGATATATTAATACATCATGATATCATGATAATGTAATAATTTAACATCTCATTTTATTTAATAAACAATGGGTTAACAACATTTAACAAGATCGTTAACTTAAAGGTTTCAAATCAACATTTACATGTAACGACTAACGATGACTTCACGACTCAGTTAAAATGTATATACATGTAGTGTTTTAATATGTATTCATGCACTTTTTAAAGACTTCAAGACACTTATCAAAATACTTCTACTTAACAAAAATGCTTAAAATTACATCCTCGTTCAGTTTCATCAACAATTCTACTCGTATACACCCGTATTCGTACTCGTACAATACACAGCTTTTAGATGTATGTACAATTGGTATATACACTCCAATTATCAGCTCTTAGCTACCCATGTGAGTCACCTAACACATGTGGGAACCATCATTTGGCAACTAGCATGAAATATCTCATAAAATTACAAAAATATGAGTAATTATTCATGACTTATTTACATATAAACAAAATTACACATCCTTTATATCTAATCCATATACCAACGACCAAAAACACCTAAAAACACTTTCGTTCTTCAATTTTATTCATCTAATTGATCTCTCGCAAGTTCTATCTTCAAGTTCTAAGTGTTCTTCATAAATTCTACAAGTTCTAGTTTCATAAAATCAAGAATACTTCCAAGTTTGCTAGCTTACTTTCAATCTTGTAGAGTGATCATCCAACCTCAAGAAATCTTTCTTATTTATAGTAAGATATCTTTCTAATACAAAGTAATACTTATATTCAAACTTTGATTCAATTTCTATAACTATAACAATCTTATTTCGAGTGGAAATCTTACTTGAACTTGTTTTCGTGTCATGATTCTACTTCAAGAACTTTCAAGCCATCCAAGATCCTTTGAAGCTAGATCATTTCTTGTCACTTCCAGTAGGTTTAATTACTAAACTTGAGGTAGTAATGATGTTCATAATATCATTCGATTCATACATATAAAACTATCTTATTCGAAGAGTTGAACATGTAATCACTAGAACATAGTTTAGTTAATTCTAAACTTGTTCGTAAACAAAAGTTAATTCTTCTAACTTGACTTTTAAAATCAACTTAACACATGTTATATATCTATATGATATGCTAACTTAATGATTTAAAACCTGAAAACACGAAAAATACCGTAAAACCGGATATACGCCGTCGTAGTAACACCGCGGGCTGTTTTGGGTTAGTTAATTAAAAACTATGATAAACTTTGATTTAAAAGTTTTTATTCTGGGAAAATGATTTTTCTTATGAACATGAAAATATATCCAAAAATTATGGTTAAACTCAAAGTGGAAGTATGTTTTCCAAAATGGTCATCTAGACGTCGTTCTTTCGACTGAAATGACTACCTTTACAAAAAGACTTGTAACTTATATTTCCGACTATAAACCTATACTTTTTCTGTCTAGATTCATAAAATAGAGTTCAATATGAAACCATAGCAATTTGATTCACTCAAAACGGATTTAAAACGAATAAGTTATGGGTAAAACAAGATTGGATATTTTTTCTTGTTGTAGCTACGTGAAAATTGGTAACAAATCTATATTAATCATATCTTAGCTAACTTATATTGTATTATACATGTATTCTAATATATTATGTAATCTTGGTATACCATAGACACGTATGCAAATGTTTTGACATATCATATCGACCCATGTGTATATATTATTTGGAACAACCATAGACACTCTATATGCAATAATGTGGGAGTTAGCTATACAGGGTTGAGGTTGATTCCAAAAATATATATACTTTGAGTTGTGATCTAGCCTGAGACGTGTATACACTGGGTCGTGGATTGATTCAAGATAATATATATCAATTTTTTTCTGTACATCTAACTTTGGACAACTAGTTGTAGGTTACTAACGAGGACAGCTGACTTAATAAACTTAAAATATCAAAATCTATTAAAAGTGTTGTAAATATATTTTGAACATACTTTGATATATATGTACATATTTGTTATAGGTTCGTGAATTGACCAGTGGCCAAGTCTTACTTCCCGACGAAGTAAAAATCTGTGAAAGTGAGTTATAGTCCCACTTTTAAAATCTAATATTTTGGGATGAGAATACATGCAGTTTTATAAATGTTTTACGAAATAGACACAAGTAATTGAAACTACATTATATGGGTGAATGATCGAAGCCGAATATACCCCTTTTGCTTGGTAACCTAAGAATTAGTAAACCGATCTACTAATTGACGCGAATCCTAAAGATAGATCTATTGGACCTAACGAACCCCATCCAAGGTACCGGATGCTTTAGTACTTCGAATTCGTTTTTATCATGTCCGAAGGATTTCCCGGAATGATAGGGGATATTCTTATATGTATCTTGTTAATGTCGGTTACCAGGTGTTCACCATATGAATGAAGTTTATCTCTATGTATGGGATGTATATTGAAATATGAAATCTTGTGGTCTATTATTATGATTTGATAATATATAGGTTAAACCTATAACTCACCAATATTTTTGTTGACGTTTTAAGCATGTTTATTCTCAGGTGATTATTAAGAGCTTCCGCTGTTGTATACTAAAATAAGGACAAGATTTGGAGTTCATGCTTGTATGATATTATGTAAAAACTGCATTCAAGAAACTTATTTTTGATGTAATATATTCTTATTGTAAACTATTATGTAATGGTGTGTGTAAACGGTATATTTTAGATTATTATTATTTGATAATCTACGTAATGCTTTTTAAACCTTTATAGATAAAATAGAGGTCAAAACCTTGCGACGAAATCAATTAATATGGAACGTTTATAATCAATATGAACGGGACATTTCATAATTGACGCAAATCCTAAAGATAGATCTATTGGGCCTAACGAACCCCATCCAAAGTACCGGATGCTTTAGTACTTCGAATTCGTTTTTATCATGTCCGAAGGATTTCCCGGAATGATAGGGGATATTCTTATATGCATCTTGTTAATGTTGGTTAGCAGGTGTTCAATCCATATGAATGATTTTTGTCTCTATACATGGGACGTATATTTATGAGAAATGGAAATGAAAATCTTGTGGTCTATTAAAATGATGAAAATGATCGTTTATGATAAACTAATGAACTCACCAACCTTTTGGTTGACACTTTAAAGCATGTTTATTCTCAGGTGTTAAAGAAATCTTCCGCTGTGCATTTGCTCATTTTAAAGATATTACTTGGAGTTATTCACGGCATATTTCAAAAGACGTTGCATTCAAGTCGTTGAGTTCAGTAAAGATTATGATTAAGTAAATGACAGATTAGATCATTTATAGATGGATATTATGAAATGGTATGCATGCCTGTCAACTTTCGATATAATGAAAGTTCGTCTTTTAAAACGAATGCAATGTTTGTAAAATGTATCATATAGAGGTCAAATACCTCGCGATGTAATCATATGTTATTGTATTCGTTCTTATGGATTAGGACGGGTCTTTACAATAGCCTTTACATAGATAGGAATTTGGAAAAATAGTCTAGGAAATATTAAGATTGAAGTAGTCTTCATATTTCTTCTTCTCATCCTCCACCTTCTTCATAAATTCATCAACTTTCTGATTCCTCGCCTTTTGCTTCTCATAGAGATACTCGAGGTTATCGTAGAGGTTAGTAGCTGTTGACAGCGTTGTTATCGTACCCCTTTAGAGCAAGCTGCTTGTTGACTCGATTTCTTTCCATATCCAACCAGAAATCAACATTCTCCTTGAGATGAGCAAGCGATTGCTTTCCCCAACGGGTGTTACGTGAAATGTCCCGTTCTTATTGATTAAAAACGTTCCATATTAATTGATTTTGTTGCGAGGTTTTGACCTCTATATGAGACGTTTTTCAAAGACTGCATTCATTTTTAAAACAAACCATAACCTTTATTTCATAAATAAAGGTTTAAAAAGCTTTACGTAGATTATCAAATAATGATAATCTAAAATATCCTGTTTACACACGACCATTACATAATGGTTTACAATACAAATATGTTACACCGAAATCAGTTTCTTGAATGCAGTTTTTACACAATATCATACAAACATGGACTCCAAATCTTGTCCTTATTTTAGTATGCAACAGCGGAAGCTCTTATTATTCACCTAAGAATAAACATGCTTTAAACGTCAACAAAAATGTTGGTGAGTTATAGGTTTAACCTATATATATCAAATCGTAACAATAGACCACAAGATTTCATATTTCAATACACATCCCATACATAGAGATAAAAATCATTCATATGGTGAACACCTGGTAACCGACATTAACAAGATTCATATATAAGAATATCCCCATCATTCTGGGACACCCTTCGGATATGATATAAATTTCGAAGTACTAAAGCATCTGGTACTTTGGATGGGGTTTGTTAGGCCCAATAGATCTATCTTTAGGATTCGCGTCAATTAGGGTGTCTGCTCCCTAATTCTTAGATTACCAGACTTAATAAAAAGGGCATATTCGATTTCGATAATTCAACCATAGAATGTAGTTTCACGTACTTGTGTCTATTTTGTAAATCATTTATAAAACATGCATGTATTCTGATCCCAAAAATATTAGATTTTAAAAGTGGGACTATAACTCACTTTCACAGATTTTTACTTCGTCGGGAAGTAAGACTTGGCCACTGATTGATTCACGAACCTATAACATATATACATATATATCAAAGTATGTTCAAAATATATTTACAACACTTTTAATATATTTTGATGTTTTAAGTTTATTAAGTCAGCTGTCCTCGTTAGTAACCTACAACTAGTTGTCCACAGTTAGATGTACAGAAATAAATCGATAAATATTATCTTGAATCAATCCACGACCCAGTATATACGTATCTCAGTATTGATCACAACTCAAACTATATATATTTTGGAATCAACCTCAACCCTGTATAGCTAACTCCAACATTCACATATAGAGTGTCTATGGTTGTTCCGAAATATATATAGATGTGTCGACATGATAGGTCGAAACATTGTATACGTGTCTATGGTATCTCAAGATTACATAATATACAATACAAGTTTATTAAGTTATGGTTGGAATAGATTTGTTACCAATTTTCACGTAGCTAAAATGAGAAAAATTATCCAATCTTGTTTTACCCATAACTTCTTCATTTTAAATCCGTTTTGAGTGAATCAAATTGCTATGGTTTCATATTGAACTCTATTTTATGAATCTAAATAGAAAAAGTATAGGTTTATAGTCGGAAAAATAAGTTACAAGTCATTTTTGTAAAGGTAGTCATTTCAGTCGAAAGAACGACGTCTAGATGACCATTTTAGAAAACATACTTCCACTTTGAGTTTAACCATAATTTTTGGATATAGTTTCATATTCATAATAAAAATCATTTTCCCAGAATAACAACTTTTAAATCAAAGTTTATCATAGTTTTTAATTAACTAACCCAAAACAGCCCGCGGTGTTACTACGACGGCGTAAATCTGATTTTACGGTGTTCTTCGTGTTTCCAGGTTTTAAATCATTAAGTTAGCATATCATATAGATATAGAACATGTGTTTAGTTGATTTTAAAAGTCAAGTTAGAAGGATTAACTTTTATTTGCGAACAAGTTTAGAATTAACTAAACTATGTTCTAGTGATTACAAGTTTAAACCTTCGAATAAGATAGCTTTATATGTATGAATCGAATGATGTTATGAACATCCTGTCATACCCCGTCCTAATCCGTCTGGACGAAGTCATCAACATTTGATCCCAGAGCGATGATCGACTCCAAGTAATGTCCTTAAAATGAGCAAATGCATAGCGGAAGATTTCTTTCATACCTGAGAATAAACATGCTTTCAAGTGTCAACCAAAAGGTTGGTGAGTTCATAGGTTTAACTTAAAACAATAAAATTCATCATTTTGATAGACCACAAAATTTTAAATCCTACATGGTACAAATGGGCCCGAATCATATACCCACCTGTAATGTACATGCTATATCTTTTAAATACAGTACATCTTTCTCGTGTACGAAACCATTTTCATAAATCATAGTAATCGTACACATATCTTGTGCACAAAAATAACATACACATAACCTGTGTATAAAATCATTCTCTCGATATATAACATTCACATCAACTGGTGGCAATTATCATGTCCACATAATTCAATGGTGGCAATTATCATGTCCACATAATTCAATGGTGGCAATTATCATGTCCACATAATTCAATGGTGGCAATTATCATGTCCACATAATTCAATAATATTCCGCAGAACTTCTGTCTGCATAATAATTCATTCGAGGAATGTTTTGCTTGTGTCTATCTCGTCAA
The DNA here is from genome assembly GCF_046630445.1 of Rutidosis leptorrhynchoides. NCBI lineage: Eukaryota > Viridiplantae > Streptophyta > Magnoliopsida > Asterales > Asteraceae > Rutidosis > Rutidosis leptorrhynchoides. The sequence continues at coordinate 193,824,620 of NC_092341.1, read as the reverse complement.
ACATTTATAAAAGTATTTCATGTATTCGCAGTTCAAAATATATTTCAAAAGCATTTAATAAAGCAGTTATAAAAACAGCGCATGTATTCTCAGTCCCAAAAATGTAAAGAGTAAAAGGGAGCAAATGAAACTCACCATACTGTATTTTGTAGTAAAAATACATATGACGACATTGAACAATGCAGGGTTGGCCTCGGATTCACGAACCTATATTATTCATATATTTATTAATACACATAATCGTAATCGAACAACTTTATTTATTATATCTTAATTTATATATTATATATCTAATTTGTGTATATATTCAAAATGATTAATATTTATATAGTTATATTAATATATATATCTTATTTGTAATATATTAAAAATACTTAATTTGTTAAAAATGTAATATGATTAGCACATACCTGTATGTAATATTACTATAAGTATATTTTTATATCAATAATAGTAATAAAGGTTGTATCCGATTATAATGATAATAGTAATAATAATAATACTGATAAAAATATTAATTATAGTAATAATAATAATAATAATAATAGTGATAAAAATAATAATAATGCCTCTAAAAATAATACTATTAATAATAATGATAATAATAATAATCCTAATAATAATAAAAATGATAATTTTATTAAAAATGTTATTTTTAATAATAATGATAATAATAATTTTTAATAAAAATTATACTTTTACTAAAATGATATTTTTCTTAATAATGATAATAATGATAGTTTTAGAAATAATGATATTTATAATAATAATGATAATAATCATGACAATATTAGTTTTAAGCATACTAATACTAATACTAATAATAATAATAATAATAATAATAATAATAATAATAATAATAATAATAATAATAATAATAATAATAATAATAATAATAATAATAATAATAATAATAATAATAATAATAATAATAATAATAATAATAATAATAGAAGTAAAATAAGAATGTATACCCTCTAAGAAGCTTTTCTATAAAGAATGCACTAGACAAGGCTTGAACACCCGACCTCCCGCTCATTGAAGACACCACTGACCATTATTCTATCTTTATTTTTTATTTTTTTTATTTAATTCACTAAACAAAACTATATAAACCGTTTCCCGTTTTCATTTCTTTCTTCTCAAATCCAAATCTCAGGAACCCAAATAATTATATCAAAATCATTATCATATCAACTGTTCATCATTCATCTAATTGTAACCATCATCGTACATCATTATAATCATAATCATCATTTTCGTTTGTCCCTAAATAACATGTATGTGTGTGTCGTCATTAGGCAAGAATCAAGAAACAGAAAACGATGGATTTATAAAATCTTGGCCCAACTAAATTAGAGAAGTTCAAATAAGAACCCAATCCATGTTGCAACCCACATAGAGTAATAAGGCCCAACAGCAGCCCGGTGACTTAAATGGCTGCCCAAAATCATTAATCAATATAGGATTCGGTTTCCTTTTTCATTTATAAACAAGTGCGGTTACCCTACATTGTAATTGTCGGCCAAGAAAGGAAGAATAAACACCAATCAGTCATTTACAGTTAAAGCGTGTCATCTTCATCATTCTTTGTGATACCATCCTCATCTAATCCTTCTTCTTTGTTTTCACTATCAATATGCTCACTATTACAGCTCACTGTTTATTATAGAGACAATACAGAAAGGAAGGGAAACACGCAGTAGCAGCAACAACGGTTAGGAAGAAAAGTGTATTGCAGCAGGATCGTTTCATAGTGTTTGCAGGTGGACGATGGGTTGTAGTTTAATGTATCTTGTCGAATAATAACCGTGAAATAGGAGGAAAAACAGTTGCAGCGAGTAGTAGTTCATAACCCAGCGATTTTGCAGGGTTTTAATTGATGACCTGTGATGGTTCGAAAGGAAGGCTGAAACAGTAGGTGTGTGTTTCCAACAGAAGATATTAACAGCACTAGGGTTGTCGATCAATGAAAACAAGATGAGTTGGTGTGTGGATGTGTTTGATAAAGAACCTGAAAGAAGAGTAAAACGAGTAACCCTCCGAATTATGATGATTAAATGGTGCTTTGTAGGTTTTGTTGAATAGATCTTGAACAAAAGAAAAGCAAGTAGTAGTAGGTTTTACATATGGGTTTAGTGAGAGAGAGAGAGAGAAGAGAGATAGCGTAGAGTTTCAATGGTGTTCGGATTTGAGACAAGAAACTGAAATAAAAAAATCACGTGATAGTAGTGGTCTGATCAAGCACTTTGTATATGGTTTGAACGACAAGTAGCAGTGATGTTTATTATGGTGATGATGGTGTTTATTTTGGACGAAAACAGAAGGTACAGCAACAACTGTACGTCAGGAATATTTTACAGCAGTGGCACAATAATTTGCAGTTTTTAAGGTGGTGTATGGTGGTTGGTTGTTCTAGTGGCGGTTGAGGGTGGTCAAGGTGGTTGATTCCGGAGGTGGTAGCGGTTCTATGGTGGTGATAGGAGCCGGATGGTGGTTTGATGTTTGATAGCAGGAAGAAGAAGAAGAACAACACAATGAGGTGGTGATGGGTTTAATAAATTATGCATTGTATATGTACATTGAATATATATACTATTTTTAGAGCTTCACATATAATTTTATATGTGAATGTAAATTAAACTCCGTCTCTGAATGTGAGCTAGTTTGGAGTTTAGTAAAAACAATAGCTTGATTAAATTTAAATAGTATAAATGTGCCAGTTGTCCAAGGAGTTAATAAAAAGAATCCAAATAATTAAAGTGAGTGTCGAGCATGTTGTAAAGATAGAATTATAGAGCATGTTGTAAAGATAGAATTATATGAGAAACTAATTGAAAGGAAAGTCATGGCATTATTACAATCCGTACAACTAGTTGGATGTTAAATATAAGAATGTCACTTATTATAATATATAAGCTAGTTATTGGTAAACACAGTATATCTAATAATCAAATACATTCATGAATGTAAATGGTTTGTTGTAGCTGTGCAGAGAATAAAGAATCAAGTAGGATTTTGTCAATTGATAAATAGAACAAGTGGTAATATGATGGGAAACAGAAAGGGATTCATGTAGAAAGAAAATATATTTATTTATATATATATATATATATAAAATATCATATTTTATTTTATTTACATAATGAATTTTAATAATTAAATTATATAATATTTTAAATTATATTTCAAATTGTTATTATATTATATTTTCATATATTTAAATATATATGTAACTATTTACAATTAGTGGTTCGTGAATCGTTGAGAACAGTTGAAGTTAAATGAATGTATGAAAACAGTTCAAAATTTTTGAGACTCAACCTAACATACTTTACTTATCGTGTCGAAATCATACAGAGATTAAGTTTAAATTTGGTCAGAAATTTCCGGGTTGTCACAGTACCTACCCGTTAAAGAAATTTCGTCCTGAAATTTGTTTGGGGTCGTCATGGCTAACGATAAATATGTTTTCATGACCAATATGAGTTGTTAAATAGAATTTTTATCAACATTGAATAATTTGGATAAAATGATTCGATTACTCGAAGCGTACGAGTGAAGCTATCACGAAAGAATGAAATGAAGAAATAGGGATTCGTCTTAGCTTTTGAGGTTGTCTTGGTTGAATTCCGGAATTCAAGGGATTTAAAGATAATCTTCGAAATCTAAAAGATTTTGATTCTTCGGCGAATAAGAAAATTAAGATCTCTATAATTAAATACGGTGATCTGCCTCGATTACTCCATCTGATATTTCACTATAAATCTACTCCCTTCGATTCCTTATCTCTGCATCTCCCACTTTCTATTCTTTCTCCTTCAATTCAAATTTTAAAATATTCATCAATATGTTTCATCCAGTTCTAATCCCTGATATTTTCCTAATTATCATTTCTGTCCTCCTTTCTTTCAATCTTCCACCAGAAAAATCTGTTTACTTCTACTATTGCCTTGGGGTGATACTATTATTAATTATACTGTGTCCTTATATTGCTGTTCGTATTAATATCCACGGGTTGTAAACTCCGTGTTGTTATTGGGCTTTATATTTTCTGTTATATCTTGGAGCTCTTTGCCTTTTTATTATCTTCTTGATCTTTAGTGAAGTGAGTAACGATCCAGAATTCGTAAGTATGGAACTTCGAATGAACTTAATGTTCTAAACAAGAAAGAATGTAATGGCACGATTTGATTTGTCAAATTACCAGAATCACTGAGAATAGAACTATCAAGAATATACTATCTTGATGTGTTCAGAAGTTAAGTAGAATGAAAGAGTTATGTAACATGGTACATGATGACATTATGATCTGTGAATCATTACGTCCCATTAAAAACTCAGCATGACTTACTGTAATATAATCACGTTGATCAAGTGTCATTATATTATACTAACTCATGCTTCAATTCCCAACACTACTTCAAAATCATTCCTATTTTAAACTCGAAGGTTTTAGAATTTAGAAACTAAAATAGTTTCTTTTATGATGTAACGCAGATAGCACGAAGAGATAACTAATTTCGGATAAGAAGAGTTATGAAAATATCCTCAGAAATATCGAAGATATTTATGATGATATTTTCAGTATTCCTAAGATCAAAGGTTGATGAAGAAAGATTTTCCACAAGATTTAATATGAATTTAGAGCAAGGTTTTCTCTAAAGATTTCATTGGATACAGAATTATCTGAATTCTTTGAATATAGGGTTTGGTCCTTGTATTTGTCCTTGGCCTCCTTCGTGGTTAGCTCAATCCGTTTTCTAGTTCCAACTTTTCTGAGCTTTTTCAACATACTATTCTTTATTATCAAACTTCTGGCTGTTAAGATCGTTTACAGTTTTTACTGCTTCATTCAGCTTTTTCAACATTCCGAGTATTGATTCGTAGACTAGGTGCTTTTCAAAATTTCAGAATGGAAGGTCATAATTCTAAGAGATAAAAGTTATATGTATACCTATAACTGTTGTTGTAGAATTGTTGCGAGATTCAAAATACTGATTGTTGATTCCCGGTAATTGGTATGGCAATACTCGTTACAAGATGCGGACGAATATATGATAAGGTTTTAATGAACAATTATAATGGTTCTTCAAAGAGACTTAAGCCAATGAGTAATGAAGTTGCTGGTAAGTTTACTGCTAATGTGGCGGAATATAAAAGGTTCTTCGGTAACGATGATGAAGGGCAACTTATATAACAAGGTTATAAAAAGGCTAATCCGAATGAAAATCGAAGTTGTCTTGCTGGAGCTGTGACAAAATTTGCTATTTTGAAAAAGAATTGCATTGTTATTTTTGGTAATAACAACGCCAAAGGAGCTAACAAAGATACGTGTTAAATGTTTACTCAGGTTCTAAGTGTTTTCAGGTGTATAACTATATACATCAATCTCTTCTCCCGTAGATGAAGTGCGGTTGGTTCATCCTCTCGATTGAGGTGTTTTCAAGAATCATGAAAAGTTTGAACGCAGATTGTAATCGTCAAGATACATATGAGGTTTAAGATGAAATCAAGTGGCAAACTTGAAGAATTGTTTAGTTTCATATGTTATAATCAATATTTTAATTCATTTTAATTGTCCAATATTATTAGTCCATAGCCGATAGTCCACAGTTAACAGTCCAATAATTCATATATAATTTAATATATAATATTCGAATTAATTGATACGTATCGTGACCCGTGTACATGTCTCAGACTCGATCACAACTCAAACTATATATATCATTTGAGAATAAACCTCAACCCTGTATAGCTAACTCCCGCATTACTGCATATAGAGTGTCTATGGTTATTCCAAATAATATATATAGATGGGTCGATATGATATGTCAAAACCTTGTATACATGTCCCGATATTTAAAGTGCGTAAAATAAATAACAGATATTAAATGATGATAAATAAAATTGCGATAATATAAATTGCGACAAATAAACTGCGATAAATAAATTGCGATAATTAAATTGCGATAAATAAATTGCAATAAAATAAAATGTAATACGGAATTAACAGTTAGCTAGGAACAGTTAGCTAGGATCTTGTTAGCGTGGTTTCTTAATAAAATTTCATATTGTTAATTAGTCTGTTTCTAATCAATTTTTATTGTGTCCATTATTTCTTCATTATGCCACTTGTTGGATTCTGATAGGTCAAAATCCAAATATGAAATTGAATTTAAATGAAAATAGTTATTCTTTGGTGAACGGATACGTATATCGGTGGTTGTAAATAGGATAGTAAATGATCGTTGAATCAAATTCGAAGAATGTACAGTGTAACTTATTAATGCGAAATCCAAATATTTCTAGGGTATTACCTACCCGTTAAAATATTTTCACAATTAACACTTTGTACGAAAGAATTTTTAATTACAATCTTTATGAAAAACATATATACATATATATTTTCTTCAGATGTAATCATGGATTCATTGAGTTAATATGATATTAAACTCATTTAGTTTTCGATTGGAACTAGAATAAAAAATCTCTAAAACTTTAGAGATTACATATTCGCCATGTCGAACGAAGATAAATGAGGTAGAACGATACGTAGAACGAAGATCATACTCGAAGTACAGATAGTGATATTGAAGCATGGATTGTTGATGGTACTGGTGTTGTTACTGATGGTACTATTGGTGCCGGTGATATTGCCGAAGCTGGTAAATTTTGCACCATATTCTCCAAACTGATTACTCGAGCGCGAAGTTCGTTGACTTCTTCTATTATTCCGGGATGATTGTCGGTCGGAATGAGCGAATGAATAAGGTTTAGAATTTTAGATAGAATACAATCGTGGTGAGATTTTCGAGAAATGAGGTTGGAAATGGTGTTTTGGTTAGGTTTGCTGATAAGTACTTCAGGTTCTTTGCCAAGAAGTGAATTTGGTTGATGGAAAGGATCACCTTCTTTTTGTCTCCAATGATTAAGTAGGTTACGAACCCATCAAATGAATTGGTTGATTCATTCTGGTGACACTGCTTTCGGAGCTTAGATGAACATTCATGTCGGAATAGCGCTCGGAATAACTATCGGAATAGTTTATCAGAATCCGAGACCTCGAACTAGTTGAGGGATTCATCTCGTACGATCAGATGAAGGATTTTTAAAAAAGAATGGATTATAGGATGTAGATTAGTACCCTGCAATACATAGTTTACATATGCATATATAATACTAGAATCCCATAAGTTACGAAGGAATCTACGGAATATGTCAGGCAAAGTTACAGTAACAGATACGCTAAGATATGAAGTAGCAGATACTCTAAGATATGAATTTTGTCTATACACTTTTCATGCAATTCAGGCAGTAAGATATGTCTAGATTAAGAATAATAAGCAAGTGATTTCCTAAGAATGATAAGCAGATGATTTCCGACACGAAATGATAAGCAAAACTTTTGACATGCAGACACGGTCGAAGTCCAGACTCACTAATGCATCCTAACAACTATCAGTTAGACATACTAATGCAAGACCTGGTTCTCTAAAACCACCGCTCTGATACCACATGTCATACCCCGTCCTAATCCGTCTGGACGAAGTCATCAACATTTGATCCCAGAGCGATGATCGACTCCAAGTAATGTCCTTAAAATGAGCAAATGCATAGCTGAAGATTTCTTTCATACCTGAGAATAAACATGCTTTCAAGTGTCAACCAAAAGGTTGGTGAGTTCATAGGTTTAACTTAAAACAATAAAATTCATCATTTTGATAGACCACAAAATTTTAAATCCTACATGGTACAAATGGGCCCGAATCATATACCCACCTGTAATGTACATGCTATATCTTTTAAATACAGTACATCTTTCTCGTGTACGAAACCATTTTCATAAATCATAGTAATCGTACACATATCTTGTGCACAAAAATAACATACACATAACCTGTGTATAAAATCATTCTCTCGATATATAACATTCACATCAACTGGTGGCAATTATCATGTCCACATAATTCAATGGTGGCAATTATCATGTCCACATAATTCAATGGTGGCAATTATCATGTCCACATAATTCAATAATATTCCGCAGAACTTCTGTCTGCATAATAATTCATTCGAGGAATGTTTTGCTTGTGTCTATCTCGTCAAATATTTATAAAAGTATTTCATGTATTCGCAGTTCAAAATATATTTCAAAAGCATTTAATAAAGCAGTTATAAAAACAGCGCATGTATTCTCAGTCCCAAAAATGTAAAGAGTAAAAGGGAGCAAATGAAACTCACCATACTGTATTTTGTAGTAAAAATACATATGACGACATTGAACAATGCAGGGTTGGCCTCGGATTCACGAACCTATATTATTCATATATTTATTAATACACATAATCGTAATCGAACAACTTTATTTATTATATCTTAATTTATATATTATATATCTAATTTGTGTATATATTCAAAATGATTAATATTTATATAGTTATATTAATATATATATCTTATTTGTAATATATTAAAAATACTTAATTTGTTAAAAATGTAATATGATTAGCACATACCTGTATGTAATATTACTATAAGTATATTTTTATATCAATAATAGTAATAAAGGTTGTATCCGATTGTAATGATAATAGTAATAATAATAATAATACTGATAAAAATATTAATTATAGTAATAATAATAATAATAATAGTGATAAAAATAATAATAATGCCTCTAAAAATAATACTATTAATAATAATGATAATAATAATAATCCTAATAATAATAAAAATGATAATTTTATTAAAAATGTTATTTTTAATAATAATGATAATAATAATTTTTAATAAAAATTATACTTTTACTAAAATGATATTTTTCTTAATAATGATAATAATGATAGTTTTAGAAATAATGATATTTATAATAATAATGATAATAATCATGACAATATTAGTTTTAAGCATACTAATAATAATAATAATAATAATAATAATAATAATAATAATAATAATAATAATAATAATAATAATAATAATAATAATAATAATAATAATAATAGAAGTAAAATAAGAATGTATACCCTCTAAGAAGCTTTTCTATAAAGAATGCACTAGACAAGGCTTGAACACCCGACCTCCCGCTCATTGAAGACACCACTGACCATTATTCTATCTTTGTTTTTTTTGTTGTTGTTGATTTAATTCACTAAACAAAACTATATAAACCGTTTCCCGTTTTCATTTCTTTCTTCTCAAATCCAAATCTCAGGAACCCAAATAATTATATCAAAATCATTATCATATCAACTGTTCATCATTCATCTAATTGTAACCATCATCGTACATCATTATAATCATAATCATCATTTTCGTTTGTCCCTAAATAACATGTATGTGTGTGTCGTCATTAGGCAAGAATCAAGAAACAGAAAATGATGGATTTATAAAATCTTGGCCCAACTAAATTAGAGAAGTTCAAATAAGAACCCAATCCATGTTGCAACCCACATAGAGTAATAAGGCCCAACAGCAGCCCGGTGACTTAAATGGCTGCCCAAAATCATTAATCAATATAGGATTCGGTTTCCTTTTTCATTTATAAACAAGTGCGGTTACCCTACATTGTAATTGTCGGCCAAGAAAGGAAGAATAAACACCAATCAGTCATTTACAGTTAAAGCGTGTCATCTTCATCATTCTTTGTGATACCATCCTCATCTAATCCTTCTTCTTTGTTTTCACTATCAATATGCTCGCTGTTACAGCTCACCGTTTATTATAGAGACAATATAGAAAGGAAGGGAAACACGCAGTAGCAGCAACAACGGTTAGGAAGAAAAGTGTATTGCAGCAGGATTGTTTCGTAGTGTTTGCAGGTGGACGGTGGGTTGTAGTTTAATGTATCTTGTCGAATAATAACCGTGAAATAGGAGGAAAAACAGTTGCAGCGAGTAGTAGTTCATAACCCAGCGATTTTGCAGGGTTTTAATTGATGACCTGTGATGGTTCGAAAGGAAGGCTGAAACAGTAGGTGTGCGTTTCCAACAAAAGATATTAACAGCACTAGGGTTGTCGATCAATGAAAACAAGATGAGTTGGTGTGTGGATGTGTTTGATAAAGAACCTGAAAGAACAGTAAAACGAGTAACCCTCCGAATTATGATGATTAAATGGTGCTTTGTGGGTTTTGTTGAATAGATCTTGAACAAAAGAAAAGCAAGTAGTAGTAGGTTTTACATATGGGTTTAGTGAGAGAGAGAGAGAGAGAAGAGAGATAGCGTAGAGTTTCAATGGTGTTCGGATTTGAGACAAGAAACTGAAATAAAAAAATCACGTGATAGTAGTGGTCTGATCAAGCACTTTGTATATGGTTTGAACGACAAGTAGCAGTGATGTTTATTATGGTGATGATGGTGTTTATTTTGGACGTAAACAGAAGGTACAACAACAACTGTACATCAGGAATATTTTACAGCAGTGGCACAATAATTTGCAGTTTTTAAGGTGGTGTATGGTGGTTGGTTGTTCTAGTGGCGGTTGAGGGTGGTCAAGGTGGTTGATTCCGGAGGTGGTAGCGGTTGTATGGTGGTGATAGGAGCCGGATGGTGGTTTGATGTTTGATAGCAGGAAGAAGAAGAAGAACAACACAATGAGGTGGTGATGGGTTTAATATATTATGCATTGTATATGTACATTGAATATATATACCATTTTTAGAGCTTCACATATAATTTTATATGTGAATGTGAATTAAACTCCGTCTCTGAATGTGAGCTAGTTTGGAGTTTAGTAAAAACAATAGCTTGATTAAATTTAAATAGTATAAATGTGCCAGTTGTCCAAGGAGTTAGTAAAAAGAATCCAAATAATTAAAGTGAGTGTCGAGCATGTTGTAAAGATAGAATTATAGAGCATGTTGTAAAGATAGAATTATATGAGAAACTAATTGAAAGGAAAGTCATGGCATTATTACAATCAGTACAACTAGTTGGATGTTAAATATAAGAATGTCACTTATTATAATATATAAGCTAGTTATTGGTAAGCACAGTATATCTAATAATCAAATACATTCATGAATGTAAATGGTTCGTTGTAGCTGTGCAGAGAATAAAGAATCAAGTAGGATTTTGTCAATTGATAAATAGAACAAGTGGTGATATGATGGGAAACAGAAAGGGATTCATGTAGAAAGAAAATATATATATATATATATATATATATATATATATATATATATATATATATATATATATATAATATCATATTTTATTTTATTTACATAATGAATTTTAATAATTAAATTATATAATATTTTAAATTATATTTCAAATTGTTATTATATTATATATTCATATATTTAAATATATATGTAACTATTTACAATTAGTGGTTCGTGAATCGTTGAGAACAGTCGAAGTTAAATGAATGTATGAAAACAGTTCAAAATTTTTGAGACTCAACCTAACAGACTTTGCTTATCGTGTCGAAATCATACAGAGATTAAGTTTAAATTTGGTCAGAAATTTCTGGGTTGTCACACATCCTTACTACCTCAAGTTCCTTGGATAAACCTACTGGAAACGAGAAAAATAGATCTAGCTTCAAAGGATCCTTGGATGGCTTGAAAGTTCTTGAAGCAGAATCATGACACGAAAACAATTTCAAGTAAGATTTCCACTCGAAATAAGATTGTTATAGTTATAGAAATTGAATTAAAGTTTGAATATGATTATTACCTTGTATTAGAAAGATAACCTACTGTAAGTAACAAAGGTTTCTTGATCTTGGATGATTACTTGGAATGGATTTAGAAAACTTGGAAGTAAACTTGCAATCTTGGAAGTATTCTTGATTTTATGAAACTAGAACTTTTGGAATTTATGAAGAACACTTAGAACTTGAAGATAGAACTTGAGAGAGATCAATTAGATGAATAAAATTGAAGAATGAAAGTGTTTGTAGGTATTTTTGGTCATTGGTGTATGGATTAGATATAAAGGATATGTAATTTTGTTTTCATGTAAATAAGTCATGAATGATTACTCATATTTTTGTAATTTTATGAGATATTTCATGCTAGTTGCCAAATGATGGTTCTCACATGTGTTAGGTGACTCACATGGGCTGCTAAGAGCTAATCATTGGAGTGTATATACCAATAGTACATACATCTAAAAGCTGTGTATTGTACGAGTACGAATACGGGTGCATACGAGTAGAATTGTTGATGAAACTGAAAGAGGATGTAATTGTAAGCATTTTTGTTAAGTAGAAGTATTTTGATAAGTGTCTTGAAGTCTTTCAAAAGTGTATGAATACATATTAAAACACTACATGTATATACATTTTAACTGAGTCGTTAAGTCATCGTTAGTCGTTACATGTAAATGTTGTTTTGAAACCTTTAGGTTAACGATCTTGTTGAATGTTGTTAACCCATTGTTTATTATAATAAATGAGATGTTAAATTGTTATATTATCATGATATTATGATATATAATATATCTTAGTATGATATATATACAGTTAAATGTCGTTACAACGATAATCGTTACATATATGTCTCGTTTCGAAATCATTAAGTTAGTAGTCTTATTTTTACATATGTATTTCATTGTTAATACACTTAATAATATATTTAATTATCATTTAACATAATTAACCAAGTGTATCAATATCTTAATATGATTCATATGTACCTAGTAAGACGTTGTTATAACGATAATCGTTATATATATCGTTTTCGAGTTTCTTAAATTAATAGTCTCATTTTTATGTATATAACTCATTGTTAAAATACCTAATGAGATACATACTTATAATAAAATCATGTTAACTATATATATATAACCATATATATGTCATCGTATAGTTTTTATAAGTTTTAACGTTCGTGAATCACCGGTCAACTTGGGTGGTCAATTGTCTATATGAAACATATTTCAATTAATCAAGTCTTAACAAGTTTGATTGCTTAACATGTTGGAAACACTTAATCATGTAAATAACAATTTCATTTAATATATATATATAAACATGGAAAAGTTTGGGTCACTACAGTACCTACCCGTTAAATAAATTTCGTCCCGAAATTTTAAGCAGTTGGAGGTGTTGACGTATCTTCTGGAAATAAATGCGGGTATTTCTTCTTCATCTGATCTTCACGCTCCCAGGTGAACTCGGGTCCTCTACGAGCATTCCATCAAACCTTAATAATCGGTATCTTATTTTGTTTAAGTCTCTTAACCTCACGATCCATTATTTCGACGGGTTCTTCAATGAATTGAAGTTTTTCATTGATTTGGATTTCGTCCAACGGAATAGTGAGATCTTCTTTAGCAAAACATTTCTTTAAATTTGAGATGTGGAAAGTGTTATGTACAGCCGCGAGTTGTTGAGGTAGCTCCAGTTGGTAAGCTACTGGTCCGACACGATCTATAATCTTGAATGGTCCAATGTACCTTGGATTTAGTTTCCCCCGTTTACCAAATCGAACAACGCCTTTCCAAGGTGAAACCTTAAGCATGACTATTTCTATAATTTCAAACTCTATATCTTTTCTTTTACTGTCCGCGTAGCTCTTTTGTCGACTCTGGGCGGTTTTCAATCTTTGTTGAATTTGGATGATTTTCTCGGTAGTTTCTTGTATTATCTCCGGACCCGTAATCTGTCTATCCCCCACTTCACTCCAACAAATCGGAGACCTGCACTTTCTACCATAAAGTGCTTCAAACGGCGCCATCTCAATGCTTGAATGGTAGCTGTTGTTGTAGGAAAATTCTGCTAACGGTAGATGTCGATCCCAACTGTTTCCGAAATCAATAACACAAGCTCGTAGCATGTATTCAAGCGTTTGTATCATCCTTTCGCTCTGCCCATCAGTTTGTGGATGATAGGCAGTACTCATGTCTAGACGAGTTCCCAATGCTTGCTGTAATGTCTGCCAGAATCTTGAAATAAATCTGTCATCCCTATCAGAGATAATAGAGATTGGTATTCCATGTCTGGAGATGACTTCCTTCAAATACAGTCGTGCTAACTTCTCCATCTTGTCATCTTCTCTTATTGGCAGGAAGTGTGCTGACTTGGTGAGATGATCAACTATTACCCAAATAGTATCATAACCACTTGCAGTCCTTGGCAATTTAGTAATGAAATCCATGGTAATGTTTTCCCATTTCCATTCCGGGATTTCAGGTTGTTGTAGTAGACCTGATGGTTTCTGATGTTCAGCTTTGACCTTAGAACACGTCAAACATTCTCCTACATATTTAGCAATATCGGCTTTCATACCTGGCCACCAAAAATGTTTCTTAAGATCCTTGTACATCTTCCCCGTTCCAGGATGTATTGAGTATCTGGTTTTATGAGCTTCTCTAAGTACCATTTCTCTCATATCTCCAAATTTTGATACCCAAATTCTTTCAGCCCTATACCGGGTTCCGTCTTCCCGAATATTAAGATGCTTCTCCGATCCTTTGGGTATTTCATCCTTTAAATTTATCTCTTTTAAAACTCCTTGTTGCGCCTCCTTTATTTGAGTAGTAAGGTTAGTGTGAATCATTATATTCATAGATTTTACTCGAATGGGTTCTCTGTCCTTTCTGCTCAAGGTGTCGGCTACCACATTTGCCTTCCCCGGGTGGTAACGAATCTCAAAGTCGTAATCATTCAACAATTCAATCCACCTACGCTGCCTCATATTCAGTTGTTTCTAATTAAATATGTGTTGAAGACTTTTGTGGTCGGTATATATAATACTTTTGACCCCATATAAGTAGTGCCTCCAAGTCTTTAATGCAAAAACAACCACGCCTAATTCCAAATCATGCGTCGTATAATTTTGCTCGTGAATCTTCAATTGTCTAGACGCATAAGCAATCACCTTCGTCCGTTGCATTAATACACAACCGAGACCTTGCTTTGATGCGTCACAATAAATCACAAAATCATCATTCCCTTTAGGCAATGACAATATAGGTGTCGTAGTTAGCTTTTTCTTCAATAATTGAAACGCCTTCTCTTGTTCATCCTTCCATTCAAATTTCTTCCCTTTATGCGTTAATGCAGTCAACGGTTTTGCTATTTTGGAGAAATCTTGGATGAATCTTCTGTAGTAACCAGCCAATCCTAAAAATTAACGTATATGCTTCGGAGTCTTTGGGGTTTCCCACTTTTCAACGGTTTCGATCTTTGCCGGGTCCACCTGGATACCTTCTTTGTTCACCACGTGACCGAGGAATTGAACTTCTTCCAACCAAAATGCATACTTTGAAAACTTAGCGTACAGTTTTTCTTTCCTCAATACTTCTAGCATTTTTCTCAAATGTTCTTCGTGCTCTTGATCATTCTTTGAGTAAATAAGTATGTCATCGATTAAAACAATGACAAACTTGTCAAGATATGGCCCACACACTCGGTTCATAAGGTCCATGAACACAGCTGGTGCGTTAGTCAATCCAAACGGCATAACCATAAACTCGTAATGACCATAACGCGTCCTAAAAGCAGTTTTTGGAATATCATCCTCCTTTACTCGCATTTGATGATATCCAAAACGTAAATCGATCTTCGAATAAACCGACGAGCCTTGTAGTTGATCAAATAAGTGGTCAATTCTCGGCAGTAGATAACGGTTTTTGATGGTAAGTTTGTTCAACTCTCTGTAGTCAATACACAACCTAAATGTACCATCCTTCTTCTTGACAAACAAAACAGGAGCTCCACATGGTGATGTGCTTGGTCGAATGAAACCACGTTCTAATAGTTCTTGCAGTTGGCTTTGCAGTTCTTTCATCTCGCTGAGTGCGAGTCTATAAGGAGCACGAGCTATTGGTGCAGCTCCTGGTACAAGATCTATTTGAAATTCAACAGATCGATGTGGAGGTAGTCCCGGTAATTCTTTCGGAAATACATCGGGAAATTCTTTTACGACGGGAACATCATTGATGCTCTTTTCTTCAGTTTTTACTTTCTTGACGTGTGCTAGAACAGCATAGCAACCTTTTCTAATTAGTTTTTGTGCCTTCAAATTACTAATAAGATGTAGCTTCATGTTGCCCTTTTCTCCGTACACCATTAAGGGTTCTCCTTCTTCTCGTACAATGCGAATTGCATTTTTATAACATACGATCTCTGCTTTCACCTTCTTCAGCCAGTCCATGCCAACTATTACATCAAAACTCCCTAACTCTACTGGTATCAAATCAATCTTAAATATTTCGCTACCCAGTTTAATTTCTCGATTCCGGCATATATTATCTGCTGAAATTAATTTACCATTTGCTAATTCGAGTAAAAATTTACTATCCAACGGCGTCAATGGAAAACTTAATTTAGCACAAAAATCTCTACTCATATAGCTTCTATCCGCACCTGAATCAAATAAAACGTAAGCAGATTTATTGTCAATAAGAAACGTACCCGTAACAAGCTCCGGGTCTTCCTGTGCCTCTGCCGCATTAATATTGAAAACTCTTCCGCGGCCTTGTCCATTCGCGTTCTCCTGGTTCGGGCAATTTCTAATAATGTGGCCCGGTTTTCCACATTTATAACAAACTACAATGGCATAACTTGCTCCGACACTACTTGCTCCGCCATTACTCATTCCGACACCATTTGTTCCTTTCGTTCTGTTAACCCCTAGTCCGTAGACCTCACACTTCGCCGCACTATGACCATTTCTTTTACACTTGTTGCAAAATTTGGTGCAGAACCCCGAGTGATACTTTTCACACCTTTGGCATAGCTGCTTCTGATTGTTGTTGTTGTTGCGGTTGTTATTGTTGTTGGGATGATTGTTGTAGTTGCTGTTGTTGTTGTTGTTGATGTTGTTGTTGTTGTTGTTGTTGTTGTTGTTGTTGTTGTTGTTGTTGTTGTTGTTGTTGTTGTTGTTGTTGTTGTTGTTGTTGTTGTTGGGCCGTTTGTTGTAGTTGCGATTGATGTTACGATTGTTGGGATAATTGTTGCGATTATTATTGTAATTGCTGTTGTTGTTGTATTAGTGATTCTTATCACTGTTTTCCTCCCACTTTCTTTTGACTTGCTTCACATTGGCCTCTTCAGCCGTCTGTTCTTTAATTCTTTCCTCAATCTGGTTCACTAGTTTGTGAGCCATTCTACATTCCTGTTGTATGGAGGCGGGCTCATGTGAACTTATATCTTCTTGGATTCTTTTCGGTAATCCTTTCACAAACGCGTCGATCTTCTCTTCCTCATCTTCGAACGCTCCCGGACACAATAGGCACAATTCTGTGAATCATCTTTCGTATGTGGTAATATCAAATCCTTGGGTTCGTAACCCTCTAAGTTCTATCTTGAGCTTATTGACCTCGGTTCTGGGACGGTACTTCTCGTTCATCAAGTGTTTGAATGCTGACCACGGTAGTGCATACGCATCATCTTGTCCCACTTGCTCTAGATAGGTATTCCACCATGTTAATGAAGAACATGTGAAGGTATGCGTAGCGTACTTCACTTTGTCCTCTTCAGTACACTTACTTATGGCAAACACCGATTCGACCTTCTCGGTCCACCGTTTCAATCCGATCGGTCCTTCGGTTCCATCAAATTCCAACGGTTTGCAGGCAGTGAATTCTTTGTAGGTGCATCCTACACGATTTCCTGTACTGCTAGATCCAAGGTTATTGTTGGTATGTAGCGCAGCCTGTACTGCGGCTATGTTTGAAGCTAGAAAAGTACGGAATTCCACTTCATTCATATTCACGGTGTGTCGAGTAGTCGGTGCCATTTCCTTCAAAATAGTTAAATGGAACAAGTTAATCATGCAGAATATTAAGAGTCGTTAATAGTATTTCGTAGCATAATATGAACTCATTTATAAAAGCTTTTTCTTCATATTAGCGTTTTATAAGTTTAAATTCGGGTAGTTCCTACCCGTTAAGTTCATACTTAGTAGCTAATATACAATTCAACTACTACAATTCTATATGAAAAACTGATTATAATAATATTTCGCGTTCAAACTTTTATACAATATTTTACAAACTTACAATACCGCTTATTTTACATAAAGCATGAAATATAGTACACAATAACTTTGATACAAGATAGTTGTGAAGATAATTCTAGCTAGTACACAAGTCGTTCAGCAAAGGCAATAAAGACACGTAATTCATACGTCCAGAAACAAGTCATGCATTCTGGTTTTACTAGGACTACTTCCCATCCTTGGTCTTGTGGAACATAACCGTTATGGTCGTTGATAAGACAGCGTGTTGTAACGTCGTCAAAGGGACGAGGGTTACGTAATGACCAACAGTCTCGTAATAACCTAAAAACCTCATTTCTTACCCCAATTACAGACTCCGTCACTTGTGGGAACGTTTTGTTTAATAGTTGTAGCCCGATGTTCTTGTTCTCACTTTGGTGAGAAGCGAACATTACTAAGCCGTAAGCATAACATGCTTCTTTATGTTTCATGTTAGTAGCTTTTTCTAAATCACAAAGTCCTATATTTGGATATATTGAGTCAAAATAATTTCTTAACCCGTTGCGTAAAATAGCATTTGGGTTCCCCGCAATATATGCGTCAAAGTAAACACATCGTAACTTATGGATTTCCCAATGTGATATCCCCCATCTTTCGAACGAAAGCCTTTTATAAACAAAGGAATTATTGGAACGTTCTTCGAATGTCTTACAAACTGATCTCGCCTTCAATAGTTGTGCCGAGAAATTCTGACCGACTCTAGACAAGATTTCATCAATCATGTCTCCGGGTAAGTCTTCCAAAATATTGGATTGTCTATCCATTTTGTGTTTTTATACTGTAAAATAGACAAGAGTTAGATTCATAAAAGATACTTATTAATACAAGCAATTTTTACATATATCATAAAGCATAAGCACACTATATTACATATATTACACCACACGAATACAACTATCTTATTCTGACTCGCTCATTTCTTCTTCTTCGGTTTTGGTTCGTTTTGCCAAGTTTCTAGGGATATATGATGTTCCCCTAATACGATCTGTCGTTTTCCACAACGGTTTAGAAAAACCTGGTGGTTTAGAGGTTCCCGGGTCATTGTTACAACTTAAGGGCTTCGGGGGTTGACGATACATATAAAGTTCATCGGGGTTGGAATTAGATTTCTCTATTTTTATGCCCTTTCCCTTATTATTTTCTTTTGCCTTTTTAAATTCAGTTGGGGTAATTTCTATAACATCATCGGAATTCTCGTCGGAATCCGATTCATCGGAGAATTAGTAATCCTCCCAATATTTTGCTTCCTTGGCGGAAACACCATTGACCATAATTAACCTTGGTCGGTTGGTTGAAGATTTTCTTTTACTTAACCATTTTATTATTTCCCCCACCGGTTCTATTTCCTCCTCCGGTTCCTCCTCTTCCGGTTCTGATTCTTCTTTCTGTTCTGATTCTTCTTCCGGTTCTTCTTCGGGAACTTGTGAATCAGTCCAATATATATTCGACTCTTCGTTATTAATAGGTGAGTCAATGGGATTTGTGCTAGAGGTAGACATCTATCACACAATATCAAACATGTTAAGAGATTAATATATCACATAATATATACATGTTAATAATATATAGTTTCCAACAAAAACGTTAAGCAATCATTTTTAAAGAAAACACGGTCGAAGTCCAGACTCACTAATGCATCCTAACAAACTCGATAAGACACACTAATGCAAATTTTCTGGTTCTCTAAGACCAACGCTCTGATATCAACTGAAATGTCCCGTTCTTATTGATTAAAAACATTCCATATTAATTGATTTCGTTGCAAGGTTTTGACCTCTATATGAGACGTTTTTCAAAGACTGCATTCATTTTTAAAATAAACCATAACCTTTATTTCATAAATAAAGGTTTAAAAAGCTTTACGTAGATTATCAAATAATGATAATCTAAAATATCTTGTTTACACACGACCATTACATAATGGTTTACAATACAAATATGTTACATCGAAATCAGTTTCTTGAATGCAGTTTTTACACAATATCATACAAACATGGACTCCAAATCTTGTCCTTATTTTAGTATGCAACAGCGGAAGCTCTTAGTATTCACCTGAGAATAAACATGCTTTAAACGTCAACAAAAATGTTGGTGAGTTATAGGTTTAACCTATATATATCAAATCGTAACAATAGACCACAAGATTTCATATTTCAATACACATCCCATACATAGAGATAAAAATCATTTATATGGTGAACACCTGGTAACCGAAATTAACAAGATGCATATATAAGAATATCCCCATCATTCCGGGACACCCTTCGGATATGATATAAATTTCGAAGTACTAAAGCATCCGGTACTTTGTATGGGGTTTGTTAGGCCCAATAGATCTATCTTTAGGATTCGCGTCAATTAGGGTGTCTGTTCCCTAATTCTTAGATTACCAGACTTAATAAAAAGGGCATATTCGATTTCAATAATTCAACCATAAAATGTAGTTTCACGTACTTGTGTCTATTTTGTAAATCATTTATAAAACCTGCATGTATTCTCATCCCAAAAATATTAGATTTTAAAAGTGGGACTATAACTCACTTTCACAGATTTTTACTTCGTCGGGAAGTAAGACTTGGTCACTGGTTGATTCACGAACCTATAACAATATATACATATATATCAAAGTATGTTCAAAATATATTTACAACACTTTTAATATATTTTGATGTTTTAAGTTTATTAAGTCAGCTGTCCTCGTTAGTAACCTACAACTAGTTGTCCACAGTTAGATGTACAGAAATAAATCGATAAATATTATCTTGAATCAATCCACGACCCAGTGTATACGTATCTCAGTATTGATCACAACTCAAACTATATATATTTTGGAATCAACCTCAACCCTGTATAGCTAACTCCAACATTCACATATAGAGTGTCTATGGTTGTTCCGAAATATATATAGATGTGTCGACATGATAGGTCGAAACATTGTATACGTGTCTATGGTATCTCAAGATTACATAATATACAATACAAGTTGATTAAGTTATGGTTGGAATAGATTTGTTACCAATTTTCACGTAGCTAAAATGAGAAAAATTATCCAATCTTGTTTTACCCATAACTTCTTCATTTTAAATCCGTTTTGAGTGAATCAAATTGCTATGGTTTCATATTGAACTCTATTTTATGAATCTAAACAGAAAAAGTATAGGTTTATAGTCGGAAAAATAAGTTACAAGTCGTTTTTGTAAAGGTAGTCATTTCAGTCGAAAGAACGACGTCTAGATGACCATTTTAGAAAACATACTTCCACTTTGAGTTTAACCATAATTTTTGGATATAGTTTCATGTTCATAATAAAAATCATTTTCCCAGAATAACAACTTTTAAATCAAAGTTTATCGTAGTTTTTAATTAACTAACCCAAAACAGCCCGCGGTGTTACTACGACGGCGTAAATCCGATTTTACGGTGTTTTTCGTGTTTCCAGGTTTTAAATCATTAAGTTAGCATATAATATAGATATAGAACATGTGTTTAGTTGATTTTAAAAGTCAAGTTAGAAGGATTAACTTTTATTTGCGAACAAGTTTAGAATTAACTAAACTATGTTCTAGTGATTACAAGTTTAAACCTTCGAATAAGATAGCTTTATATGTATGAATCGAATAATGTTATGAACATCATTACTACCTCAAGTTCCTTGGATAGACCTACTGGAAATGAGAAAAATAGATCTAGCTTCAAAGGATCCTTGGATGGCTTGAAAGTTCTTGAAGCAGAATCATGACACGAAAACAATTTCAAGTAAGATTTCCACTCGAAATAAGATTGTTATAGTTATAGAAATTGAATTAAAGTTTGAATATGATTATTACCTTGTATTAGAAATATAACCTACTGTAAGTAACAAAAGTTTCTTGATCTTGGATAATTACTTGGAATGGATTTAGAAAACTTGGAAGTAAACTTGCAATCTTGGAAGTATTCTTGATTTTATGAAACTAGAACTTTTGGAATTTATGAAGAACACTTAGAACTTGAAGATAGAACTTGAGAGAGATCAATTAAATGAAGAAAATTGAAGAATGAAAGTGTTTGTAGATGTTTTTGGTCGTTGGTGTATGGATTAGATATAAAGGATATGTAATTTTGTTTTCATGTAAATAAGTCATGAATGATTACTCATATTTTTGTAATTTTATGAGATATTTCATGCTAGTTGCCAAATGATGGTTCCCACATATGTTAGGTGACTCACATGGGCTGCTAAGAGCTGATCATTGGAGTGTATATACCAATAGTACATACATCTAAAAGCTGTGTATTGTACGAGTACGAATACGGGTGCATACGAGTAGAATTGTTGATGAAACTGAACGAGGATGTAATTGTAAGCATTTTTGTTAAGTAGAAGTATTTTGATAAGTGTCTTGAAGTCTTTCAAAAGTGTATGAATACATATTAAAATACTACATGTATATACATTTTAACTGAGTCGTTAAGTCATCGTTAGTCGTTACATGTAAATGTTGTTTTGAAACCTTTAGGTTAACGATCTTGTTGAATGTTGTTAACCCATTGTTTATTATAACAAATGAGATGTTAAATTGTTATATTATCATGATATTATGATATATAATATATCTTAGTATGATACATATACAGTTAAATGTCGTTACAACGATAATCGTTACATATATGTCTCGTTTCGAAATCATTAAGTTAGTAGTCTTATTTTTACATATGTATTTCATTGTTAATACACTTAATAATATATTTACTTATAATTTAACATAATTAACCAAGTGTATCAAAATCTTAATATGATTCATATGTACCTAGTAAGACGTTGTTATAACGATAATCGTTATATATATCGTTTTCGAGTTTTTTAAATTAATAGTCTCATTTTTATGTATATAACTCATTGTTAAAATACCTAATGAGATACATACTTATAATAAAATCATGTTAACTATATATATATATAACCATATATATGTCATCGTATAGTTTTTACAAGTTTTAACGTTCGTGAATCACCGGTCAACTTGGGTGGTCAATTGTCTATATTAAACCTATTTCAATTAATCAAGTCTTAACAAGTTTGATTGCTTAACATATTGGAAACACTTAATCATGTAAATAACAATTTCATTTAATATATATATATATAAACATGGAAAAGTTCGGGTCACTACATTACATTATTCCTCATACTTCACCAACTTTATTTCTTTCTTTAACTCTGCATTCTCCTCCAAAAGCTTCTTAATTTCACGATCCTTCTCATCCATACGAACCTCCACTCTCGCCACATGGCGAAGCAAACCTCCCAAGTTTCTCTCGGTATCTTTTCGCAGGCTCATGATCTCATACTTAGCAGCATCATCATAAGAAGGAGATCGGGCACTTTTCCTTGACGGGCCATCTTCGTTAAAATTGGCCGGGCGTTTCCCCTTGTCTTCAATTCTCGGGGTTGGATAGTAGTCGGGAGACTTAGGTAAAGTATTCGGACTGGTCTTTCAGTAGACCACCAAAGCCATAAGGTGGACTTTGGACAGGTCTTTCAGTGGAAGACCCTTTAGTATCTTCTTCGGTTGGCTTGAAGAGAGTTGGTTTATTAACGCTTGAGCTTGACATCCTAACATTAGGAAAGAGACTTTAATTAGAATCTTTAAGTCAAGTTTAGTAGAGAATAAGTGTTAAGATTATAAGGCAATCCTAAGTACTTTAAAGTCTAAGGCAGGAAAAGTTATAGTTTCCTAGATTGCTAAGGCACCCTACCTAGCAAATAAGGCACACATAAAGATGCAATCCTGGTTCTCTATAACAGCCTGATTATGCTCTGATACCAATCTATCACACCACCAATTAGAGCCTGGGTGAATGTGACATTAATATCAAATAAACCAACATATTATAATATACGAGAACAATACTAAATGATAAGAACAAACTTGATTGAGAGTACGCAGTGAAAAATGAATGTCGTTACAATAATGGAAATTACAATAAAGTAATTGTTTTAAATGCAAGAATAATAAATGCAATATCTCTTGATCCTAAGTCCAAGTAGCATCACATAAGCAGTAAGTAATTCAAGCTTGATCAATTGGCACCTAAGACAAACATGCTAAAGTGTCAACCAAAAAGGTTGAGTGAAGTTCATAGGTTTAACAAATATGTTTGATCGTTGTTTTAGACCACAAGATTTAGTTTATAAAGTTGATAATAATAATAATAATAATAACCATAAAACTAATAATAATATTAATAAATAATAATAATATCAATAATGTTAATAATAATTATGATTGTAACAATAATAATAACATTAATAAATAATAATAATAATAATAATAATAATAATAATAATAATAATTAATAAAGTAATACTTGATAATATTATATATATTATATATAATATATATACCTAATAAAAAAGGAACTAGACAGCTCAATCAGATCGAAGATGGAAAAACACGCAGGAGAGGAAAAAGAAGGTCACGGCCTAGGGTTTCATCGATTCATTTATCAAGCAATCGATCAAGTAGCAATCACCAATTTTAGTAGGTCATCGATTGATTTGTCGATCAGGAGAAGAACCCATTCACAAGAACATGAACCATGGAGATCATAATCCGACATCGTTAGCCTCCATCATCAATTAAACAGGAAATTGGTCCATCAATTGATTCAGTAAGTAATCGGTCTTTTGATATTCTATTAATTTCTTTAATCCTTTTATTTATTTTCTGTATACCTATTTGGTTGAACAAAAGCAATAATTAATGATGTTCTTGGTGAGTTTGATTGTGGTGATGTTTGTTTTGGTCAAAGGAAAACAAAAACCAGCAGTAGTTAGCTAACATAGGTGGTGTCTTGCTTCAAATAGGAACGGACAGCAGGTTGTAGCAGTAGTAAGTAAGAGTTCGATGGAAATGGTGATCGGTTTTGGTTGAAGATCGAAAACAGAACAGTGATCGGTAATTGATTTTTGTCATAATTCTTATTAGTTCTTGGTAATGATGATAGATATAGATGTTGTTGATTAAGAGGGGTTTGGTGTTTTGTTCTAATCAGGAATAGAAAGCGTACCATGATAGTTGAAATGTGTTCGGTTATGTTGCAGGTTAGACAGAAACATAAATGATGGTAGCAGTAGCAGTTAACAAGCAGTCAAATGGGTTGGTTATTTCGGCTGCACAAGTGACCAAATGGGTGTTTGGCTGGGTTTATTAATCGGTAGAAGAGAGGGGTTTCACGTCTGCAAAACAGGAAGTAATAAGGTAGCAGTGGCGATTAATAATGGTGGTTGTGGTGGTGATCTTGTTCAATGGTGGTGGAAGGGAGATATTGGTTGTTAACCACAGAAGAAGGGTGGTCGAAAGTAAAGTGATTGATGGTGGTGAATCACGGTGGTAGCTGTGGTAGTGGTGATGGTTTGGTGACAGATGGGATTGGTGACCGGTGGCTTTGGTGAGTGTCAAGGTTGATGAAAGTGTTTGGTTTCTATCTCCATTTATATGTTTATATGAATATCTATGTATGTATATAGAATAGTCAAAGTATGCAGAAGCACAATCGTGATGACTAAGATGGTTCTTAAGGTGATCATGGAGATTGATGGTTGGTTCATCGATGAGTTGCATTAGAGAGCAAGAAGAAAGATTTAAGGAGTAGAGAACAAATATATGTGTAAAAAAATATGAAGAAAAGGATTTAGTTTCATGTTGATACCTATATCTATGCAAGTGTATCAAATATAGGTAGATATATAAAAAAAAATCACAGCTGTAAAGTAATCTCAAATAATGTATGATGATGCGTTTACATATATCTGTCAAAGTGTTAATCCAAACAAAAATAGAAACATGAACAATAGATAGAGTTTAGACATGTTTGTATGCTTGTGTTTGGAAAGCACAAAAGAATAGGAGAGGGTGATGAGGATGATGTGAGGTAGTGAAGTATTTAAGTTACGTGAAATGAGTAATATGTAGGTAGAGATGTGGGTTCCATGCTATTGACAACAAAAACAAATGAACACCCATTTAGCCTGTTCTAGTTTTCTAGTGACCAAAATTCAATGTGTAACTTGCCTTTTAAAATATGGTTTTTGAACCTTTAAAAGGAAATTATTAAAATATTCACTTATTTTGTACACATATAATTTTGCTAATTATATCTTACCAAACATAAGATAAGAATGCTAATTAAGTTGAACGATTGTTTTAATAGTTTTTCCAAAATGGATAGGTTAGAACAACCCATTGAAACCATTGATTTCAAAACAAAGTTTGTTAACTGTTACGTAATGTTTCTTTGTAATAGTAATATTAAATTTAATAAGCGTACTCAAAGCTATTAATTATATATTAATACTTTATATACAAAAAAATATGTTTTACATTATATTTTATTACGTCGTAACATATATTACCTATATTTTGAAAACCAATAAATTAGTAGTATTAAATCGTATATGATAATTTTATGTTATTATATATACATATATTTATATTTATATGTATACACATTTATTTACAAATAATGGTTCGTGAATCGTCGAAACTGGTCGAGGTTAAATGAATGTATGTAAACAGTTCAAAAATTTTGAGACTCAACATTACAGACTTTGCTTATCGAGTCAAAATATTAAATCGTATCGAGAGTTTGGTTCAAAATTAGTTGAAATTTTCCGGGTCACTACAGATATACTTCCAATCACCCCTTTCCCTTCGAATGGCCATTTCAGGTCTAGGGGCTTGAGCTATAGGATCCTTTAAATCGGAAAATCCAAACCCTTCCGCCTAGAGTTTCGTAGAAACCATTCGTCAAGAAAGTTCGAAGATCTATATATATCCAAAAATGTTTCTATGTGTTATAATATAAGTAGTAGATTATAAGTGTAGTAATAGTAATAGTGTATAAATATTATATAGTAGTAATAGTAGTATTAGGGTTTCATTAATTAATTAGGTTTAATTAATTAAAGTAATTAATGATTAGGGTTTTGTAATAAATGATTAGGTTTAGGGTTTAGTCTAGTAATGATTAGGTAATGATTAGGATTTTATTAAATTAGGGTTTAATTAATGTATTAGGGTTTAGTAAATTAGGGTTTAATAATTAGGGTTAGGTTTAGAGTTTTAGTTAATGTAGTATAGTTTAGGTGTAATTAGGGTCTAATATATATATATATATATATATATATATATATATATATATATGTATATGTATATGTATATATTTCGTGTATATGTATATATTTCGTGTATATGTATATATATAGTATTTTTTTTATATGTACCGAATGTATATGTATATTTATAAAAATATTTTTTTTTACATGTATATATATATGTATCGATTTATGTATATGTATATATATATATATATATATATATATATATATATGTATATATATATATTTTTTTTTGTTTCCTTAATTAAACACAAACAAATCTTTTATCTAATTACCTAGGTTTTAAAGATCAAACCTCCTTTTCTTTTTTTTCTTTTTTTCGGTCGACATACACATACATACATATTTAATTATTTTTTTTCCTTTTTCATGCATATATAAATCTATGTGTGTTCATGTATATAATGTATATGTTTATGAATTAATAAGTTTGTAACATGAACATGAATTAAAACAAAGATCAAAGATTATGTAAATAAGTTAGGGTTTATGTTATACCTTTGAAGATTCGAAGAGGATTAACAAAGAAAGATGAAACACTTGAAGATTGAAGATCAAAGCACTCTAACAACTAAGAACACCTTGAAGATTCTTGAAGAACTTCGAAGAACACGAAGAACAACTTGAAGATCACTTGGAAAACCCTTGAAGGTGGTGGTGGATTTCGATGGTGGTGGTGTTGGGGTTTTCGGTTTTGAGCCAAAAATAGGGAGAGGGGAGAGAGATTTGAGAAAGAATTGTTGTTGTGATTTGGTACAATGAAAAGGTTTAGGTTAGGCCTCTATTTATAGGAGTGTTAGGAAAATTCTAGAATTATGGTTAGAGTTAGATTTACTTAGGGAACAAGTTAGCTTGAAGAGGGGGTTAAGAGTGTTGCTTAGGGCCGAAAATTGGGAGGGTAAAAGGGTAATTTTACCCTCTTAAAATCGGCTAGGATTTTAGGGGATTGGGGTTTAACTTTTTCACTTAAGTCCTTGTACTTTAATTTAGCTTAAATGGTTCTTAATTATCCAAGTTTAATTATTCTAAGTACACAAGTTTTAAAGTTATTTATTTGTTCACGAAAGTAAATAAGCTCATTATTTTTATCTTTTTATTAACTTTGTTAATTATTACATAAAGTTAATTATTATATTTTATAATTCTTAATACTTAACAATCGTTAATTAAGGTTTAATTGTTAAGTTTAATTATATAGTTGGGCATTTAATAAGAAAAAAATATAGAATGAAAAAATGAGGGTCGTTATATTTTAGATATTAGAGTTTAGATATTAGGGTTTATAGGGTTTAGATATTAGGATTTAGAAATTTAGTGTTTAGGGTTTAGATTTAGGATTTAGATTGAGTTTTTAACACGAACGGTTTACAGTTTAGGGTTTAGGGTTTAGGGTTTTTTTTTTTTTTTTTTGGATAAAGGGGCCAAATCCCCGGAAAAATGCATTAAAAATAAAAAGAATTACATCCAACATTTCGTAGGCCTATTTGGGATTTTTAGTGTACATCCCAAGCTAATACATCTAAACGTAAGCCTACTAAAAACAAAAAATAAATCCACCTAATATTTACAATTAAAAAACTAAAATAACAAAATTCAGATGCTTCAAAACTGGTCCATGAAACCCCACAACACTTTATCCATCTTGAACTTGATCCATAATTCTTGATCCAATAGACCCAAAACACCTCCTCCAAAAAACCCATATTATTTAAGAAAATATTCCAGATGCAATCTCAGTCCAAACAATACGTCTTCACTCTTAGCCACCAAAACCACATAAGTACCGGCCCAAGTATACCAAAAATAACAGCCTAATGTAATCTTTTATCAAATAATGCCCAAATCCAAATTCATCTTCTATAAATTGATCCATTGACTTACATAACATTTTTTCTATATACTTGATGAACCTCTGATCTCTAAATGTATCAGATGTCACCAAAACATTCCCAACATAATAATTCAAAAGAACACAGTGCTGGCCCACATCCCTTAACCATTGAAAATGTAGAACGAAGAAATAGAAGCTGCAGCAAATTGAAACCATGCCAAATTTGACAATACAATACAAATCCAAATACCAACAGAAGCAATATTCATGACCCAAACCTATGCACCAGCAGCAATTTTGATCCATAATAGATATATATGCAAATATAACCCAAATACACGCAACAGCAACAAAATCGCCCATATCCAAAAAACAATGTGATGTAAACCAAGAATCAAAAGGCACCCATTCCCCAACACCAACCAGAAGTAGCAAAGAAGACCCATAATAGTATTGCAGGTGCAAACACTACCCAAACCACAATGGCAGCAGCAAAAATAACCATCATAGAGACACATATCAGACTTCATAAACATATAACAGCAACCCACATACAGATGACAAAAGTTATAATGACCCAGAATAGTTCTACTAATGCAAAAATGACCCAAAATCAACCTTCCACTGCAATGTTGACCCATTATAGAAAATAGATAACATATAAAGCCCAAAATGGAACTGATAGTACATAAGACCCTATGAATCCAGCAGCAGCAATTGATGAAACTCAAAGACAATATGAACCAGTAGGAACAGACAAACACTAACCCTAGACTCACAAGGTACCTGAATGAATGTAGTACCTTTAAATCAGCATTTTGATAAGTCTGATTTAGACCATGGGAGCCTGACCAACATATAAACATCCTTAATTGCAGCCACCACTTCAAAATTTGAGAACAGCAACCACAACCAGTTCTTGCATGCAATTTCAGTCTATATGATGCCATCTCACCTTCAAAAGAATAGCTAGGAACAAAGGACACACAAGGAATAAAAGTGAACATTTTTACCATCCTTATAGCTCCTTTAAAAAAGAGAGCTATGCCACCATGTCCATGCATACTCACCAATTTCTCCACCCTAATGCAACAAAACTCAACTATGATAATTGTTATAAAAAACCACACTAGCTTGGGAATAAAAGCAAACCAGTGGTTTTGTGACCTGAAGCACATCACAGTCAACATGTAAAAACAAAAAATAGTTGCAAACTCTACCCATTTCCACCTTATAAATCCAAAACCTAAATAGTTACCAAGACCAGACACTGACACAAGCACAAAAGAGTACCAAAGCAGATGTAGCACTCTGTTATCAATCCAAAAATGAGATTGACCAAAAAAGTGGTAGCCTAAGACATACACATGATTCATCAACTGCATCCTACCAATAATAATAAAGAGCACTCTTCTACAGTATACCCTAGATGCCAGTTTCACCATATATATATTCCTATCTCACCTCCAAAGAAAGGAAAGCACGCAAAGTCTTCAAAAGCAAACCAGGGTTAAGGGTTTGGTATTTTGGGTTTAGGGACTAAACCTAAAACCCCAAACCCCAAACTCTAAACCCTAAACCCTAAACTCTAAATCGGGCTAAATTTTACATCACAAAACATGAAAAAAATACGTTAACATTATTCACGATCAATATTATCTTGAATGTTATTTTTGTCGATCGTTTTTTCGCCTAAATAATAACATTCATCACAACGTGTCTTTTTTAAATGTTCATATTTTCGTGTGATCTTGATGCCTGAATAAAAAAATTAAAAAAAAACAACGATTTTTTTTTTGCTTCCCCCGATTGGTTGCTTCCCCATTGATCCTGCCTATATATATATATATATATATATATATATATATATATATATATATATATATATATATATATATATATATATATATATATATATAGTGGTAGGATCAAGGGGGAAGTAACCAATCGGGGGGAAACGATTTTTTTTTTTTTGAAAAAACTTTGTTCATGAACATTATAGATTGGATGAAAATATGAACATTTAATAAAGAAAATTTGTGATAAATGTTTTTATTTTGACGGAAAAACGCTCAAAGAATTAATATATAACAATTATCGTGTTTTCGAGCGTATGTTGAGATTTTAGATATTAGGGTTTAGGTATTAGGATTTAGATATTAAGGTTTAGATATTATGGTTTATAGGGTTTAGAAATTTAGGGTTTAGGGTTCAGATTTAGGGTTTAGATTTATAATATAGATTGAGAAATTAACACGAACGGTTTAGAGTTTAGGGTTTAGGGTTTAGGGTTTTGAGTTTAGGGACTAAACCCAAAACACTAAACCCTAAACCCTAAACTCTAAATCGGGCTAAATTTTACTTCACAAAACATGAAGAAAAAAAACGTTAACATTCTTCACGAACAATATTATCTTGAATGTTATTTTGGTCGATCGTTTTTCCGCCTAAATAATAACATTCATCACGAAGTGTCTTTTTTAAATGTTCATATTTTCGTGTGATCTTGATGTATGAATTTTTTTTTTCTAAAAAAACTAAAATAAAAAAAAAATTGCTTCCCCCCGATTGGTTACTTCCCCATTGATCCTGCTTATATATATATATATATATATATATATATATATATATATATATATATATATATATATATATATATATATATATATATATATATATATATATATATATATATATATATATATATATATATATATATATATATATATTGTGACGACCCTGAAAATTTTGACTAATTTTAAATCAAACTCTAGATACGATTTAATATATTTTGACACGATAAGAAAAGTCTGTTAGGTTGAGTCTCAAAAATTTTGAACGGTTTCATATATGCAATTACCCTTCAACTATATCCGACGATTCACGAACCATTAATTGTAAATAAATGTGTATACATATAAATATAAATATAAATATATATATATATATATATATATATATATATATATATATATATATATATATATATAATAACTTAAAATAATTATATACGATTTAATCGTTAGAACTGAAAATATAAAATAATATACGATATAATTGTTATAAAAATAAATCTATATATATATATATATTGAGAGAGAGTATATCAAGTATAATTATTTAAAAATTGTAATACTCGATGGACGTTTCGATTATTATTTAGAGAAGTTTATATATATATATATATATATATATATATATATATATATATATATATATATATATATATATATATATATATATATATATATATATATATATATATATATATATATATATATATTGAGAGAGAGAGTATATCAAGTATAATTATTTAAAAATTGTAATACTCGATGGACGTTTCGATTATTATTTAGAGAAGTTTAATTCGAACTTATATGATTTTAAAATAAACGGTGATTCGAAAATGAGTAATATAAAGTATAGGCTTATTAGAAATGTATTTATGAACTAACTATTAAATGTTAACACTTTTTATATTTTACCTGTGATCGAGAGCGGAAAATTGATTTAAATTTTATTTTAAACAATTAATGACCGATTCTTATAAAATAATGATTAGAATAAATAAAGATAATTACTGTAAAAATTTGGGATTTTTCTGTGTACTTTCATCCATTAATAATGGAACACGATGTACCACTCCTTGAAGACTGTCGATAGGATATTTTCAATCACTTATCACGGATGGTGATGTGATAGCAGAGGCGTACGAAGTATACTATTATAGTTTACTACAATATACTATTAAATACGATACAATTTTACACAAGTTATTTATTTATTTATAAAATGGATATACTTAAACCTTGCTACAACACTTATAGGCAGTGTACCTAATCGTAGAGTAGTGTAGTTTTTAGTAAGTCCGGTTCGCTCCACAGGGATACATCTGAGTTTAACACTATATTTTTCAATACTATATTTGTATATAAATATATATATATATATATATATATATATATATATATATATATATATATATATATATATATATATATATATATATAAGTAGTATTATTATTATAAAGGGGGGTTTTTACCGTTTAATGACCGGTTTGTCGATTTTAAGTCTTATATCACAGTCAAAACCTAATGCAAAATATTAAATATAAATATAACTTATTTTAAAGCGTAAAGTAAATGACGATAAATAAAAGTACAATAATTAGAAATACAAGTAACGCGTAAAAATAAAAGTGTGATAATTTAAAGTACGATAAATAAAATGTCAATAAATAAAAGTACGATGAGATATAAAATAAAGGAATTATGCTTTTTTAAACTTCCATAATCATGATGTTTGACGTGTTGATTTTAATTTATTACCATGAGTTAATTATCCTTTGTCCTGGATTATTTGATAAATCCATCTGGTTTTGTCCATAATAGTCCATCGGTGATAATTATAAAGTGCGAGGGTCTTCGCCAAATTAACCTTATACCCAAAGTCAAATATTCCAACTAATTGGGGATTTAAATCGTAATAAGGTCTTAATACTTTGTTTAATGATTACACCAGGTTATCGACTGCGTGTAATCCAAGATTTTAATACTTTATTAACAATTACACCAATTACCCTTGAATGTAATCCACCCCTGTTTTAATGAGTCCATTGACTATTAATCCATCCCCGTGTCCGGTCAAATGAACAATTGTTAGTATTTATAAATATCCCGCCCACCGTACCCAGTCAAGCGTATGTGATTATATATAAATACGTCAAGTTGTAAATCTCCATCTTAAATTAACAAGATATCATTTAGTTAATTAAATATAAAGCCCATTAATAGCCCATAGTCCAATTTTCACAAGTGTCGGTCTTTTGTCCAAACTCCAATTATGGTCCAAAGCCCAATAACCCAGTCTTTAATATTTAGTCCAACATCACGATTATTTCGGCTTAAATAAACATAATACTAACTTAGCTACGAGACATTAATTTAAAAAGGTTGAACATAACTTACAATGAGTATTTATCGTGTTACACTGACAGAGTTTCGACTTACAAACCTTAAAACATTCGCTATAATAACCTTATTATTATTAACTTAATATTAAAATTATAATTATAAAATATAAATATAAATATATTGAAAGAGAGACAGAGAGTTGATGATGAAAAATCTTGTTGAAGTGTGTAAAACTTGTCCAATTTCATTCCAATTTATAGACCTGACCACCCTTTCCATGCCACGCGATTGCATGAAATTTTAGCTTCCAGGCCATGCGATCGCATGGCCGCCTTATACTGGTCACAATGCAACTTAAACGTGGGTTGCTCATATTTATTTAATATATAATATAATATATATAATTTTATATAATTATATATATATTATATTATATTCTTGTGCATAGGTGACTTGTAATTTTAGGTCCGTTGCGTCGCGCGTTGATAGTTGGTTCAGGTCTCAGTTTCGGATTTTCGAACGTTCTTTCGTACGCTTAGATATCTAGTATTTTGCATTACGCGACTTGTACTTTTGTAATTTTTAGACGTTTCTTATCAATAAATTGAACCACTTGAATTGTATCTTGTACATTTGAGCTTTTTGGTCATTTACGTCTTCAAATCGTTGATTCTGTCTTTTGTCTTCACCTTTTATTATTTAAACGAATATCACTTATAAATAGAACAATTGCAACTAAAAGCTTGTCTTTCTTGAAGGATAATGCTATGAATATATGTTCGTTTTTAGCATTATCAAATATTCCCACACTTGAGTGTTGCTTGTCCTCAAGCAATATATAACTTTACTAGAATCACTTCTTTATTCTTCACACTTTGTATATCAGTAATTTTAATACGGCGGTATGAACAATGATAGTAAAATTGTGGTTTACAGTCCCACATGACTATAAAAATTTAGATCCTTTAGGAAATTAGATCTTTATGAAAACATTTGATTTTTTTTTAAATTCATTCTAGCTTTTACCCTAGATAAGTTTTCTGATTTGACCCTCCATCGGTGTTGCAACATATTTTTGTGGATCAATATTTTGGTTAAAACTTTTAGGTCCGTGTAATCCACTTCTATCCCTGTATCGGAAAGCAAACATCCAGTTTACTTGTTCCGTATATTATCTTTCGGTAAACTATCGTCCGGTTGTAATGAAAAGCGATGAACAAGGAACTGTTAAGGCAATGTCTAATTGAAACGCCCCATCCTAATCCATCCGGACAAATTCCATATCGATTATAAACGATTCATAATAGTTGGTTACATCGCGAAGTACTTGACCTCTAAATGATACATTTTACAAACATTGCCTTCATTTTTTAAAAGACAAACTTTCATTTCATCGAAAGTTGACAGGTATGCATACCATTTCATAATATCCAACCATAAATGACCTAATCCGTCATTTACTTAATAATCTCTAATGAACTTCAATGACTCGAATGCAACGTCTTTTGAAATATGTCATGAATGACTCCAAGTAATATCCTTAAAATGAGCTAATGCACAGCGGAATATTTCTTTCAAACCTGAGAATAAACATGCTTTCAAGTGTCAACTAAAAGGTTGGTGAGTTCATTAGTTTATAGTAATCATTTCATTTTCATCATTTTAATAGACCACAAGATTTTAAATATTACAAAACGTGCAGAAGTCCCATTCCAACTGCATAAAAAAAAAATATCTTTCATATGAAGAATACCTGGTGAGGATTCAAAATATAATAGTAACCATCTGTGCCGGTCTTTCACCCCACGGCTGAATACATGTGCCTTCAAAATATAGAACCTCTGTGCCGGTCTTTACACCCCACGGCTGAACACATGTTTATAAAATATAGGACAACCGGTGCCAAAATGTCGTAAATAATGAACCATCCACCCTGCTCGGGAGCTTACACGCTCTAACAGAAACCGGGGGCTAATGCGTGTCATAATAATCAACCCCAATCCCAGATATTTCTATCATAGAATGCAGTTAAGGTACTTGTGTCTATTGCATCAAACATTTATAAAAGCGCATGTATTCTCAGTCCCAAAAATGTAAAGAGTAAAAAGGGAATCAAATGAAACTCACCATACTGTATTTTGTAGTAAAAATACATATGACAATAATGAACAATGCAGGGTTGGCCTTGGATTCACGAACCTATATCAAGTATATATATTAACACATATAATTGTACTCAAGTAATTTCACCTATTAATATATATATATATATATATATATATATATATATATATATATATATATATATATATATATATATATATATATATATATATATATATATATATATATAGTGTTGTAGTTATATAAAATTCATACTAGATCGCAATTATTTACATATTTTATTTATTATACATTAAATTGTATGATGTCTATATTTGTTCTGTATATATAATTAATGTTTATAGTTATATCAATATATACATATATAATTAGTACTATATCAATCATTTGTTATATGTATCACTTAAAAAAATGTTAATATGATTAATATATACTTATATGTAATAAATATATTTTTATATTCATAAAATTTAGTTGTCATAAAAATAATGATAATAATATAATTTTTTTAAAAAATAGTTTTACTAAACATGATAAATTTTGTAATAATGATTATACTAATACTAATAATAAGAATGATAATAATAATAATAATAATTCCAATAATGATAATTATATTGATAATAGTAATAATTAGAATAATAATAATAATAATAATAATAATAATAATAATAATAATAATAATAATAATAATAATAATAATAATAATAATAATAATAATAATAATAATAATAATGATAAATGAGTTATATATATTTATACTTTTATCTTTATCACTTATAACTTAATTATTATTTTTAATCATTTTTAATATGATATTTGTTTTCAAAAAAAAAAAAATTATCTTTTATTATACCTATATTTATTTCGTACAATAAATTTAATCACACCTATGTTATATTTACTTTAATATGGTCAATAATAAATTCCTAACACTTCAATATTTAAATCATAATCCTAATATCATAATACCAATTATAATAAATAATAATAAATAATAATAATAATAATTATTATAATAATAATAATAATAATAATAAGAAATAAATGTGTATACCCTTAAAAATCTCCTTTAAAAAGAATTGCCCATGGCGGAGCTCGAACCCGGGACCTCTCGCATACCCGTTAATATCCCACACCACTCCACTGATTCAGCTATTCCGTTTTTAATACCAAATTAAATTCATATAACCCATATCTCGACCCAACCAGAATTCGACCCAAGAGGAAAACACATCTTGGCCTAACAATGCAATCAATTGCTCGGCCCAACAGTCAAATAAATTGTAGCCGGCTTTAACAATCAACTAAGCCCAATTACAAATCAGAAAGTGTTTTAGTTTGGAACTTTGACGGCAGGAAATAAAAAAAAATTCGCTGGTATTCCTCTTCTCATCACCATTACCTCATCATCCATTAATCAAGCCATTGTCATAATTATCCCATAACGTTATTGTGTATCACTTTATAAACACAAGTGGGTAATATTTTTGGGTAACTTTCGGTCCAAATAAAAAGCAACAGCGAATATAAATGATTAAAGGCAGCAGTCTTGAGCAATATAAAGAATGAGGTTTTCAAATTTTCTGGTTTTGATATGGTTGGTGATAGTTGTCGAGCAGAAACAGACTAAGGAGGCTGCAGTTTTTGAATGAAATAGTAAGGGTTATAATGGTTTCAATGGTGACGTGGTGTTGAAAGGTTTCATTAAAAGAAAAAAAATGACAAGAAGGAAGTGTTGATCGGGTTATCTCCTCATTCCCTTCGTACAATAACAAAAAAAAAATATATATATATTGAACACCAAATGGAGATAGGTTGTAACAGGTTGTTTAAGGCCAGTTGTATATGATAGAAGGTGGTGTTTATTGTAGTGGTTTTGACAGAAAACAGATACATATAAGTAGCGAGTGACAGCTGCAAGAATACGTTTAACAGAAAGCTGTAGCAGCATGAGTACGTTCGATGATGGTTGTTCATCAAATCGAAAACAGAAAGGAATTACTGCAGTCATCGTTGGTGATCAGGTGGTGGCTGTTGTGGAGGTTTCTTGGTGAACTTCGTATGAAACAAAAACAGACAGGAACGGGTATTAAGTGTGTTATGTTTGATAGTACAATTCAATTAAATCACAGATAAACAGAAGGGAGCCATGGTAAGTACTAATGGTTCAATGAATATCGAATCAAGGAGGCGTTGTGGGTTTGTTCTTGACAGGAAATAGAAGTGGAAGTTGGCGATTGAATATGGTGATTGTTATGGTTCTTCATTGAATCAAAAGAAAAAAATATATATAAATACGTATTGCAAGTTGTTGATAATGATCAATGAGTGTCAAGGGTGGTGATGATTGGTTGATGATGGTGGTTCACAAAGATGAAAAAGATAGTGAGGGAGAGAGAGGGCGGATATGGTGACCATGGAGATGACAGTTAGAGTGGTGAAAGGTGACCGGTGGTGGCTTGGTGGTTTAGGCTATTTAGGATCGAACAAAAATGGGGGAATGTGGTAAACAATAAGTACACAACTTGTGAGAATTCGTTTGATCTATATCAGATTATGAATTGTCATAAAATTGTTGGAGTAGACAAGTTTATTAAAGTTGAAATTGACCCTAAACAGATTTTGGATCTGTAATGTAGATGAAATGGACAGAAGATTCGATTAGGAAAAAGAAGATAAGGAAAAGAAACAGATTTTATTATCATCCTGATGTCAAATGATTCCCCAATGATTCCAGTCAATTAGGAATAAGGAAATAAGAAAAATGTAAAAGTTGATGTGGATCCCTATCAGAATTTATCTTGTATCCGTGACTTGAGATCGACATGTAACATATTGGAGACAGAAACAAGAATCAACCACAGTTAGATAGGGATTTAAATCAAATTTTGTAGTTATCTGTTTGTTAATTTATACTTAATAAATATTAATAATAAATATATTAATATAAATAATAATACTTATAATAATTACATTAATAAAATAAATAACGATAATGATAATTAAAAATGATAATAATAATATATTGTA
The DNA here is from genome assembly GCF_046630445.1 of Rutidosis leptorrhynchoides. Lineage (NCBI taxonomy): Eukaryota > Viridiplantae > Streptophyta > Magnoliopsida > Asterales > Asteraceae > Rutidosis > Rutidosis leptorrhynchoides. Next base: position 193,785,593 of record NC_092341.1, on the reverse strand, counting down.
TTATCTTTATAAAAGTAATAATAATGATATTAATATAACAACTATATTTTTAACTTATAATTACATTTAATATATAATATTACAATTTATTAATTATGTAATATTATATCATGTATTATATGATAACATTTATTGAATATTGAATATTTATACATTTTATATTTATTATAATATACATATAATATTAATTATGTATAGAATTTATATATATATATATATATATATATATATATATATATATATATATATATATTTATTTACACACAATTGTTCGTGAATCGTCGGGATTAGTCAAAGGGTATTTGAATATATGAACACAGTTCTAAAATTTTCGAGACTTAATATTACAGACTTTGCTTATCGTGTCGGAAACATATAAAGATTAAAGTTTAAATTTGATTGGAAATTTCCGGGTCATCACAGTACCTACCCGTTAAAGAAATTTCGTCCCGAAATTTGATCGAGGTCGTCATGGATAACTATGAAAATGTTTTCATGACGAATAAGAGTTGATAAATAGAGTTTTATCATCATTGAGAAATATAGATAAAACAATTTGATAACGCGAAGAGTATTAGTGAAGCTATCGCAAGAGAGTGAAATGAGTAAATGTATATTCGTTTTAATCGATGACGTAGTTATGATTGATTTCCGAAATTCATGGGATTTAAAGAAAATCTTCGTAATAAGATTTGGTTCTTCGACGATTAAGGAAAATCAGGATCTTCTTTGATTAAATGCAATAATCTGTTTCAATTGCTCTGTCGGGTATTTCACTATAAATCCACCCCCTTTTGTTTCCTTATTTTCACAATTCACACCTCTTATTCTTTCTCCTCAATTCATACTTTAAAACATTCGTTAATATGCTTCATCCCATTCTGATCCTTGATATCCTCCTAACTTTCATATCTGTCATTCTTCTCTTTCATCTACCACCAGAGGATTTTATTCACTTCTACTATTACCTTGGGGTTATAGTATTTTTTAATTTTCCCGTGCTTTTACGTGGCAATACGTATTGATATGCACGGTTTGTAATTTATGTGTTGTTGTCGAGCTTTATATTTTCTTTTATATTCAAGAGTTCCATACTTTTGTCTTCTCTTCCCGACTTCAAATCAAGCGAATAATGGTCCAGTATTTGTATATATGAAATTTAGAATGAACATGGTTAAAGTTTTAAGAAGGAATTTGTAATGGCACGATCTTGATTTGGTAAATTACCAGAATATCCGAAAAGATAGTACTATTAAGAAGATATGTTCGTAATATGTTTAGAGATTGGGTAGAATGTAAGAGTCGTGTAAATGGCACATGATGATGGTACTGCTCTGTGAATCATCACGTTCCATTAGAAACTCAACATGAATTACTGTAATATAATCACGTTGATCAAGTATCATTATATTATACTAACTCATGCATCAGTTCCCAACACTACTTCAAAACATTCATAATTTAAGTTCGAATTTTTCAGAATTTAGAAACTAACACAGTTTCCTTTTATGATATAACACAGATAGCGCGGAGAGATAATTAATATCGGACGAGAATATTTATGAAGATATCTTCAGAAATATTGAGGATATTTACAATGAAAGATACGATAATATCTTGGAATGTTAGAACCAAATTGTGATGAAGAAATTCATTCACGATGATTTAGAGCGGTTAAGGAGTAAGGTATTCGCTAAAGATTTCATCAGAAATAGAATCATCAGGATTCTTTAAATACAGGGTTTGGTCCTTGTATTTATCCTTGGTCTCCTTCATGTTTGCTCGATTCATTTTTCAGAACTCAGAAATCTGATTCGTAAGCTAGAGTGCTTTTCAGAATTTCAGAATGAAAGTTCATAATTCTATGAGATAAATGTTATATGTATACATATAACTGTTGACGTAGAAACGCTGCGAGATTTGAACTACTGATTGCTAATTCTCGGTAATTGATGACAACTCTCGTTATAAGATACGGATAAGTATATGATAGGGTTTTTAATGAACAAATATAATGATTCTTCGGAGAGGCTTGAGTAAATGAGTAATAAAGTTGCTGGTAAGTTTAATGCTAATGTGGTGGAATATAAATAGTTCCCCGGTAACGATGATGAAGGGGTAAGTTTTATAATAGGGTTTATTCGAATGAAAAACTTGAAGTTGATTTGCTGGAGCTGTCACAAAATTGGCTAATTTGAAAAGAAATTGCGTTGTTATTTTTGAAAATAACAATGCCAAAGAAGCTAGCACAGATGCGTGTTAAACATTTATACAGGTTCCGAGAATTTTTCAGGTGCATAACTATATGCATCAATCTCTTCTTCCGTAGATGAATTGCGGTTGGTTCATCCTCTCAATTGAGGTGTTTTCACGAATTACGAAAGGTTTGAACGCAGATTGTAATCGTCAAGATACAAACGGGGTTTAAGATGAAATCAAGTGGCAACTTGAAGGAATGTTTAACTGTAGAAGGTGTAACTTATTAACAATATTTTAAATCAAAATGTGTTATAATTAATGTTTCCTACTCTTTTAATACGTTCTATTTGTCCAATGATAGTAGTCCAATGCTAGCAGTCCAATAGTTCAATAGTTCAATAGTTTCACCAAAACTAGTATATTTTAAGGAAATAGTCATATAGGAATAGTTAGCTAGGAACAGTTAACTAGGATTTGGTTAATATAGTTTTAATGTCTTACGTAGTTACCTAATTGGTTACTAATCAATTCTATTTTTGTTCATTATTTTCTTCATTATGCCACTTGTCAAATCTTGGCTTGGATTCTGATCGGTCAAAATCCGAATATGAAATTGAACTTGGATAAAAATAGTTGTTCTCTGGTGAACGGATACGTATATGTGTAAATTTGAGCAGTGTTGTTAATGACTGCTGAATCTGAATTGAAGAATGTACAGTGTAACTTATTAATGTGAAATTTAATATTCCTCGGGTATTACCTACCCGTTAAAATATTTTCACCATTAACAGTTTGTATAAAAGAATTTTTTTTATCACAATCTTTATGAAAATATATATACATATATATTTTCTTCAGATGTAATCATGGATTTATTGAGTCAATATAATATTAGACTCATTTGATTTTCGGTTTGAGCTAGAATAAGTAATCTCTAAAACTATTAGGATCCACATATTCTTCGCAGAATATTAATGAAGTTATGGATCAATACTTCATTGTTGTTGTTGTTGGTACTCCTTGGTATCTATGGTGCGTATGATGTTGATGTTCGTGGAACAGATCGTGAAATTGAGGCTTGGGATGCGGATGTGATTGTTGGTGGTACTGTTGATGCCAGTAATGTTGCTGAAGCTGGTACATTTTGCACCATATTTTTCAAGGCTACAACTCGGGTGTGAAGCTTGTTGACTTCTTTGATTACTCCGGGATGATTGGCGGTTGGAACAAGCAGATGTATAAGGTTTTGAATTTGAGATAGTATATAATCATAGCGAGATCTTCGAAAAATGAAGGTAAAAAATGGTGTTTCGGATTGGTTCGCCGGTGAGTGCTTCAGGTTCTTCGCCAAGAGGTGAATTTGGTTGATGGAAAGTATCGTCTTCTTCTCGTCTCCATTGATTATGTCGACTACGAACTCATCAGATGAATTGGGGATAGCTGATTGATTGAGTCTTTCTGGTGACACTGCTTTTGGAGCTGGAGTGGGATTCCATATCGGAATCCGAGGGACTTGAACTAGTGGTGAGTTCCATTGCGTACAATTGAATAAAGGATTTTTTTTTTTTGATATGAAATGATTTTCGACTATCGAATGGTATTCGAATTACATAGAATACCTATACATAGTACAGAAGGTCCCGTAGATTACGAAGGGAATTAAGGAAACGTGTCAGATAAATTCTACAGTAACAGATACGCTAAGATATGAATTAGCAGATACATTAAGATATGAATTTTGTCTATACACTATTCATGCAATCAATGCAGTAAGACGTGTTTAGACTAAGAATGATAAGCAGGTAATTTTCGACAAGAAATGATAAGCAAAACTTTTGACATGCAGACCAGGTTCAAGTCCAGACTCATGAATATAACCTAACAACTACTAGGTCGAAGTTCAGACTTCATTAATGTATCCTAACAACTACCTGTTAGACATACTAATGCAGACCTGGTTCGCTAAGACCACCGCTCTGATACCAACTGAAATGCCCCGTCCTAATCCATCCAGACGAAATCCATATCGATTATAAACGATTCATAGTAGTTGGTTACATCGCGAGGTACTTGACCTCTAAATGATACATTTTACAAACATTGCATTCGTTTTTTAAAAGACAAACTTTCATTTCATCGAAAGTTGACAGGTATGCATACCATTTCATAATATCCAACCATAAATGACCTAATCCGTCATTTACTTAATAATCTCTAATGAACTTCAATGACTCGAATGCAACTTCTTTTGAAATATGTCATGAATGACTCCAAGTAATATCCTTAAAATGAGCTAAAGCACAGCGGAAGATTTCTTTCAAACCTGCGAATAAACATGCTTTCAAGTGTCAACCAAAAGGTTGGTGAGTTCATTAGTTTATAGTAATCATTTCATTTTCATCATTTTAATAGACCGCAAGATTTTAAATATTACAAAACGTGCAGAAGTCCCATTCCAACTGCACAAAAAAAATATCTTTCATATGAAGAACACCTGGTGAGGATTCAAAATATAATAGTAACCATCTGTGCCGGTCTTTCACCCCACGGCTGAATACATGTGCCTTCAAAATATAGAACCTCTGTGCCGGTCTTTACACCCCACGGCTGAACACATGTTTATAAAATATAGGACAACCGGTGCCAAAATGTCGTAAATAATGAACCATCCACCGGGCTCGGGAGCTCACACGCTCTAACGGAAACCGGGGGCTAATGCGTGTCATAATAAACAACCCCAATCCCAGATAATTCTATCATAGAATGCAGTTAAGGTACTTGTGTCTATTGCGTCAAACATTTATAAAAGCGCATGTATTCTCAGTCACAAAAATGTAAAGAGTAAAAAGGGAATCAAATGAAACTCACCATACTGTATTTTGTAGTAAAAATACATATGACAATAATGAACAATGCAGGGTTGGCCTTGGATTCACGAACCTATATCAAGTATATATATTAACACATATAATTGTACTCAAGTAATTTCACCTATTAATATATATATATATATATATATATATATATATATATATATATATATATATATATATATATATATATATATATATATATATATATATATATATATATATATATATATATATATATATATATATATATATATATATATATATATATATATATTTATTATACATTAAATTGTATGATGTCTATATTTATTCTGTATATATAATTAATGTTTATAGTTATATCAATATATACATATATAATTAGTACTATATCAATCATTTGTTATATGTATCACTTAAAAAAATGTTAATATGATTAATATATACTTATATGTAAAAAATATATTTTTATATGCATAAAATTTAGTTGTCATAAAAATAATGATAATAATATAATTTTAAAAAAAAATAGTCTTACTAAACATGATAATTTTTGTAATAATGATTATACTAATACTAATAATAAGAATGATAATAATAATAATAATTCCAATAATGATAAATATATTGATAATAGTAATAATCAGACTAATAATAATAATAATAAAAATAATAATAATAATGATAAATGAGTTATATATATTTATACATTTATCTTTATCACTTATAACTTAATTATTATTTTTAATCATTTTTAATATGATATTCATTTTCAAAAAAAAATTATCTTTTATTATACCTATATTTATTTCGTACAATAAATTTAATCACACCTATGTTATATTTACTTTAATATGGTCAATAATAAATTCCTAACACTTCAATATTTAAATCATAATCCTAATATCATAATACCAATTATAATAAATAATAATAAATAATAAATAATAATAATAATAATAATAATAATAATAATAATAATAATAATAATAATAATAATAATAAAAAGAAATAAATAAATGTGTATACCCTTAAAAATCTCCTCTAAAAAGAATTGCCCATGGCGGGGCTCGAATCCGGGACCTCTCGCATACCCGTTAATATCCCACATCACTCCACTGATTCAGCTATTCCATTTTTAATACCGAATTAAATTCATATAACCCATATCTCGACCCAACCAGAATTTGACCCAAGAGGAAAACACATCTTGGCCCAACAATGCAATCAATTGCTCGGCCCAACAGTCAAATAAATTGTAGCCGAATTTAACAATCAACTAAGCCCAATTACGAATCAGAAAGGGTTTTAGTTTGGAACTTTGACGGCAGGAAATAAAAAAAATTCACTGGTATTCCTCTTCTCATCACCATTACCTCATCATCTATTAATCAAGCCATTATCATAATTATCCCATCATGATATTGTGTATCACTTTATAAACACAAGTGGGTAATATTTTTGGGTAACTTTCGGTCCAAAGAAAAAGCAACAGCGAATATAAATGATTAAAGGCAGCAGTCTTGAGCAATATAAAGAATGAGGTTTTCAAATTTTCTGGTTTTGATATGGTTGGTGATAGTTGTCGAGCAGAAACAGACTAAGGAGGCTGCAGTTTTCAAATGAAATAGTAAGGGTTATAATGGTTTCAATGGTGACGTGGTGTTGAAAGGTTTCATTAAAAGAAAAAAAAAATGACAAGAAAGAAGTGTTGATCGGGTTATCTCCTCATTCCCTTCGTACAACAACAAAAAAAAAATATATCGAACACCAAATGAAGATAGGTTGTAACAGGTTGTTTAAGGCCGGTTGTAGATGATAGAAGGTGGTGTTTATTGTAGTGGTTTTGACAGAAAACAGATACATATAAGTAGCGAGTGATAGCTGTAAGAATTCGTTTAACAGAAAGCTGTAGCAGCATGAGTACGTTCGATGATGGTTGTTCATCAAATCGAAAACAGAAAGGAATTACTGCAGTCGTCGTTGGTGATCAGGTGGTGGCTGTTGTGGAGGTTTCTTGGTGAACTTCGTATGAAACAAAAACAGACAGGAACGGGTATTAAGTGTGTTATGTTTGATGGTACAATTCAATCAAATCACAGATAAACAGAAGGGAGCCATGGTAAGTACTAATGGTTCAATGAATATCGAATCAAGGAGACGTTGTGGGTTTGTTCTTGACAGGAAATACAAGTGGAAGTTGGCGTTTGATTATGGTGATTGTTATGGTTCATCATTGAATCAAAAGAAAAAAATATATATAAATACGTATTGCAAGTTGTTGATAATGATCGATGAGTGTCAAGGGTGGTGATGATTGGTCGATGATGGTGGTTCACAAAGATGAAAAAGATAGTGAGGGAGAGAGAGGGCAGATATGGTGACCATGGAGATGACAGTTAGAGTGGTGAAAGGTGACCGGTGGTGGCTTGGTGGTTTAGGCTATTTAGGATCGAACAAAAATAGTGGAAGGTGGTAAACAATAAGTACACAACTCGTGAGAATTCGTTTGATCTATATCAGATTATGAATTGTCATAAAATTGTTGGAGTAGACAAGTTTATTAAAGTTGAAATTGACCCTAAACAGATTTTGGATCTGTAATGTAGATGAAATGGACAGAAGATTCGATTAGGAAAAAGAAGATAAGGAAAAGAAACAGATTTTATTATCATCCTGATGTCAAATGATTCCCCAATGATTTCAGTCAATTAGGAATAAGGAAATAAGAAAAATGTAAAATTTGATGTGGATCCCTATCAGAATTTATCTTGTATCCGTGACTTGAGATCGAAATGTAACATATTGGAGACAGAAACAAGAATCAACCACAGTTAGATAGGGATTTAAATCAAATGTTGTAGTTATCTGTTTGTTAATTTATACTTAATAAATATTAATAATAAATATATTAATATAAATAATAATACTAATAATAATTACATTAATAAAATAAATAACGATAATGATAATTAAAAATGATAATAATAATATATTGTATTATCTTTATAAAAGTAATAATAATGATATTAATATAACAAATATATTTTTAACTTATAATTACATTTAATATATAATATTACAATTTATTAATTATGTAATATTATATTTATATCATGTATTATATGATAACATTTATTGAATATTGAATATTTATACATTTTATATTTATTATAATATACATATAATATTAATTATGTATAGAATTTATATATATATATATATATATATATATATATATATATATATATATATATATATATATATACACACACAATTGTTCATGAATCGTCGGGATTAGTCAAAGGGTATTTGAATATATGAACACAGTTCTAAAATTTTCGAGACTTAATATTACAGACTTTGCTTATCGTGTCGGAAACATATAAAGATTAAAGTTTAAATTTGATCGGAAATTTCTGGGTCATCACACTAATGACATGCAGTTAATCATGGTCTACAACGTGTCAGATGCAATTACTATCCTTTGTAAGAGAAATAGCAAAGATCACCCTATAATTTTTTTTGGTCTGGCACAAGGTCCTGTCTTTGACCTTGCTATGCAATCACCGTTCTTACGGTTGACTCTCGATTTGGTTCAGGTGACCTAATGAATTCCGGTGAATTCTCATAATTTTATGTTCAATGGTAATGAATACATTGAAAATAGGTTTTTCAGAAAACAAATCGGTTTGTAATTTTGATCAAAATATTTTCTCGTTCAAGCTCGAGTTTAGATATTATTGAATTCCATGAGTTTGTAATTCTCAATCTTTAAGGTCAATCTCAAGGATTGAGTAATATCAGGCTTAAAAGCTGATCTGGATGGCAACTTCCTGACCTAAATCAAGAAGCACGTGTCTTTTTCGGAAGACTTTACTTCCTTTTAATGATGGAATTGATTCATCGTGTAGATCCATCTTTCTTTCAAATATATTACAGTGAATCGGGTAAAACTGATTATTATCGTCCAAAACAAAAGTATCTGCAATAATCTTGTACAAAAATATGTGATATATGTTTTAAAGAACTTGGTGCATTCTTTCCACACTTAGCTTTTATTTTATTTCTTTCTTTGCCTTTCTATTCTCCTTTATTCCATTTTAAATGAATTCAAGCATTTTGGGTTGTTTCTCAATTTATGTCCTTTCCGAGGTAACAATAATTTCGGTATTAACACCTAGTTTTTTCGTTCATAAATATGTATAAACATGATTTTGAATTCATTTAGTTGAAAATTTTGCAAATTTTCACAGAATTTGGAAATTGAACTACCAAGTGTATAAATTAATGTTTAAACTGAAAGTATTTAATACCTTCCCACACTTAAGATCTTGCAATGCCCTCATTTGCAAGAAATCAGTAAAAATTTAAATTTATGAGGGCTATTAGCGTAGAAAAATGATTAAATTTTACCAAAGTTTCCAAACATATTGTTGTTTGTTTGAATGATAAATGGTGCACATCATTTGTTCATTCCTGTAGTTGTTATTTCACATATAGTTTGCATCTTGTCGTCAAAATTAGTTGCTTTTGCTGAACTTAATGCCAGTCTTTGAAAATTCGCTGTTTTACCTTGTTGTGTACAATTGACAATATAAATACAAATATAAACATGCATGGTAATTTGAAATGGGACTTAATTTCCCACTTTCAAAATATGAAATATTAGTAACAAAATAATAAAAATGTTAAAAATTACATAAAAGTATCAAAATATCAAATGTTTAAACATAATTATATAAAAATGATAAAAAATAAGAAATCACCAATGGAACACTATCAATCTGAATAGGGATTCTAGTTCATGTTATCGTCCGGGTTCCAGGGCTGGTGATAGGTGTCCTGATAGTCTTGGTTGGGGTCGTATAGGTTAAAGGGCGGTCGCATTTCGGGCTGATGTGGTGGATAATAAGCAGGCTGAGTCGGGATGTAGTTTTGTGGTACCTTATATGATAGATGGCTCATGATTTGGTGCTGATGAACTGAAGCAACCCATCATAATCCATCCGGACTAAGTCCATATCGATTATAAACGATTCACAATAGTTGATTACATCGCGAGGTATTTGACCTCTATATGATACATTTTACAAACATTGCATTCGTTTCTAAAAGACAAACTTTCTTTTCATCGAAAGTTGACATTATGCATACCATTTCATAATACATCCAACTATATTTGACTTAATAATAATCTTGATGAACTCAACGACTCGAATGCAACGTCTTTCGAAATATGCCATGAATGACTCCAAATAATATCCTTAAAATGAGCTAATGCACAGCGGAAGATTTCTTTCATAGCTGAGAATAAACATGCTTTAAAATGTCAACCAAAAGGTTGGTGAGTTCATTAGTTTAACATAAATAATTGTTTCCATCATTTTAATAGACAACAAGAATTTCATTTCCAGTTCTCATAAATAAACGTCCCATGCATAGAGACAAAAATTATTCATATGAACTGAACACTTGGTAACCGGCGTTAACTTAATGCATAGAATATTCCCAAAACAGAACCTCTCGTCTGTATAATAATCTCGAAGTACTAAGGCATTCGTACCCCGAATGGGACTTGTCAAGGTCCATAGATCTATCTTTAGGATTCGCGTCAATCAGGGGCCATTTCCCTAAATTCTTAGGTTACAAGACTTGAAGGGCGATATTCAGTTTAATAATCCAACCATAGAATGTAATTTTAAGTACTTGTGTCTATTTCGTAAAACAGTTATAAAAGCAGCGCATGTATTCTCAGTCCCAAAAAAATATATATAGCAAAAGCATTTAAAAAGGGAGCAAATGAAACTCACCTAATGTATTTTGTAGTAAAAATACATATGACTATATTGAACAATGCAGGGTTGGCCTCGGATTCACGAACCTATATTCAATTATGTATATTAACACATGTAATGGTAATCGAACAAATATATATATTATTAGTGGTTTTAATTGTTATTTTATATCGTGTGTTTTATTAATAACTTAATTAGACGTATTTATTTTTATATAGATAATTAACATTTATTACTAAAGTATTCGTATAGTTAGGTTTTATGTCCTAAATATATTTTTACATAGAAAATCTTTATTTGATATATTAATAATACTAATATTAATAATGATAAAAATAATACTAATTATAAATAAAATTATGATAATTCTAACAATAATAAAAGTGATACTTTTAATAACAAAATGATAGTTTAAATAAAATGTTATTTTCAATAATAATACCTAACAAAATGATAAATAATAAAAAAATACTTTTAGTAATAAAGATCATAATAATAATACTACTGACAATAATAATAAAATAAAAACTACCTCATATAAGTAGGCTTTAAAAGAAAAAGGAATGCCACCAGCAGGGATCGAACCTAAGACCTCTCGAATACCCGAACCCATACTTAACCATCTGCTCTAATACATTTTCCTGTGATGATACCCATTTCAATTTCTTTTATAATATAACATAGTTACTTCCACTTCTTCTTTATAAAAAAGAATAAACAAAATGGCAAAGCCCGGGCTCGAACCCAAGACCTCTCACTCAACGTCAACACCCCTAACCAGCTGATCTATCTCATTTTTCTGTTTATTATCACGACTCAATCATTTTTTATCCGTATTATTCTGTTTCTTAATTCTTCTTCTTTATAACATCATCATCTAATAACTATCATCATCATCATCGTATCCTATTATCATATCATCATCATCGTTCTTATTTATTATAATCTTTATCATCGATCATATTATCTAACATGTTCATCATCATTTCTTTATCATTTCATGTATCATTTTATCATAACATCATCTTAATTAACCTAAACGTCTTTGGTTCATCTTTTTTTATCACATACACCAACGATCATCACGTCATCATCTAGTCATAATCACTATATCATTATGGCCATCATCAAATTATCATCATTATCACGGATCATTACCATCTTTATTTTATTATCACTCTATTATTGTAATCCATAACATGTGCCCAATTTAAGTGGCCAACATAATAACATCCAAGAAACTTGAGCTGAGTTAAAAAATAAGTTTATGGTCACAAGTGGAGAAAGGGGTCTATGTTCAAGTGATTTATTAACTGTTGGCAAAGTGGAAAAGAAATGGGAACGTGCAAGGCTAATCAATTGTAGTGGACACATTAAAACATGCGGGCCTATACCGAATGGCAATAGAAGACATATTTTAAGTTGTAGGTGACGGGTTGGGAATGTTTAAAACACAAAAAAAAAAACGCAGCAGCAGCTGCAAAAATAGTCGGATAGCAGTAGTAAAACGAGCGGGTAGTAGTGGTAAAAAAAATGAACAGCAGGTGATGTTTTGCGAGCTGCTGTGGGTGATTTTGGTGGTCGAAAAATAGTAGCATAGCAGCGATTTTGATGGTGGTTTGTGTGACGATTTGTGGCTGACAAAAAGCTGTAACACTGCAGCAAAATAGCAGCAACTCGTGGCGATTTTCTCGGACAGAAAAATAGAAATATGAAACAGTTTAAATGGGTTGTTCGAAGGTGGTGATTTAAGGGATTGCGAGTAGATTAAAACAACAAAGGTGGTGAGGGTCTAGTGATGATCGAGTAGTAAGGCAACAAGAAACGAAGGAAGTAGCAGAACAGTAAGTACTAACCGTATGAGTATTCAACGTGATGTTGGTTTTCATGTGTTAGTCCGAACAGCACATAGAAGTATACAACAACAGTGGCCAATGATGGTTCTGGATTTACGTTGAATACAACTAGAACAAATAGGTTTTGATTTGATAATGGTGTGATCAACAATGGGATTTTTGTTGGTGATTCTTGAACCAAAATTAGAAAGTGGGTTTGTGATGGTTGTCAAGTAGGTTATGGTGGTGATTTAATGAGTTGAAGTGGTGAAGAAATTGGATGGTGGTTTGCTTCGGTTATATAACAAGAGAGAGAGAAAAGAAAGAGTGAAGGTGGTTTATGGTTTGTAGGAGGAAGAAGCAAGTGGGTGAAGGTGGTGATAGAATATATCTAGTACGTATACATATCATATATATTATAATGTGAGTGGAGTGAGTGTGTCTTAGTAAACAAAAACAGAAAAAGAATGAGATAGATAGGTGAAAAAGAAAGATGGAAAGGAAAACAGTTTAGTCTACTTTTATATTCTAAATTCACGAATGCTATTGTTTCTTAAAATGGGTTAATGGTACAGTTGAAAGGGAAGGAAAACATAATTAGATAATGGTGTTGATTGGGGATGAATGTTTAGTAGGGTTTTGGGATCTCTTACTCGACAGAAACGAAAATCCAAAAGCAACAATAAGTAATCTTTATTTAATATAATTTATGAAGTTAGTGGATTGAATGAAAAGAACGAATCACACAAATTTCAATTTAGGTACAGTACAACAGCCATGATTCTTGGTTGTTTGTACCGACAGTTTTCACGGACTGCTAGATCGTACCCCGTTGTTAAATCAGTGGCGGACAAAATGTCTTCAAAAAAAAAAAATCCCAAATTTTTAGATTAACTATATTTATTTATTTTGGTCATTATGGTATAAAATTCAATCCTTAATTTGTTAAATGATAATTACATCACCTGTCCCTCTCATTTCTGGGTAAAATATAAAAATGTTAAAATTTATTAATTAGCTTCTAAATATATTTTTAATAAGCCTAAAATTTATAGAACTCATTTTCGTATCGCCATTTATTTTAAAATTACATAAGTTTGAATTTAACTTGCTTAATATCAATCGAAATATCAAACGAGTATTACAATCATTTAATATTTATTTTTAATATACTTTATTTATATATAGAGGTATATTTTAAATAATAGTTATTATAATATCCTATTTTTATTTTTTTAATTTTTAATAACAACAACATATAATACTTCAAATTATATTTCAAATTATTATGTATATATACATACACACATATCTATTTCCAATTAATTGTTCGTGAATCGTCGAGAGCAGTCGAAGGTCAATTGTATATATGAACATCGTTTCAAAATTTTCTAGACTCAACATTACATACTTTGCTTATCGTGTCAGAAACATATAAAGATTAAGTTTAAATTTGGTCGAAAATTGCCGGGTCGTCACAATACCTACCCGTTAAAGAAATTTCGTCCCGAAATTTGAGTGGGGTGGTCATGGTTAACAATAAAAATGTTTTCATGACGAATATGAGTTGATAAACATAGTGTTATCATCACTGAGTAATATGGATAAAACAATTTGTTTATGTGAAACGTACGAGTGAAGCTGTTACAAAAGATCGAGATAGATTTTGACTTTTGACGTAGTCAGGTTTAAATTTAGAAAATAAGGTGCGTCTTAACTTTTGACGTTGTCTTGGTTGAATTCCGGAATTCAAGGGATTAAAGAAAATCTTCAAAATCTATAAGATCTGATTCTTCGAGATTTAAAGAAATTAGGATCTCTATAATTAAATACGGCGATCTGCCTCGATTACTCTGTCTGATATTTCAATTATAAATTAAGCTCTTCCGTTCCATTATTCTCACCATTCCTATACTTTCTTTCTTAGTTCATACATCCAAAAGATTGTGAAAATGCTTAATCCAGTTCTAATCCTTGATATTTTCCTAATTCTCATTTCTGTCATCCTTCTTTTCAATCTTCCACCAGAAGAATCTGTTTACTTCTACTATTACCTTGGAGTGATACTATTCTTAATTATACCGTGTCTTTATATTGCTATTCGTATTAATATCCATGGTTTGTAACCTCCGTGTTGTTATTGGGCTTTATATTTTCTCTTATATTTTGGATCTCTTTGCCTTTTTATTATCCTCTCGACCTCTAGTAAAGCGAGCAACGGTCCAGAATTCGTAATTATGGAGTTTTGAATGAACTTAATGTTCTAAACAAGAAAGAACGTAATAGCACGATTTGATTTGTTAAATTACCAGAATCACTGAGAATAGAACTACCAAGAATCTATTTTCTTGATATGTTAAGAAGTTAAGTAGAATGAAAGAGGTATGTAACATGGCACATGATGACGTTATGATCTGTGAATCATCACGTTCCATTTAAAAACTCAGTATGACTTACTATAATATAATCACGTTGATCAATTGTCATTATATTATACTAACTCATGCATCAGTTCTCAACATTACTTCAATAACATTCATATTTTAAGCTCGTAAGTTTACAGAATATAGAAACTAACAGTTTCTATATGATGTAACACTGATAGCATGAAGAGATTAATGATTTCAGATAAGAATAGTTATAAAAATATCTTCAGAAATATGGAGGATAATTATAATGAAAGATACGATGATATCTTGGAATTTCTAATATCGAAGGATGGTGAAGAAAATTTGTCCGCAATAGTTTAGAGTCAGAAGCAAGGTATTCGCTAAAGATTTCATCAGAAATAGAATCATCAGGATTTTCAATGTACAAGTTTAGTCCTTGTGATTTGTTCAGAGATTCCTTCGTAGTTTGCTCAATCAGTTTTTCAGTTTCAAACTTTTTCTGAGCTTTACCAACATACAATTCTTTATCATCAACTTTTGGTTGTTGAGATCATTTACAGTTTTTGTTGCTTCATTCAACTTTTTAAAATTCAGAGCATTAATTCGCAGACTGGGTGCTTTTCAGAATTTCAGAATGGAAGATCGTAGTTCTAAGAGATAAATGTTATATGGATACATATAACTGTTGATGTGGAAATGTTGCGAGACTCACAATACAGATTTGCTGATCCCCGGTAATTGGTATGGCAATTCTTGTTACAATATGCGGATAAGTTCATGATAAGACTTCAATAGATAAATAAAGTATTTTGTCGAAGAGATTTAAGCTAAGGAGCAACGAGGTGCTTGTACGTCTGCTGGTAATATGATGGAATATAGAAAGTTCCCCGGTAACAATAAAAAAACACACATATATATCAAGGTTATAATTGAAATGTCCCGTTCTTATTGATTAAAAACGTTCCATATTAATTGATTTCGTTGCGAGGTTTTGACCTCTATATGAGACGTTTTTCAAAGACTGCATTCATTTTAAAACAAACCATAACCTTTATTTCATCAATAAAGGTTTAAAAAGCTTTACGTAGATTATCAAATAATGATAATCTAAAATATCCTGTTCACACACGACCATTACATAATGGTTTACAATACAAATATGTTACAACAAAATAAGTTTCTTGAATGCAGTTTTTACACAATATCATACAAACATGGACTCCAAATCTCGTCCTTATTTAAGTATGCGACAGCGGAAGCTCTTAATAATCACCTGAGAATAAACATGCTTAAAACGTCAACAAAAATGTTGGTGAGTTATAGGTTTAACCTATATATATCAAATCATAATAATAGACCACAAGATTTCATATTTCAATACACATCCCATACATAGAGATAAAAGTCATTCATATGGTGAACACCTGGTAACCGACATTAACAAGATGCATATATAAGAATATCCCCATCATTCCGGGACACCCTTCGGATATGATATAAATTTCGAAGTACTAAAGCATCCGGTACTTTGGATGGGGTTTGTTAGGCCCAATAGATCTATCTTTAGGATTCGCGTCAATTAGGGTGTCTGTTCCCTAATTCTTAGATTACCGGACTTAATAAAAAGGGGCATATTCGATTTCGATAATTCAACCATAGAATGTAGTTTCACGTACTTGTGTCTATTTTGTAAATCATTTATAAAACCTGCATGTATTCTCATCCCAAAAATATTAGATTTTAAAAGTGGGACTATAACTCACTTTCACAGATTTTTACTTCGTCGGGAAGTAAGACTTGGCCACTGGTTGATTCACGAACCTATAACAATATATACATATATATCAAAGTATGTTCAAAATATATTTACAACACTTTTAATATATTTTAATGTTTTAAGTTTATTAAGTCAGCTGTCCTCGTTAGTAACCTACAACTAGTTGTCCACAATTAGATGTACAGAAATAAATCGATAAATATTATCTTGAATCAATCCACGACCCAGTGTATACGTATCTCAGTATTGATCACAACTCAAACTATATATATTTTGGAATCAACCTCAACCCTGTATAGCTAACTCCAACATTCACATATAGAGTGTCTATGGTTGTTCCGAAATATATATAGATGTGTCGACATGATAGGTCGAAACATTGTATACGTGTCTATGGTATCTCAAGATTACATAATATACAATACAAGTTGATTAAGTTATGGTTGGAATAGATTTGTTACCAATTTTCACGTAGCTAAAATGAGAAAAATTATCCAATCTTGTTTTACCCATAACTTCTTCATTTTAAATCCGTTTTGAGTGAATAAAATTGCTATGGTTTCATATTGAACTCTATTTTATGAATCTAAATAGAAAAAGTATAGGTTTATTGTCAGAAAAATAAGTTACAAGTCGTTTTTGTAAAGGTAGTCATTTCAGTCGAAAGAACGACGTCTAGATGACCATTTTAGAAAACATACTTCCACTTTGAGTTTAACCATAATTTTTGGATATAGTTTCATGTTCATAATAAAAATCATTTTCTCAGAATAACAACTTTTAAATCAAAGTTTATCATAGTTTTTAATTAACTAACCCAAAACAGCCCGCGGTGTTACTACGACGGCGTAAATCCGGTTTTACGGTGTTTTTCGTGTTTCCAGGTTTTAAATCATTAAGTTAGCATATCATATAGATATAGAACATGTGTTTAGTTGATTTTAAAAGTCAAGTTAGAAGGATTAACTTTTGTTTGCGAACAAGTTTAGAATTAACTAAACTATGTTCTAGTGATTACAAGTTTAAACCTTCGAATAAGATAACTTTATATGTATGAATCGAATGATGTTATGAACATCATTACTACCTTAAGTTCCTTGGATAAACCTACTGGAAAAGAGAAAAATGGATCTAGCTTCAACGGATCCTTGGATGGCTCGAAGTTCTTGAAGCAGAATCATGACACGAAAACAAGTTCAAGTAAGATCATCACTTGAAATAAGATTGTTATAGTTATAGAAATTGAACCAAAGTTTGAATATGATTATTACCTTGTATTAGAATGATAACCTACTGTAAGAAACAAAGATTTCTTGAGGTTGGATGATCACCTTACAAGATTGGAAGTGAGCTAGCAAACTTGAAAGTATTCTTGATTTTATGTAACTAGAACTTGTAAAATATATGAAGAACACTTAGAACTTGAAGACAGAACTTGAGAGAGATCAATTAGATGAATAAAATTGAAGAATTAAAGTGTTTTTAGGTGTTTTTGGTCGTTGGTGTATGGATTAGATATAAAGGATATGTAATTTTGTTTTCATGTAAATAAGTCATGAATGATTACTCATATTTTTATAATTTTATGAGATATTTCATGCTAGTTGCCAAATGATGGTTCCCACATGTGTTAGGTGACTCACATGGGCTGCTAAGAGCTGATCATTGGAGTGTATATATCAATAGTACATACATCTAAAAGCTGTGTATTGTACGAGTACGAATACGGGTGCATACGAGTAGAATTATTGATGAAACTGAACGAGGATGTAATTGTAAGAATTTTTGTTAAGTAGAAGTATTTTGATAAGTGTCTTGAAGTCTTTCAAAAGTGTATGAATACATATTAAAACACTACATGTATATACATTTTAACTGAGTCGTTAAGTCATCGTTAGTCGTTACATGTAAATGTTGTTTTGAAACCTTTAGGTTAACGATCTTGTTGAATGTTGTTAACCCATTGTTTATTATAACAAATGAGATGTTAAATTATTATATTATCATGATATTATGATATATAATATATCTTAGTGTGATGTATATACAGTTAAATGTCGTTACAACGATAATCGTTACATATATGTCTCGTTTCGAAATCATTAAGTTAGTAGTCTTATTTTTACATATGTATTTCATTGTTAATACACTTAATAATATATTTACTTATCATTTAACATAATTAACCAAGTGTATCAATATCTTAATATGATTCATATGTACCTAGTAAGACGTTGTTATAACGATAATCGTTATATATATCGTTTTCGAGTTTCTTAAATTAATAGTCTCATTTTTATGTATATAACTCATTGTTAAAATACCTAATGAGATACATACTTATAATAAAAACATGTTAACTATATATATAACCATATATATGTCATTGTATAGTTTTTACAAGTTTTAACGTTCGTGAATCACCGGTCAACTTGGGTGGTCAATTGTCTATATGAAACATATTTCAATTAATCAAGTCTTAACAAGTTTGATTGCTTAACATGTTGGAAACATTTAATCATGTAAATATCAATCTCAATTAATATATATAAACATGGAAAAGTTCGGGTCACTACAGTACCTACCCGTTAAATAAATTTCGTCCCGAAATTTTAAGCTGTTGAAGGTGTTGACGAATCTTCTGGAAATAGATGCGGGTATTTCTTCTTCATCTGATCTTCACGCTCCCAGGTGAACTCGGGTCCTCTACGAGCATTCCATCGAACCTTAACAATTGGTATCTTGTTTTGCTTAAGTCTTTTAACCTCACGATCCATTATTTCGACGGGTTCTTCGATGAATTGAAGTTTTTCGTTGATTTGGATTTCATCTAACGGAATAGTGAGATCTTCTTTAGCAAAACATTTCTTCAAATTCGAGACGTGGAAAGTGTTATGTACAGCCGCGAGTTGTTGAGGTAACTCAAGTCGGTAAGCTACTGGTCCGACACGATCAATAATCTTGAATGGTCCAATATACCTTGGATTTAATTTCCCTCGTTTACCAAATCGAACAACGCCTTTCCAAGGTGCAACTTTAAGCATGACCATCTCTCCAATTTCAAATTCTATCTCTTTTCTTTTAATGTCAGCGTAGCTCTTTTGTCGACTTTGGGCGGTTTTCAACCGTTGTTGAATTTGGATGATCTTCTCGGTAGTTTCTTGTATAATCTCCGGACCCGTAATCTGTCTATCCCCCACTTCACTCCAACAAATCGGAGACCTGCACTTTCTACCATAAAGTGCTTCAAACGGCGCCATCTCAATTCTTGAATGGTAGCTGTTGTTGTAGGAAAATTCTGCTAACGGTAGATGTCGATCCCAACTGTTTCCGAAATCAATAACACATGCTCGTAGCATGTCTTCAAGCGTTTGTATCGTCCTTTCGCTCTGCCCATCAGTTTGTGGATGATAGGCAGTACTCATGTCTAGACGAGTTCCTAATGCTTGCTGTAATGTCTGCCAGAATATTGAAATAAATCTGCCATCCCTATCAGAGATAATAGAGATTGGTATTCCATGTCTGGAGACGACTTCCTTCAAATACAGTCGTGCTAACTTCTCCATCTTGTCGTCTTCTCTTATTGGTAGGAAGTGTGCGGATTTGGTGAGACGATCAACTATTACCCAAATAGTATCAAAACCACTTGCAGTCCTTGGCAATTTAGTGATGAAATCCATGGTAATGTTTTCCCATTTCCATTCTGGGATTTCGGGTTGTTAAAGTAGACCTGATGGTTTCTGATGCTCAGCTTTGACCTTAGAACACGTCAAACATTCTCCTACGTATTTAGCAACATCGGCTTTCATACCCGGCCACCAAAAATGTTTCTTGAGATCCTTGTACATCTTCCCCGTTCCAGGATGTATTGAGTATCTGGTTTTATGAGCTTCTCTAAGTACCATTTCTCTCATATCTCCAAATTTTGGTACCCAAATCCTTTCAGCCCTATACCGGGTTCCGTCTTCCCGAATATTAAGATGCTTCTCCGATCCTTTGGGTATTTCATCCTTTAAATTTCCCTCTTTTAAAACTCCTTGTTGCGCCTCCTTTATTTGAGTAGTAAGGTTATTATGAATCATTATATTCATAGATTTTACTCGAATGGGTTCTCTATCCTTCCTGTTCAAGGCATCGGCTACCACATTTGCCTTCCCCGGGTGGTAACGAATCTCAAAGTCGTAATCATTCAACAATTCAATCCACCTACGCTCCCTCATATTCAGTTGTTTCTGATTAAATATGTGTTGAAGACTTTTGTGGTCGGTATACATAATACTTTTGACCCCATATAAGTAGTGCCTCCAAGTCTTTAATGCAAAAACAACCGCTCCTAATTCTAAATCATGCGTCGTATAATTTTGTTCGTGAATCTTCAATTGTCTAGACGCATAAGCAATCACCTTCGTTCGTTGCATTAATACACAACCGAGACCTTGCTTTGATGCGTCACAATAAATCACAAAATCATCATTCCCTTCAGGCAATGACAATATAGGTGCCGTAGTTAGCTTTTTCTTCAATAACTGAAACGCTTTCTCTTGTTCATCATTCCATTCAAATTTCTTCCCTTTACGCGTTAATGCAGTCAAGGGTTTTGCTATTCTGGAAAAATCTTGGATGAACCTTCTGTAGTAACCAGCTAGTCCTAAAAACTGGCGTATGTGTTTCGGAGTTTTCGGGGTTTCGCACTTTTCAACAGTTTCTATCTTTGCCGGATCCACCTTAATACCTTCTTTGTTCACTATGTGACCGAGGAATTGAACTTCTTCCAACCAAAATGCACACTTTGAAAACTTAGCGTACAATTCTTCCTTCCTCAATACTTCTAACACCTTTCTCAAATGTTCACCGTGTTCTTGGTCATTCTTTGAGTAAATAAGTATGTCATCAATGAAAACAATGACAAACTTGTCAAGGTATGGTCCACACACTCAGTTCATAAGGTCCATGAACACAGCTGGTGCATTAGTTAAACCAAACGGCATGACCATAAACTCGTAATGACCGTAACGTGTTCTGAAAGCAGTCTTTGGAATATCATTTTCTTTCACCCGCATTTGATGATACCCGGAACGTAAGTCAATCTTTGAATAAATAGACGAGCCTTGTAGTTGATCAAATAAGTCGTCGATTCTCGGTAGTGGGTAGCGGTTCTTGATGGTAAGTTTGTTCAACTCTCGGTAGTCGATACACAACCTGAATGTACCATCTTTCTTCTTGACAAACAAAACAGGAGCTCCCCACGGTGATGTGCTTGGTCGAATGAAACCACGCTCTAAAAGTTCTTGTAATTGGCTTTGCAGTTCTTTCATCTCGCTGGGTGCGAGTCTGTAAGGAGCACGAGCTATTGGTGCAGCTCCTGGTACAAGATCTATTTGAAATTCAACAGATCGATATGGGGGTAATCCCGGTAATTCTTTCGGAAATACATCGCGAAATTCTTTTGCAATGGGAACATCATTGATGCTCTTTTCTTCAGTTTGTACTTTCTCGACGTGTGCTAGAACAGCATAGCAACCTTTTCTTATTAGTTTTTGTGCCTTCAAATTACTAATAAGATGTAGCTTCGTGTTGCCCTTTTCTCCGTACACCATTAAGGGTTTTCCTTTTTCTCGTATAATGCGAATTGCATTTTTGTAACAAACGATCTCTGCTTTCACTTCTTTCAACCAGTCCATACCGATTATCACATCAAAACTCCCTAACTCTACTGGTATCAAATCAATCTTAAATGTTTCGCTAACCAGTTTAATTTCTCGATTCTGACATATATTATCTGCTGAAATTAATTTACCATTTGCTAATTCGAGTAAAAATTTACTATCCAAAGGCGTCAATGGACAACTTAATTTAGCACAAAAATCTCTACTCATATAGCTTCTATCCGCACCCGAATCAAATAAAACGTAAGCAGATTTATTGTCAATAAGAAACGTACCCGTAACAAGCTCCGGGTCTTCTTGTGCCTCTGCCGCATTAATATTGAAAACTCTTCCGCGGCCTTGTCCATTCGTGTTCTCCTGGTTCGGGCAATTTCTAATAATGTGGCCCGATTTTCCACATTTATAACAAACTACATTGGCATAACTTGCTCCGACACTACTTGCTCCGCCATTACTCGTTCCGACACCATTTGTTCCTTTCGTTCTATTAACCCCTGGTCCGTAGACCTCACACTTCGCAGCGCTATGACCATTTCTTTTACACTTGTTGCAAAATTTGGTGCAGAACCCCGAGTGATACTTTTCACACCTTTGGCATAGCTGCTTCTGATTGTTGTTGTTATTGCGGTTATTATTGTTGTTGGGATGATTGTTGTAGTTGCTGTTGTTGTTGTTGTTGTTGTTGGGCCGTTGGTTGTAGTTGCGATTGATGTTGCGATTGTTGGGATAATTGCTGCGATTATTGTTGTAATTGCTGTTGTTGTTGTATTGGTGATTCTTATCACCGTTTTCCTCTCACTTTCTTTTGACTTGCTTCACATTGGCCTCTTCAGCAGTCTGTTCTTTAATTCTTTCTTCAATCTGGTTCACTAGTTTGTGAGCCATTCTACATGCCTGTTGTATGGAGGCGGGCTCGTGTGAACTTATATCTTATTGGATTCTTTCCGGTAATCCTTTCACAAACGCGTCGATCTTCTCTTCCTCATCTTCGAATGCTCCCGGACACAATAGGCACAATTCTGTGAATCGTCTTTCGTACGTGGTAATATCAAATCCTTGGGTTCGTAACCCTCTAAGTTCTGTCTTGAGCTTATTGACCTCGGTTCTGGGACGGTACTTCTCGTTCATCAAGTGCTTGAATGCTGACCACGGTAGTGCGTACGCATCGTCTTGTCCCACTTGCTCTAGATAGGTATTCCATCACGTTAATGCAGAACCTGTGAAGGTATGCGTAGCGTACTTCACTTTGTCCTCTTCAGTACACTTACTTATGGCAAACACCGATTCGACCTTCTCAGTCCACCGTTTCAATCCGATCGGTCCTTCGGTTCCATCAAATTCCAAAGGTTTGCAGGCAGTAAATTCTTTGTTGGTGCTTCCTACACGATTTCCTGTACTGCTAGATCCAAGGTTATTGTTGGTATGTAGCGCAGCCTGTACTGCGGCTATGTTTGAAGCTAGAAAAGTACGAAATTCCTCTTCATTCATATTCACGGTGTGTCGAGTAGTCGGTGCCATTTCCTTCAAAATAGTCAAATGGAACAAGTTAATCATACAGAATATTAAGAGTAGTTAATAGTATTTCGTAGCATAATATGAACTCATTTATAAAAGCTTTTTCTTCATATTAGCGTTTTATAAGTTTAAATTCGGGTAGTACCTACCCGTTAAGTTCATACTTAGTAGCTAATATACAATTCAACTACTACAATTCTATATGAAAAACTGATTATAATAATATTTCGCGTTCAAACTTTTACACAATATTTTACAAACTTACAATACCGCTTATTTTACATATAGCATGAAATATAGCACACAATAAATTTGATACAAGATGGTTGTGAAGATAATTCTAGCTAGTACACAAGTCGTTCAGCAAAGGCAATAAAGACAAGTAATTCATACGTCCAGAAACAAGTCATGCATTCTGGTTTTACTAGGATTACTTCCCATCCTTGGTCTTGTGGAACATAACCGTTATGGCCGTTGATAAGACAGCGTGTTGTAATGTCGTCAAAGGGGCGAGGGTTACGTAATGTCCAACAGTCCCGTAACAATCTAAAAAACCTCATTTCTTACCCCAATTACCGACTCCGTCACTTGTGGGAACGTTTTGTTTAATAGTGGTAGCCCGATGTTCTTGTTCTCACTTTGGTGAGAAGCGAACATTACTAATCCGTAAGCATAACATGCTTCTTTATGTTGCATGTTAGCCGCTTTTTCTAAATCACGAAGTCCAATATTCGGATATATTGAGTCAAAATAATTTTTTAACCCATTTCGTAAAATAGCATTTGGGTTCCCCGCAATATATGCGTCAAAGTAAACACATCGTAACTTATGGATTTCCCAATGTGATATCCCCCATCTTTTGAACGAAAGCCTTTTATAAACCAAGGCATTCTTGGAACGTTCTTCGAATGTCTTACAAACTGATCTCGCCTTAAATAGTTGTGCCGAAGAATTCTGACCGACTCTAGACAAGATTTCATCAATCATGTCTCCGGGTAGGTCTCTTAAAATATTGGGTTGTCTATCCATTTTGTGTTTTTATACTGTAAAATAGACAAGACTTAGATTCATAAAAAAAAAATACTTATTAATACAAGCAATTTTTACATATATCATAAAGCATAAGCACACTATATTACATATATTACACCACACGAATACAACTATCTTATTCCGACTCGCTTGTTTCTTCTTCTTCGGTTTTGGTTCGTTTTGCCAAGTTTCTAGGGATATATGATGTTCCCCTAATACGAGCCGTCGTAATCCACATTGGTTTAGAAAAACCTAGTGGTTTAGAGGTTCCCGGGTCATTGTTACAACTTAAGGACTTCGGGGGTTGACGATACATATAAAGTTCATCGGGGTTGGAATTAGATTTCTCTATTTTTATGCCCTTTCCCTTATTATTTTCTTTTGCCTTTTTAAATTCAGTTGGGGTAATTTCTATAACATCATTGGAATTCTCGTCGGAATCCGATTCATCGGAGAATTTGTAATCCTCCCAATATTTTGCTTCCTTGGCGGAAACACCATTGACCATAATTAACCTTGGTCGGTTGGTTGAGGATTTTCTTTTACTTAACCGTTTTATTATTTCCCCCACCGGTTCTACTTCTTCATCCGGTTCCGATTCTTCTTCCGGTTCCGACTCTTCTTCCGGTTCCTCTTCGGGAACTTGTGAATCAGTCCACGAATCATTTCAATTTACATTTGACTCTTCATTATTATTAGGTGAGTCAATGGGACTTGTTCTAGAGGTAGACATCTATCACATGATATCAAACGCGTTAAGAGATTAATATATCACATAATATTCACATGTTAAAAATATATAGTTTCCAACATAATTTGTTAAGCAATCATTTTTCAAGTAAACACGGTCGAAGTCCAGACTCACTAATGCATCCTAACAAACTCGATAAGACACACTAATGCAAAATTCTGGTTCTCTAAGACCAACGCTCTGATACCAACTGAAATGTCCCGTTCTTATTGATTAAAAACGTTCCATATTAATTGATTTCGTTGCGAGGTTTTGACCTCTATATGAGACGTTTTTCAAAGACTGCATTAATTTTAAAACAAACCATAACCTTTATTTCATCAATAAAGGTTTAAAAAGCTTTACGTAGATTATCAAATAATGATAATCTAAAATATCCTGTTTACACACGACCATTACATAATGGTTTACAATACAAATATGTTACAACAAAATAAGTTTCTTGAATGCAGTTTTTACACAATATCATACAAACATGGACTCCAAATCTCGTCCTTATTTAAGTATGCGACAGCGGAAGCTCTTAATAATCACCTGAGAATAAACATGCTTAAAACGTCAACAAAAATGTTGGTGAGTTATAGGTTTAACCTATATATATCAAATCATAATAATAGACCACAAGATTTCATATTTCAATACACATCCCATACATAGAGATAAAAGTCATTCATATGGTGAACACCTGGTAACCGACATTAACAAGATGCATATATAAGAATATCCCCATCATTCCGGGACACCCTTCGGATATGATATAAATTTCGAAGTACTAAAGCATCCGGTACTTTGGATGGGGTTTGTTAGGCCCAATAGATCTATCTTTAGGATTCGCGTCAATTAGGGTGTCTGTTCCCTAATTCTTAGATTACCGGACTTAATAAAAAGGGGCATATTCGATTTCGATAATTCAACCATAGAATGTAGTTTCACGTACTTGTGTCTATTTTGTAAATCATTTATAAAACCTGCATGTATTCTCATCCCAAAAATATTAGATTTTAAAAGTGGGACTATAACTCACTTTCACAGATTTTTACTTCGTCGGGAAGTAAGACTTGGCCACTGGTTGATTCACGAACCTATAACAATATATACATATATATCAAAGTATGTTCAAAATATATTTACAATACTTTTAATATATTTTGATGTTTTAAGTTTATTAAGTCAGCTGTCCTCGTTAGTAACCTACAACTAGTTGTCCACAATTAGATGTACAGAAATAAATCGATAAATATTATCTTGAATCAATCCACGACCCAGTATATACGTATCTCAGTATTGATCACAACTCAAACTATATATATTTTGGAATCAACCTCAACCCTGTATAGCTAACTCCAACATTCACATATAGAGTGTCTATGGTTGTTCCGAAATATATATAGATGTGTCGACATGATAGGTCGAAACATTGTATACGTGTCTATGGTATCTCAAGATTACATAATATACAATACAAGTTGATTAAGTTATGGTTGGAATAGATTTGTTACCAATTTTCACGTAGCTAAAATGAGAAAAATTATCCAATCTTGTTTTACCCATAACTTCTTCATTTTAAATCCGTTTTGAGTGAATCAAATTGCTATGGTTTCATATTGAACTATATTTTATGAATCTAAATAGAAAAAGTATAGGTTTATAGTCAGAAAAATAAGTTACAAGTCGTTTTTGTAAAGGTAGTCATTTCAGTCGAAAGAACGACGTCTAGATGACCATTTTAGAAAACATACTTCCACTTTGAGTTTAACCATAATTTTTGGATATAGTTTCATGTTCATAATAAAAATCATTTTCTCAGAATAACAACTTTTAAATCAAAGTTTATCATAGTTTTTAATTAACTAACCCAAAACAGCCCGCGGTGTTACTACGACGGCGTAAATCCGGTTTTACGGTGTTTTTCGTGTTTCCAGGTTTTAAATCATTAAGTTAGCATATCATATAGATATAGAACATGTGTTTAGTTGATTTTAAAAGTCAAGTTAGAAGGATTAACTTTTGTTTGTGAACAAGTTTAGAATTAACTAAACTATGTTCTAGTGATTACAAGTTTAAACCTTCGAATAAGATAACTTTATATGTATGAATCGAATGATGTTATGAACATCATTACTACCTTAAGTTCCTTGGATAAACCTACTGGAAAAGAGAAAAATGGATCTAGCTTCAACGGATCCTTGGATGGCTCGAAGTTCTTGAAGCAGAATCATGACACGAAAACAAGTTCAAGTAAGATCATCACTTGAAATAAGATTGTTATAGTTATAGAAATTGAACCAAAGTTTGAATATGATTATTACCTTGTATTAGAATGATAACCTACTGTAAGAAACAAAGATTTCTTGAGGTTGGATGATCACCATACAAGATTGGAAGTGAGCTAGCAAACTTGAAAGTATTCTTGATTTTATGTAACTAGAACTTGTAAAATATATGAAGAACACTTAGAACTTGAAGATAGAACTTGAGAGAGATCAATTAGATGAAGAAAATTGAAGAATGAAAGTGTTTGTAGGTGTTTTTGGTCGTTGGTGTATGGATTAGATATAAAGGATATGTAATTTTGTTTTCATGTAAATAAGTCATGAATGATTACTCATATTTTTGTAATTTTATGAGATATTTCATGCTAGTTGCCAAATGATGGTTCCCACATGTGTTAGGTGACTCACATGGGCTGCTAAGAGCTGATCATTGGAGTGTATATATCAATAGTACATACATCTAAATGCTGTGTATTGTACGAGTACGAATACGGGTGCATACGAGTAGAATTGTTGATGAAACTGAACGAGGTTGTAATTGTAAGCATTTTTGTTAAGTAGAAGTATTTTGATAAGTGTCTTGAAGTCTTTCAAAAGTGTATGAATACATATTAAAACACTACATGTATATACATTTTAACTGAGTCGTTAAGTCATCGTTTGTCGTTACATGTAAATGTTGTTTTGAAACCTTTAGGTTAACGATCTTGTTGAATGTTGTTAACCCATTGTTTATTATAACAAATGAGATGTTAAATTATTATATTATCATGATATTATGATATATAATATATCTTAGTATGATGTATATACAGTTAAATGTCGTTACAACGATAATCGTTACATATATGTCTCGTTTCGAAATCATTAAGTTAGTAGTCTTATTTTTACATATGTATTTCATTGTTAATACACTTAATAATATATTTACTTATCATTTAACATAATTAACCAAGTGTATCAATATCTTAATATGATTCATATGTACCTAGTAAGACGTTGTTATAACGATAATCGTTATATATATCGTTTTCGAGTTTCTTAAATTAATAGTCTCATTTTTATGTATATAACTCATTGTTAAAATACCTAATGAGATACATACTTATAATAAAAACATGTTAACTATATATATAACCATATATATGTCATTGTATAGTTTTTACAAGTTTTAACGTTCGTGAATCACCGGTCAACTTGGGTGGTCAATTGTCTATATGAAACATATTTCAATTAATCAAGTCTTAACAAGTTTGATTGCTTAACATGTTGGAAACATTTAATCATGTAAATATCAATCTCAATTAATATATATATAAACATGGAAAAGTTCGGGTCACTACAATAATAAGGTTGTTTCGAACGAAAAATTGAAGTTGACTTGTTGAAGCTGTGACAAAATTGGCTAATTTGAAAAGAGATTGCAAAGTGATTTTCAGAAATAACAACGCCAAAGGAGCTAGCATAAATACATTTTAAACGTTCACTCAGGTTCCGAGTGTTTTCAGGTGCATAACTATATGCATCAATCTTTTCTTCCGTAGTTGTAGTGCGGTTGGTTCATCCTCTCGATTGAGGTGTTTTCAAGAATCATGAAATGTTTGAACGCAGATTGGAATCGTCAATATACAAATGAGGTTTAAGATGAAATCAAGTGGCAAACTTGAAGAATTGTTTAGTTTTATATGTTATAATCAATATTTAATTCATTTTAATTGTCCAATATTGGTAGTCCACAGTTAGCAGTGTACAAATAATAATTCATATATAGTTTACTATATAATTTTGAATTAATTAATACGTATCGTGACCCGTGTACATGTCTCAGACTCGATCACAACTCAAACTATATATATTATTGTAGAATCAACCTCAACCCTTTATAGAGAACTCAATCATTACTGCATATAGAGTGTCTATGGTGATTCCAAATACTATATATAGATGCGTCGATATGATATGTCAAAACCTTGTATACGTGTCCCGATATTTAAAGTGCATAAAATAAATAACAGAAAATAAATGACGATAAATAAAGTGCGTAAAGTAAATAACAGAAATTAAATGACGATAAATAAAATTGCAAGAATTAAAATTGCGATAATTAAATTGCGATAAATAAATGTAATACGGAATTAACAGTTAGCTAGGAACAGTTAGCTAGGATTTTGTTAGCGTGAATTCTTAACAAATGTCTGTTTCTAACAAATTTTATTTTGTCAAATGTTTTCTTCATTATGCCACTTGTTGGATTCTGATAGGTAAAAATCCAAATATGAAATTGAATGAAAATGGTTATTCTGCGGTGAACGGATACATATATCTGTGGATGTAAGTAGCATAGTAAATGACTGTTGAATCAGATTCGAAGAACGTACAATGTAACTTATTAATGTGAAATCTAAATATTCCTCGGGTATTACCTACCCGTTAAAATATTTTCACCATTAACGGTTTGTACAAAAGAATTTTTAATTACAATCTTTATGAAAACATATATACATATATATTTTCTTCAGATGTAATCATGGATTTAATGAGTTAACATAATATTAAACTCATTTAGTTTTCGGTTGGAACTGGAATAAATAATCTCTAATACTTTAGAGATTACATATTAGCCATGTCGAACGAAGATAAATGAGGTAGAACGATACGTAGAACGAAGATCATACTCGAAGTACAGATGGTGATATTGAGGCATGGATTGTTGATGCTACTGGTGCTGTTATTGATGGTACTGTTGGTGCTGGTGATGTTGTTGAAGCTGGTAGATTTTGTACCATATTCTCCAAATTGATTACTCGAGCGCGAAGTTCGCTAACTTCTTCTATTATTTCGGGATGATTGTTGGTCGGAACGAGCGGATGAATAAGGTTTAGAATTATGGATAGAATATAATCGTGTCGAACTACTCTGAAATGAAGCTGAAAATGGTGTTTCGGATAGATTCGCCGATAGGTGCTTCGGGTTCTTCGTCAAGAGAGCAATTTGGTGGATGGAAAGGGTCGCCTTCTTCGCGTCTTCATTGTTTAAGTCGACTACGAACTCATCAGATGAATTGAGGATGTCTGATTGGTGGATTCATTCTGGTTATACTGCTTTCGGAGTTCGAATGGAAATCCATATTGGAATAGCTGTCGGAATAACTATAGGAATAGCTATCGGAATCTGAGGGACTCGAACTGGTTAAGGGATTCATCTCATACGATCAGATGAAAGATTTTTGATAAGAAATAGATTATAGGATGTAGATTAGTACCCTGCAATACATAATTTACATATGCATATATAATACTAAAATCCTATAAGTTACGGAGGAATCTACGGAAGCTGTCATCATCACTATATCATTATGGCCATCATCAAATTATCATCATTATCACGGATCATTACCATCTTTATTTTATTATCACTCTATTATTGTAATCCATAACATGTGCCCAATTTAAGTGGCCAACATAATAACATCCAAGAAACTTGAGCTGAGTTAAAAAATAAGTTTATGGTCACAAGTGGAGAAAGGGGTCCATGTTCAAGTGATTTATTAATTGTTGGCAAAGTGGAAAAGAAATGGGAACGTGCAAGGCTAATCAATTGTAGTTGACACATTAAAACATGCGAGCCTATACCGAATGGAAATAGAAGACATATTTTAAGTTGTAGGTGATGGGTTGGGAATGTTTAAAACACAAAAAAAAAAAAAAAAAAAACGCAGCAGCAGCTGCAAAAATAGTCGGATAGCAGTAGTAAAACGAGCGGGTAGTAGTGGTAAAAAAAAACGAACAGCAGGTGATGTTTTGCGAGCTGCTGTGGGTGATTTTGGTGGTCAAAAAATAGTAGCATAGCAGCGATTTTGAACGTGGTTTGTGTGGCGATTTGTGGCTGACGAAAAGCTGTAACACTGCAGCAAAATAGCAGCAACTCGTGGCGGTTTTCTCGAACAGAAAAATAGAAATATGAAACAGTTTAAATGGGTTGTTCGAAGGTGGTGATTTAAGGGATTGCGAGTAGATTAAAACAACAAAGGTGGTGAGGGTCTAGTGATGATCGAGTAGTAAGGCAACAAGAAACGAAGGAAGTAGCAAAACAGTAAGTACTAACCGTATGAGTATTCAACGTGATGTTGGTTTTCATGTGTTAGTTCGAACAGCACATAGAAGTATACAACAACAGTGGCCAATGATGGTTCTGGATTTACGTTGAATACAACTAGAACAAATAGGTTTAGATTTGATAATGGTGTGATCAACAATGGGATTTTTGTTGGTGATTCTTGAACTAAAATTAGAAAGTGGGTTTGTGATGGTTGTCGAGTAGGTTATGGTGGTGATTTAATGAGTTGAAGTGGTGAAGAAATTGGATGGTGGTTTGCTTCGGTTATATAACAAGAGAGAGAAAAGAAAGAGTGAAGGTGGTTTATGGTTTGTAGGAGGAAGAAGCAAGTGGGTGAAGGTGGTGATAGAATATATCTAGTACGTATACATATCATATATATTATAATGTGAGTAGAGTGAGTGTGTCTTAGTAAACAAAAACAGAAAAAGAATGAGATAGATAGGTGAAAAAGAAAGATGGAAAGGAAAACAGTTTAGTCTACTTTTATATTCTAAATTCACGAATGCTATTGTTTCTTAAAATGGGTTAATGGTACAGTTGAAAGGGAAGGAAAACATAATTAGATAATGGTGTTGATTGGGGATGAATGTTTAGTAGGGTTTTGGGATCTCTTACTCGACAGAAACGAAAATCTAAAAGCAACAATAAGTAATCTTTATTTAATATAATTTATGAAGTTAGTGGATTGAATGAAAAGAACGAATCACACAAATTTCAATTTAGGTACAGTACAACAGCCATGATTCTTGGTTGTTTGTACCGACAGTTTTCACGGACTGCTAGATCGTACCCCGTTGTTAAATCAGTGGCGGACAAAATGTCTTAAAAAAAAATCCCAAATTTTTAGATTAACTATATTTATTTATTTTGGTCATTATGGTACAAAATTCAATCCTTAATTTGTTAAATGATAATTACATCACCTGTCCCTCTCATTTCTGGGTAAAATATAAAAATGTTGAAATTTATTAATTAGCTTCTAAATATATTTTTAATAAGCCTAAAATTTATAGAACTCATTTTCGTATCGCCATTTATTTTAAATTTACATAAGTTTGAATTTAACTTGCTTAATATCAATCGAAACATCAAACGAGTATTACAATCATTTAATATTTATTTTTAATATACTTTATTTATATATAGAGATATATTTTAAATAATAGTTATTATTATATCCTATTTTTATTTTTTAATTTTTAATAACAACAACATATAATATTTCAAATTATTATTTATATATACATACACACATATCTATTTCCAATTAATTGTTCGTGAATCATCGAGAGCAGTCGAAGGTCAATTGAATATATGAACATCGTTTCAAAATTTTCTAGACTCAACATTACATACTTTGCTTATCGTGTCGGAAACATATAAAGATTAAGTTTAAATTTGGTCGAAAATTGTCGGGTCGTCACATGAACGGCCCATCTATCATGCTGGCGTCGCCTGGATTGCAAATACTCATCCGCGGCTCTCCACTGCTCATACTGACGATGCCTAGCCTCGTTACTCATTTCCACCTCATCTATACGCTGGAAGACATCAGTATAACTATCTCTAATGATATCCCTAATGTCATCTGCTTCCTCCATCTCCTCGTCCGAACCCCTCTCTACCTGTGGATGGGTGCCCTGATATGGTATTGCCCTATAATGTCTTTGAGTTAGTACCTTTGTACCTTAATAAACCTGCAATCCTATACTCTCGGCTTTGAAAGGACCCGTTCATATACATTATAAACGATTCACAATAGTTGATTACATTGCGAGGTATTTGACCTCTATATGATACATTTTACAAACATTGCATTCGTTTTTAAAAGACAATCTTTCTTTACATCGAAAATTGACAGGCATGCATACCATTTCATAATATCCACTATCCAACTATAAATTGATTTAATAATAATCTTTGATGAACTCAATGACTCGAATGCAACGTTCTTCGAAATATGCTATGAAAGACTCCAAGTAATATCTTTAAAATGAGCAAATGCACAGCGGAAATTTCTTTAACACCTGAGAATAAACATGCTTTAAAGTGTCAACCAAAAGGTTGGTGAGTTCATTAGTTTATCATAATCATTTATTTCCATCATTTTAATAGACCACAAGAATTTCATTTCCAGTTCTCATAAATATACGTCCCATGCATAGAGACAAAAATAATCATTCATATGGTGAACACCTGGTAACCGACATTAACTAGATACATATAAGAATATCCCCTATCATTCCGAGATCCTCCTTCGGACATGATATAAATTTCGAAGTACTAAAGCATCCGGTACTTTGGATGGGGTTTGTTAGGCCCAATAGATCTATCTTTAGGATTCACGTCAATTAGGGTGTCTGTTCCCTAATTCTTAGATTACCAGACTTTAATAAAAAGGGGCATATTCGATTTCGATAATTCAACCATAGAATGTAGTTTCAATTACTTGTGTCTATTTCGTCAAACATTTATAAAAGCGCATGTATTCTCAGTCCCAAAAATATAAAGGGTAAAAAGGCAAATGAAACTCACCATACTGTATTTCGTAGTAAAAGTACATATAACGTCATTGAACAAGTGCAAGGTTGACCTCAGATTCACGAACCTAAATTAATTATATATATTTATGTGTTGGTCAATATTTGTCTAACAAATTAGGTTAAGTCATAGTGTACCACAATCCTAATGCTCGAGACTAATATGCAAAAGTCAACAAAAGTAAATTTGACTCAAAATAATTTCCAAAAATCTATACATGATTAATATATAGTTTAAATATCGTCGTTTTATATTTTTAAATATTTTTAAAAGATTTATTAGAGTAAATAATATAATTTATTTATTAATAAATAAAATTTTATATTAAATTTATATAATAAAATATACTTTTATATATATTAAGTAATAAAATTTATAGGGTTCATTTAATATCATAAAGATAATATGATAGGTATTATTAAAGTAAGTTATTACACGTAGTAAAATATGTTTGTATCACATATTTATTTGATAAAATAATATCTATAATGATAGTAAGTAAAAGTTGTATTATTTTGTAATAATAATTATTATTATAAAAATATCAATATTTATAATTACTAAGATGACATTATGATAAAACGATAATTCTAATTATGATAACTTTAATATTTACGATAATTTTTAATATTATCTTTAAAATAATAATTCTATTTAAAATAATAATAACAATGATATTTTATAGTAACAATGACATTTCTATTAAAATGATAATTTTTGTTAAAATGATAGTTTTAATACTAACGATACTTTTAATAATAATAGTAATGATAAAAATAATAAGAACGATAATTTTATCTAAATCAATATCTTATAATATTTTAATTTCATCATGATACTCTTACTCATTATTTCCTAATCGTTTCATTTAATAGCTTTTAATCGTCTTTTATATCGTGTTCATAATAATGATAATAATAGTAATCAAAATAATTAGGTGTTACAAATATTTGTTTTAAATACACTAATATTAATAATGATAGTTACTATAACATTATTAACGATAATACTAATAATTATCTTAATGATAATATAGTAATAATAATAATAACAATAACAATAACCATTTTTAAATAATGATATATATTAATAACGATAATAATAATAATAATAATAATACTAATTATAACTTTAACGATAATAACGATAGTAATAATAAAAAAATAACAATTTTTAATGATAAATCCCTTTTATTGATAAAGATAATAATAATCATAATAATAAGATAAAACTAGAACGACGATAAAAACGACTATAATAATAATCATTTTTAATAAAAATATCGAAAATTCAATTGATTATAACTTCTAATCCGTTCATCGAAACCATTCGATATCTAAAGGAAAAGTTCTTAATTTTTCGCTAGCTTTCCAAGGACATGCATATCTTATACCTTATCTCAACCGCAAGTGTAACTAATTCAACATTCAACCTAACCTGTCTAAGGGCAATATTAAAAGTACAAGCATGCATAATCCTAAATACTCGAGCACTAGTCAGGGATACACTATTAGTATGTAAAAGTTAAATTATGAGTACTCACGTATCAATATTGAGATTCAATATTGCAGGAAAGGTACGTAGATGCAACGAAAATGATAAACACTATATTGACCTCACGAGCATACCCATGAACCATACTCAATCACCTCCATAGCTATAACCCATAATTTCCTTAATCCTATCCCACTCGAAAAACAATTTCGAAATCACTCGGACAGCACTCCGTCGTAATATTTTATGTATACTAATAATATCTTGAAATAATACGGAGTAAATATATATATATGTAAATCGATTGAGAGAGTTTAGAGAAAAATATTTTCAAGTTTCTATGAAATAATGAAACCTATTGAATTCTATTTATAATAGAAGTATGAATTATTAAAGTGAATTATTAAAGTATTAATTATTAAAGTGAATTATTAAAGTATGAATTATTAAAGTGAATTATTAAAGTATGAATTATTAAAGTGAATTATTAAAGTATGAATTATTAAAGTGAATTATTAAAGTTAAAGTAAAGTAAAAATAAAGTAAAGGTAAAGTTTAAGTATAGTAAAAGTATAAAACTATGTACGTATAATACGCGTATAAATATATATAATATTAATTTAAATCATTATATATATAAAATAAAATATAAATATCGTTATCTTTATCATACTAGTTAAGTAATGAGTTGTCAAAAGTGGTTCTAGATATTTATAAAAGTTATATACGTTTTAATAATAAAGTTCTTTTTAAACTGAAAACGTTTTTGTACGTTTAAAACTAAATAGATCAATCGAGTCTTTATGAGATTCAATCTTCCACTATCCTTTGTCTAGTTCTCAATGATTGACAATTTGTTCTTATTTATAAATCACTTTACCATTTTCCGAATATTGTTAAAATGGAAAGATTTCTCAAATCAACATGGGCCTTTCAACAGAGACTTGTAATCATAATTCAATATATCTGATAATTCAATCATTTGATCTTATCTTCTAATTCCATTGATAAACATTTTGAAACAGATACAATCATATAAAGTATTTAATCTAATATTTTGTTTACGTTTCAAGTTATAATATATATACACATATACATATATAATCATATTTGTTTAATGGTTCGTGAATCATTAGAACTTGGTCGAAGTTGAATGAATGTATGAACATAGTTTAAAATTCTTGAAACTTAACTTAACAAATATTGCTTATCGTGTCGAAAACATATAAAGATTAAAGTTTAAATTTGGTTGGAAATTTCCGGGTTGTCACAGGCTTGTTCCTCAATCTCGACCATCGGACCCCCTCGATATTTATCTACACCTAAATACTCTCCAATTAGAGTAACAAAAATTCCACCTCCTATTATTCCCCCCTCCTGTATACCTTCCACCATTTTGGACAAATAATAACCAACACAGTAGGGGATGTTAACAAAGCCTCTAAGGTTTCGAATGCACTTGAGGTAGAATAAATCGTTTATGGTCATTTTCTCCTTGTTTCTACCTCGCTGTGTAATCGAGTTTGCTAAAAATCTATGTATAACGCGAAGCTCTGCCTTATTAATATCTAAATATGAGTGTTTTTCACCCCGATTAAATAACTCATATTTTGACATTCGCCTCCAAATGGCATTAGCGTCAAAATCTCTATCTACCCTATCACCTTCATAAATTAAAGCTGTACAATCAAGTGATAATAATTCAGCGTGGGTGTAAATCTGTAAGGCCCTAGCCATGTTCAGCATGGACATCCTATACATCTTACCTCCAAGCAAAATCCTAAGAAAAGTCCTATCTTCTAACATATCTACATCCTTATTAAATTCTATAGTACTCATTAATTCAACACACCACTCCTTATATACAGGCCTACGAGTGGTAAACAAATGTTCCTAGTCAGGAAAAGAAGAGTTCCCATACCTTTGGATTAGTAACTGCCTAACTGAGTTATCTAGGTTGACTTCCTTCAAAGGTCTCCAATCTATCACCCTTGGTACCTCCACATTTTTGGTGTAAAGCTTAAATTTGTTACATTGGTACGTCGGGTAATCTATCCAGTTTCGCTCAAATCTGAGATTGGGATGTAATTCCTGTTCATGAACTCTTGAGTTTATTATTAACTGATGAGGCGGAAATTGTACGTAGGCAGTAAAAAATTGTAGTTCCGGTTCATAATATGGTAGGTGTTGATCATAATGTTGCTGCTCTTGTTGTGGCTCAGGCTGCAGCTCAGGTTGTGGCTCTGGATCAGCTTGTCTACACGATGATGTACCGTCAGTATCTGTATTTCTCTGCAAAACACATTAAACACAAAATTTTGTGCATCCAAATAATGCATTATTGTTAGCAAAATAACATATTAGCACAATTACAATAACATTTTTAATCCATATTAGACTCATACTCATTTTCATATTTTTAACAATTCTACACTTTTTCAAATAAGCATATATGAAAATGTATACAATGTTCATAATCATTCATCTCAAATAACATGTCAAAATAATCATTATTAGCAATTAAACAAGTTTCAAATGGCTTTTATATCAAATTAATCAAGTTCTTGAATTTTAGACTTAAAAAGTCCACTTTGATGCTCAAAAATCATGTTTAGGATCAAAGTTTGGATCATTTAGCAACATAAACATGTTATACTACTTAATTTAGCAATAATTCATAACAAAAATCGGCCATAACCTTTTTATATCAAAAAGCCCCAAATTGCTCAAGAACACAGACCCTAGATTTCTAAAAATTTTGAAGTTTAAGGCTTCAAATTATGAAAAATAGCATCAATCTAGGTTATACAAGCATAATATACTAACAATTTAACTCTAATTAAGCTAGAAATTATCAAAATTAAATTAGGTAAAAATTTGCTCAAGAACACTATAAATCCGAATTAAAGAGTGTTTTAGGGGTGGAATCGTTACCTTCTTTGAAAAACTTCTTGAAAAGTATCTCCCCATTGTGATTTTAGTGAAGATTTGGTGAATTTTGATGAAAAATTTGTGATTTTTGCGGTATTTTGAGTGTGTGTTCGTATATGTGTGTGTTATTTGAGAAGGCAGAACACAGCTCGCTGCATTTTGTATCTGATCAGTTTTTTTAATCCATACAATCGCATGGTTCCCATGTACATATCCCATGCGATCGCATGGGGTCTGTCTTTTTTTTTTTTAATATAAAACCTTTTACTTATAAAACAATTAATTAATTAATTTAAAATTTTGTTTCTTTTTAGATTGAGGTCGTTTCGGTACGTTTACCTAGTTCGTCCCTCGACAAAATTTAAAATTTTTCATTTTTAAAGCGATTGTTTTAAAAGCAAAGATTTTTGAGTTTTTTAATGTTTTTGGCATACTTTAAATCAATAAGATTAAAAATAATGATAACAAAATTTGACGCCCCGCCCTCGGGTAAAGCAATTTCAGTTCAACGACCTAGTGTTTAATTTACGACGAACTTTAGAAATCAATTTTTAACTTAATGAAATAAAGTACATTTTTGTTTTTAAATTTACATCAAACTTAAATTTAAAATGCATAAAATTTCATATAAATATTAAAAATATTTATATACATTAATTTTACAATCTTACATTTGAAAATAGTTATATATTAATTTTAAAAAGAAGGTAAAAATAAAAATAAAAATCTTTTTGGTCTTTTTTCCAACTTTAATCAATCAAATATTAACAAAAATATACGTCTCTCTTTTCGGTAAAGTAATTTCGGCTATATTACCTACTTTTACTCTTGACGAATTTTTGAAATATTTTGAGTTGATTGATTAAAGATATTTATACCTTATGAATAAACGGTAAATTTCGCAGTGATGAATTAAATTTTTGTATGATATCAATAATTTCAGTTTATTATACCTAATTTTATTGAATATCAATTTAATACTTTATAGCGAACAATTCAGCGTTTATTAACAAAAGGTTTAAAAGCAATAAAAATAAAAATAAAAACTGTACATACTTACCTATGAGATAGAATTCTCAGAGACCTTCTTTAGTTGACTCATAAGAGAGTCGTTCAATTTGGTTTTCCATTGCTACATAAGCGTATCCACGAATTTTCAATAATTTTTCTTCTAAACATATGAACGGTCCTTCTCTGCATAGAGTAACAAACTCGGTATTGGAATGTGTTTGATTGTTCGAGCATTTCCCTTCGTGAGAGCATTTTCCGCATTTATGACATTTTTCAAGATGTCTTGCTCTTCTTTTTGCTGCGGATTTTGATTTTCCTTTACCGAAATGTATCTTATTATGATTGTTCCTGAGTTCTTTTCTCACTTCGTCCATTTTGCCTCTTATCTCCGACACCAGGTCACTCGAGAGGGTGTCATTATTACGTTTAGCAATCAAAGCGTGTAGCATTAGACCATGGTTCAAATCAAAAGAATTCTTCATCTCGTAAAACCTCAAAAAATAAAAAATTCAGAATGGGGGGAGAAGACTAGTTCTTTAGTGTCTGCTAGGGAAAGACCAATCGGATTCCATTCTTGAAAACTACACGAAAACAGAAAATCTAACTCTAGACAGCATTATATTATTTCTTAGAACATTTGAATCACCCCACACTTAGGTGGCTGTGGTGTTGAAATTGTGATTGACTTCATTGTTCACTTCCATCGGACCATCAATATAGTGTTTAACTCTGTGACCATTAACTTTAAATTCAATTCCCTTTGAATTTATCAACTCTATTGTTCCGTATGGTAAAACTCTTTTGACTATGAATGGTCCGGACCATCTTGATTTCAATTTTCCAGGAAATAGCTTGAATCATGAATTGAAAAGAAGGACTCTGTCTCCTTCCTTAAATTCTTTTGAACTTCTGATTCTTTTATCATGCCATTTCTTCGTTCTTTCCTTATAGATTAACGAATTTTCATATGCATCATTTCTTAATTCTTCTAATTCATTTAGTTGACTTAACCGCAGATGTCCAGCTTCATGCAAATCAAGATTACATGTCTTCAAAGCCCAAAATGCTTTGTGCTCAATTTCTACTGGAAGGTGACATGCTTTTTCGTAAAGTAGTTTAAAAGGTGTGGTTCCAATTGGAGTTTTTTATGCTGTTCTAAAAGCCCAGAGTGCATCCTCCAATTTAATGGACCAATCCTTCGGATTTGATCC
The DNA here is from genome assembly GCF_046630445.1 of Rutidosis leptorrhynchoides. Lineage (NCBI taxonomy): Eukaryota > Viridiplantae > Streptophyta > Magnoliopsida > Asterales > Asteraceae > Rutidosis > Rutidosis leptorrhynchoides. Next base: position 193,744,198 of record NC_092341.1, on the reverse strand, counting down.
TACAGTTTTCTCTAGAATACGTTTTAATGCTCTGTTGGTATTTTCAACTTGTCCACTTGTTTGTGGAAGATAATCGGTGAAGATTTTATGAGTTACTCCATATATTTTGAGAACTTTCTCAAGTTGATTATTACAGAAATGAGTTCCCCGATCACTTATTAAAGCTTTCGGTGTTCCGAACCTAGCAACAAGACGTTTTAAAAAGTTGACTACAACTCCTGCATCGTTAGTTGGGAGAGCTTGTGCTTTTGCCCATTTAGATACAGAATCAATGGCAACGAGAATGTAGAGATTATTATGAGATTTTGGAAATTGACCCATAAAGTCAATACCCCAAACGTCGAAAACTTCACATACTTGAATGACGTTTTGTGGCATTTCATCACGTTGACTTATTTTTCCAGCCCTTTGACATGCATTACAGGATTTACAAAGAAGGTGCACGTCTTTGAAAATTGAAGGCCAATAGAATCCAGCATCGTAGACCTTCTTTGCTGTGATTTGAGGCCCATAATGCCCTCCTGTTGGTCCTGTGAGACAATGGTTCAAAATTTGACTAGCTTCATCTCCGAATACGCATCGGCGTATTATTCCATCATGACATCTCTTAAACAAATGTGTATCCTCCCAAAAATAATGTTTTATATCACTAAAGAATTTCTTTCGTTTTTGGTACGGCAACCCTTTTTCAAGGAATCCACATACTAAGTAGTTTGCAAAGTCTGCAAACCATGGAATTTCACTATAATCGATTTGCAGGAGATATTCATCAGGAAAGTTATCTTGTATAGTTGATTCATTTAGAACTTCTAATTCGGGATTTTCAAGGCGAGAAAGATGATCAGCTGCGAGATTTTCTGCTCCCTTTTTATCTCGGATTTCAATATCGACCTCTTGTAAGAGTAAGATCCAACAGATTAATTGTGATTTGGCATCTTGTTTCAAAAATAGGTATCTAAGAGCAGAATGATCAGTACAGACCACCGTTTTAGCTAGAACGAGATATGAACGAAATTTGTCAAAAGCAAAAACGATAGCAAGGATTTCTTTTTCAGTAGTTGTGTAATTCGTTTGTGCTCCTTGTAATCTCTTACTAGCATAATAAATAGGTTGAAATCTCTTTTCAATCCTTTGACCTAAAACGACTCCCATTGCAAAATCACTTGCATCGCACATGAGTTCAAATGGTAGATTCCAATTTGGAGTTATCATGATCGGCGCGTTAGTAAGTTTTTCTTTAAGAATATTAAAAGATTTGATGCATTCATCCGAAAAGATGAATGGAGCATCTTTTTCTAGGAGTTTATTCATAGGAGTGGCAATTTTAGAAAAATCTTTTATGAAACGTCGGTAAAAACCGGCATGCCCTAGAAAACTCCTAACTCCTCTAACATTGGTGGGATGTGGAAGTTTAGCAATTACATCTACTTTAGCTCTATCCACTTTAATTCCCTCACTTGAAATTTTATGACCAAGAACGATGCCTTCTTTAACCACGAAATGTCATTTCTCCCAATTAAGTACTAGATTTGATTTCTCGCATCTAATAAGCATTCGTTCAATATTAACTAGACATGTTTCAAAAGTATCACCGAAGACTGAAAAGTCATCCATGAAACTTCCATGCATTCTTCTATCATGTCGTGAAAAATCGCCATCATGCATCTTTGAAAAGTTGTAGGGGCGTTGCAAAGTCCAAATGACATGCGTTTTTAAGCAAAAGTACCATAAGTGCACGTGAAGGTGGTTTTCTCTTGGTCCTTGGGTGCGATTGGAATTTGAAAGTATCCGTAGAAACCGTCAAGAAAATAATAGTAACTGTTCCCAGCTAACCTTTCCAACATTTGATCAATGAAAGGTAAGGGAAAGTGATCTTTTCTGGTGGCGTCATTTGATTTTCTATAATCAATACAAACACGCCATCCTGTTATAGTCCTATTAGGAATAAGCTCATCTTTTCCATTTGTGATGACAGTGACGCCACCCTTCTTAGGTACGCATTGAACTGGGCTTACCCATGGACTATCAGAGATTGGATAAATTAGACCTACATCAAGCAGTTTAATAATTTCTTTCTTAACAACATCTTGCATATTAGGATTTAGTCTTCGTTGGCATTGCTCATATGTTTTATGACCTTCTTCCATAAGGATTTTATGTGTGCAATACGAAGGACTTACGCCTTTAATGTCATGAATCTTCCATGCAATAGCTGGTTTATGAGCTTTTAGCACAGAAATGAGTTGAGATTTTTTATTTTTCGTAAGAGAAGACGAGATTATTACAGGTAATTCATATTCACCACGTAAATGAGCGTATTCCAAATGGTTTGGAAGTAGTTTTAACTCTAAAATCGGTGGTTCTTCTATCGATGATTTGTATCGATATCTGTCTTCCTCTTTCCGAACTTGAAGTTTTTTTGTTATTGGTTCGTTTTCATTAGCCATGAGTGTGGCTAATATTTCAGCTTCATCAATTGGTTCAGTTCCTTCTCCTAAAGAACATTCTCCTGTTCCTTGTAATTCTGGAAATTCTTGTAACAATTCTTCTTGTGAATCTATAGTTTGAACATAATAACATGTATCATCTGCAGATTGTGATTGTTGTATGGCTCTATCAACAGAAAAGGTAACACTCTCGTCCTCTATACTTAGGGTCAGTTTCTTACCAAACACGTGTATTATTGATTTAGCCGTGTTTAAGAATGGTCTTCCTAATATAAGAGGAACTCGAGAATCTTCTTCCATGTCCAGAATAACAAAGTCTACTGGAAATACTAAAGTATCAACTTTAACTAGCATGTTCTCCATTATCCCTCTAGGATATTTTATTGATCGATCGCCTAGTTGTATGCTTATTCGTATTGGTTTCAATTTTTCGAGGTCTAGTTTAGCGTATAGTGAATACGGCATTAGATTTTTACTAGCACCTAAGTCTGCCAATGGTTCTATTGAACTAAGACTACCCAGAAAACATGGAATTGTGAAACTTCCTGTATCTGATAATTTTTCTGGTATCTTATTCAACATTACTGCAGAATAATTAGCATTCATAGTAACAGCCGAGAGTTATTCCATTTTCTTCCTATTTGTGATTAGATCTTTCAGGAATTTAGCATATCTTGACATTCCTGAAATCACATCAATGAAAGGAAGATTGACATTTATTTGTTTAAACATATTCAAGAATTTGGATTGCTCGGCTTCAAGTCTTTCTTCTCTCATTTTACTCGGGTGTGGAAGCAGTGGTTGGTATGGTTTAACATAAGGTTTAGCCTTAACTGTGTTATCTTCATTAACCTTTTCAACTACCGGTTCTTTTTCCTTCTCTTGATCAGGCTGTGGTGCCTGTATAGTAGGAATAGAGTCATCTGAAATTACAGGAATTTCAGGTGGTTTGAGTGTAATACCACTTCTTGTGGTAATAGCTTTGGCCGTTTCATTTCGGGGGTTAGCATTTGTATCGCTAGGTAGACTCCCCGGTTTTCTTTCTCCAATTAACCTCGCTAGGTTACTTACTTCTTATTCCAGATTTTGGATTGAAGCTTGTTGATTTCTAAATGCTTGAGCATTTTATTCATTGGTTTGTTTCTGAGATGTAAATAACTGGTTTTGAGATTCTATTAACTTCGCCATCATTTCGTCCAAGTTTGTCTTTTTCTCATCGGTTTGTGGTGGTTTGTTAAAATAACCAGGTCTTTGCTGATTGTAAGTATTGTTGGATACTTGTTGATTACTAGGACCTTGTTGGTTATTTTGCTGAATATTTTGATTGTACAGAATGTTTTGATTTCGATTACAGTTTGGCCTTGGCAGTTTATAATTATTTTGATAATTATTTCCTGGCCTTTGGTTCATGTATGAAACATTCTCTCTTTGTTCCATAGTTTGTTCAACACTGAGACAATCTTTTGTCAAATGTGGTCCTCCACACTGCTCACAACTAATGCGTATTGTGTGAATATCTTTAGTCATCTTTTCCATTCGTCTCTCGAAAGCATCTAGCTTTGCAGAAATAGAATCAAAGTCATTGCTAGAATCGGCTCCAGCCGCTTTAGATGAACGAAAGATATATTTTTCTTGATGCCACTCATGTGAGTGGGATGTTGTGTTATCAATAATTTTGTGAGCTTCGGTTGCAGTTTTCTTCTTAATGAAACCACCAGCTGCTGTGTCGATGTCCTTTCATGTAGCAACGTTGACTCATTTGTAAAATATTTGAACTATTTGATAAGTATCTAGACCGTGTTAAGGACATCCTCTCAACATTTTTTCGAATCTTTTCCATGCCTCATGTAACATTTCATTTGGCTTTTGTGCGAATGTGGCAATTTCTCCTTGAAGTCTCATGGCTTTAGATACCGGAAAGAATCTTTTAAGAAATTTTTCAACTAAAACATCTCATGAATCAATCGCTCCTTCGGCTAACGATTCTAACCAATCTTTGGCTTTCCCCTTTAAAGTCCAGGGAAACAACATGAGATAAATAGTTTCATCCTCAAATTCTCGAATCTTAATTAGATTACAAATCCTACTAAAAGTTCGAAGATGTTCGTTTGGATCTTCTTTTGCTGTACCACCAAATTGACATTGATTAGCGATCAGGTGTAGGATTTGTCATTTGATTTCAAAATCTGGTGCATTAACATCTGGTTGATTAATGGCATGACCTTGGCCCGTGCGTGTGGCTCTCATTCGGTCTTACATACTTTGAGGTTCTGTTTTTTCCATATCTGAATTTGTTGAATCCGAATCACTAGAAGATTCTGATTTAACGGTTTCTTCCTCGATAATCTCCGGATGAATAATTTGTGGTTCAGGAGGAATGATTAGTGGTTCAGGATCTCTGAATTGTCCCTGAATATCCTCCGGGTCCTCAATTGTGAAGTCGGTTTCAAAAATTAGATTATCGAAAATTTGAGTTGGAGTACTTGTTCGACTAGATGATGATTCTAAAGAAAAATCAATGGCGACAATATTGAATAAATGTCTTGATCGAGTTACAGGTGGTGAACGTATGAAAGGTGGTGAACGTTTTGCTCGGTGCATTCACTGAATATCCTATTAGTTATAAAGATAAAAATTATATAAGTTTTCAAATTAATAGACTTTTCTGATTTTGCCCACGTTTCGAATAGCCAATAGATGCAGGAGGTAGCCAGGACCCTTTAAATCGGAAGCCCACAACTCGCCACTAACAAATCCAACTATTACTACGAACCAGAAAATTTGAATGTCTATTAATTTAACCGCTTAAAATAATTTTTCGTCGAAATTTAAAGAAAATAAAGAAAATTCTATGTCCTAAAAACTAGAGCGTAGAAATGAAAAAGAAAAAGCGTGTCGTAAAATAAGAAGTCGAAAAACAAATGTCGAAAAATAAACAGTCGAAAAATAATAATTAGAAAGTAAAGCGTTGAAACTTAAAAGTCTAAAAACTAAAAATTAAAACTTGCTCCTAAAGGTATTAAAGCTTAAAAGGAATTTTAAAGGAAAAACAGCAATTACTTAAAAGGCACTAAAATCTATTAAATATTAAAGCAATAAGCGACGTCGTAAAATTCTAAAGCGCCTAAATCTTAATCCAAAGAAAAAGCACTTAAGGGATTTTACGGTAAAGCCTAAGAATCTAGAAATATAAAATAACTACGGCAAAAACTAAGTTAAAACTAATTACGAACGATAAATATACAAATGTATAAAATATACAATTTATAAAAGGATATATTATGAAAATGATAAAAATAAATTTTATATATAAATATATTATTTTTATATTATTATTAAATAATACAAATTTAATTAAAAATTAAAAATAATTAAATTAAATAAACTAATTAAAACTAATTAATAATAATAATAATTAAATCTAACCCTAAATGATTTAATAATAATTAATCAAATTGCACTACTATCGTAATTAATGCTAGGGTTTCAGCTGTCAGACAGTCTCATGCGATCTCATGGATACCAGGCCAGAAGTTAGGCTTCGACAGGCTTCCGCCCAATTTCAGTTTTAACTATTTTTTTTCTGATTTAAATTTATAGTAAATATTATATTATTTAAATAAAACTTATATTTAAAAAAAATACTTATTAGTTTTTATAACTTTTAACAAAAGAAATAAAAAAATATAAACTTTTTAATTTATACACTTAAAAATATAGATATATATATAATATTTATACACTTATAAGTCTGGTTCGTTCCACAGGGATACAGCTGAGTTTAACACTATATTTTTCAATGCAATATTTGTATATATATATATATATATATATATATATATATATATATATATATATATATATATATATATATATATATATATATATAAGTAGTATTATTATTATAAAAGGGGATTTTTACCGTTTAATGACCGGTTTGTCGATTTTAAGTCTTATATCAGTCAAAACCTAATGCAAAATATTAAATATAAATATAACTTATTTTAAAGCGTAAAGTAAATGACGATAAATAAAAGTACAAGAATTCAAAATACAAGTAACGCGTAAAAATAAAAGTGCGATAATTTAAAGTACGATAAATAAAATGACAATAAATAAAAGTACGATGAGATATAAAATAAAGGAATTATGCTTATTGAAACTTCCGTAATCATGATGTTTGATGTGTTGATTTTAATTTATTACCATGGGTTAATTGTCCTTTGTCCTGGATTGTTTGATAAGTCCATCTGGTTTTGTCCATAATAGTCCATCGGTGATAATTATAATGTGCGAGGGTCTTCGCCAAATTAACCTTATACCCGAAGTCAAATATGTAGTGACCCGAACTTTTCCATGTTTATATATTAAATGAATTTGATATTTATATAATTAAATGTTTTCAACATGTTAAGCAATCAAATTTGTTAAGACTTGATTAATTAAAATAGGTTTCATGTAGACAATTGACCACCCAAGTTGACCGGCGATTCACGAACGTTTAAAACTTGTAACAACTACATGATGATATATATATGTATATATATATATATATATATATATATATATATATATATATATATATATATATATATATATATATATATATATATATATATAACATGAGATTATAATAAGTAAGTATCTCACTAAGTATATTCACAATGAGTTATATACATAAAAATGAAACTATTGAATTAAGAAACTCGAAACGATATATATAACGATTATCGTTATAACAACGTCTTACTAAATACATATGAATCACATTAAGATATTGATACACTATGTTTAACATGATAAAATGATAATTAAATATATCATTAAGTGTGTTAACAATGAACTACATATGTAAAACAAGACTACTAACTTAAGAGTTTCGAAACGAGTTATATATGTAACGATTATCGTTGTAACGATGTTTTAATATATATATATATATATATATATATATATATATATATATTGTATTAAGATATATTCATTCACCATGTTATAATGATAATATGATAATTTAACATCTCATTAGATATAATAAACAATGGATTAACAACATTAAATGAGATCGTTAACTTAAAGGTTTCAAAACAACACTTACATGTAACGACTAACGGTGATTTAACGACTCAGTTAAAATGTATATACATGTAATGTATTAAGATGTATTAATACACTTTTGAAAGACTTCATGACACATATCAAAGTACTTCTACTTAACAAAAATGCTTACAATTACATTCTCGTTCATTTTCATCAACAATTCTACTCGTATGAACCCGTATTCGTACTCGTACAATACCTAGCTTCTAGATGTATTTTCTATTGATATATATACTTTAATGATCAGCTCTTAGCAGACTTAATGAGTCACCTAAACATGTGGGAACCATCATTTGGCAACTAGCATGAATGATTACACAAAATTACAAAAATATGATAAATCATTCATGAATTATTTACAAAACAAACAAACTTACATATCCTTTATATCTAATTGATCTCTCAAGTTCTATCTTCAAGTTCTAAGTGTTCTTCATAAATTCTATAAGTTATAGTTTCATAAAATCAAGAATACTTTCAAGTTTGCAAGTTTATTTCCAAGCTTTCTAATCCATTCCAAGTAATCATCTAAGATCAAGAACTCTGTTATTTATAGTAGTTTATCATCCTAATTCAAGGTAATATTCATATTAAAACTTTGATTCAATTTCTATAACTATAAACTATCTTAATTCGAGTAAAAATCTTACTTGAACTTGTTTTCGTGTCATGATTCTACTTCAAGAACTTTCAAGCCATCCAAGGATTATTTGAGGCTAGATCATTTCTTGTCACTTCTAAAATGTTTACCTACTAAACTTGAGGTAGTAATGATGTTCATAACATCATTCAATTCATATATATATAACTATCTTATTCGAAGATTTAAACTTGTAATCACTAGAACATAGTTTAGTTAATTCTAAACTTGTTCGCAAACAAAGTTAATCCTTCTAACTTAACTTTTAAAATCAACTAAACACATGTTCTATATCTATATGATATGCTAACTTAATGATTTAAAACCTGAAAACACGAAGAACACCGTAAAACCGGACATATGTCGTCGTAGAGAAACCGAGGGCTGTTTTGGTTTGGATAATTAAAAACTATAATAAACTTTGATTTAAAAGCTATTCTTCTGGAAAAATGATTTTTCGTATGAACATGAAACTATATCCAAAAATCATGGTTAAACTCAAAGTGGAAGTATGTTTTTCAAAATGGTCATCAAGACGTCGTTCTTTCGACTGAAATGACTACCTCTTACAAAAATGACTTGTAACTTGTATTTCCGACTATAAACTTATACTTTTTCTGTTTAGTTTCATAAATTTCAGTTTATTATGAAACCATAGCAACTTGAATCACTCAAAACGGATTTAAAACGAAGAAGTTATGGGTAAAACAAAATTGGTTAAAAATGGTTAATTTGACTACGGGATGATTTTACAAAAATCTATACTAATCATAACTTAACTAACTTATATTATATTATACATGTATTCTAACATATATTATGTGATCTTGATAGACCATAGACACGTATACAATGTTTTGACATATCATATCGACGTCATCTATGTATATATTTCGGAACAACCATAGACACTCTATATGCAGTAATGCTTGAGTTAGCTATACAGGGTTGAGGTTGATTTCAAAATAATATATATACTTTGAGTTGTGATCGAGTCTGAGACTTCTATACACTGGGTCGTGGATTGATTCGAGAAATTATATTGATTTATTTCTGTACTGCTAACTGTGGACAATTAATTTGTGAACTACAACGATGGACTGTCAACTTAACAAACTAAAATCGTTAAAACATAATAAAATATGGTATGAATATATTTTGATCATACTTTGATATATATGTATATATTTGTTATAGGTTCGTGAATCGACCCATGGCCAAGTGTTGTTTTGCCGACGAAGGAAATATGTGAAAGTGAGTTATAGTCCCACTTTTAAAATCTAATATTTTTGGGATGAGAATACATGCAGTTTTATAAATGTTTTACAAAATAGACGCAAGTACTTGAAACTATATTCTATGATTGAATCATTATGATATCACACTTTCAGCTTGGTAGCCTAAGAATTAGGGAACAGCCCCCCTAATTGACGCGAATCCTGAAGATAGATCTATGGGCCTAACAAATCCCATCCAGTTTATGGATGCTTTAGTACTTCAATTTTATATACAGATGAGTGTACCTGTATATTTGGGGATATTCTAGATGTATTTGTTAATGTTGGTTACCAGGTGTTCATCATATGAATAATTTTTATGCAGATTGCATGTTGCTTATGAGAAATGGAAATATGAAATCTTGTGGTCTATTATTACGATTTGATAATATATAGGTTAAACCTATAACTCACCAACATTTTTGTTGACGTTTTAAGCATGTTTATTCTCAGTTGATTATTAAGAGCTTCCGCTGTTACATACTAAATTAAGGACAAGATTTGGAGTCCATGCTTGTCTAAAACTGCATTCAAGAACTTATTTTGATGTAATATATTATTATTGTAAACCTTTATGTAATGGTCGTGTGTAAACGATATATTGTAGATTATCATTACTTGATAATCTACGTAATGCTTTTTAAACCTTTATTGATAAAATAAAGGTTATGGTTTGTTTTAAAATCGAATGCAGTCTTTGAAAAATGTCTCATATAGAGGTCAAAACCTCGCAAAGAAATCAATTAATATGGAACGTTTATAATCAATATGAATGGGACATTTCAGTTGGTATCCGAGCGTTGGTCTTAGAGAACCTGAAATTGCATTAGTGTGTCTTACTGACTTGTTAGGATGCATTAGTGAGTCTGGACTTCGACCGTGTTTTCTTTAAAAACGATTGCTTAACACTTTTTGTTGGAAACTATATATTGTTAACATGTAAATATTATGTGATATATTAATCTCTTAACGTGTTTGATATTGTGTGATAGATGTCTACCTCTAGTACAAATCTCATCGACTCACCTAATAATAATGAAGAGTCGAATATATTTTGGAAAGATTCACAAATTCCCGAAGAGGAATCGGAAGAGGAGGAACCGGAAGAGGAGGAACCAGAAGAAGGGGAACCGGAAGAGGAGGAACCGGAAGTTAATACCTACAGTAAAGCGATTAAATAAAAGAAAAACCTCAACCAATGGACCAAAGTTAAAAATGGTCAATGATGTTTCCGCCAAGGAAGTAAAATATTAGGAAAATTGCCAATTTTCTGATGAATCGGATCCCGACGAGGATCCCGATGATGTTATAGAAATTACCCTAACTTAATTTAATAAGGAAAAAGAGAATAATAAGGGAAAGGGCATCAAAATAGAGAAACCTGATTCCGACCCCGATGAACTTTATGTGTATCGTAAACGCCCGTATTTCTTAAATTTTAACAATAATTCGGGAACATCTATGCCACCAGGTTTTTCTAAACCATTTGTGAAAATGACGGCTCGTATTAGAGGATCACCATGTATCCCTAGGAAATTAGCCAAACGAACCAAGTCCGAAGAAAAAGAAACGAGTGAGTCGGAATAAAGAGTTGTAATCATGTTGTGTAATATATGTATAGTAGTGTGTTTGTACTTTTATGGTATATGCAAAAAAAAAATCGCTTGAAATGTTTGTTAATTATCTGTTACGAATCTAATCTTTGTCTATTTTACAGTATAAAAACACAAAATGGATGTTAAGGATAGACGACCAAATATTTTAGAAGACCTACCAGGAGATATGATTGATGAAATCTTGTCTAAAGTTGGTCAGAATTCATCGGCACAATTATTTACGGCGAAATTAGTTTGTCGAATGTTTGAAATACATTTCAGGAATGCCTTAGTTTATAAAAGGCTTTCCTTTGAAAGATGGGGTATATCACATTGGGGAGGCTTTAAGTTACGCCGAGTTTTCTTTAAGGCATTTAGTGCTGGAAACCCAGATGCAATTTTACGCTACGGGTTAAGAACCTATTTTGACTCAACATATCCCAACATAGGACTCTGTTCTTTAGAAAGAGCTTCTAACATGCAACATAAAGAAGCATGTTATGCTTACGGGTTAGTGATGTTCGCTTCTCACCAAATTGAGAAAAAGAACATTGGATTGCAACTTTTAAATAAAACATTCCCATAAGTGACGGATTCGGTAGTTGAAGTTAGAAACAAGGTTTTTAGATTGTTACGGGGCTGTTGGGCATTACGTAACCCTCGTCCTTTTGATGACATTACAACATGCTGCCTAGCCAACGGTCACAACGGCTATTTTCCACAAGACCAAGGATGGGAAATAATACTAGTAAAACCCGAATGCATGACTTGTTTCTGGACTTATGAAATACGTATCTTTATTTTTTTTGCTGAACGACTTGCGTATTAACTAGAATTGCCTTCATAGATGCCATGTAGCAAAGTTATTATGTGCTATATTTCATCCTATATGTAAAATAGTGGTATTGTATGTTTGTAAAATATTGTATAAAAGTTTGAGCGCGAAATATTATTATCAGTTTTTCATATAGAATTGTAGTAGTTGAATTGTATATTAGCTACTAAGTATGAACTTAACGGGTAGGTACTACCCGAATTATAAATTATAAAATGCTAATATGAAGAAAAAGCTTTTATAATTGAGTTCATATCATGCTACAAAATACTATTAACTACTCTTAATATTCTGTATGATTAACTTGATTCATTTGGTTATTTTTGAAGGAAATGGCACCAACTACTCGAAATACTCTGAATATGACCGAGAAAGGCTTCCGTGTTTTCCTTGCTGCAAACGTAGCCACAGTGCAGGCTGCAATGCGAAATAACAACAATAACTCTGAAACTAGCAATGGATCTAAAGCCACTAGAAATCGTGTAGGATGCTCATACAAAGAATTCACTGCCTGCAAACCTTTGGAATTTGATGGAACCGAGGGTCCAATCGGATTAAAACGGTGAACCGAGAAGGTTGAATCGGTGTTTGCCATAAGTAAGTGCACTGAAGAAGACAAAGTAAAGTACGCTACACATACCTTCACAAGTACTGCATTAACATGGTGGAACACCTGTCTTGAGCAGGTAGAACAAGATGCTGCTTACGCACTACCGTGGTCAGCATTCAAGCACTTGATGAACGAGTAGTATAGTCCCAGAAACGAGGTCAATAAGCTCAAGGTAGAGCTTAGAAGATTACGAACGCAAGGTTTCGATATCACCACGTACGAACGATGATTCACAGAGTTGTGCCTATTGTGTCCAAGAGCGTTCGAAGATGAAGAAGAGAAGATCAATGCATTTGTAAAAGCCACTGCTCCTGTTTCCTTGTTTGAATAAACGAAACCAAACACCCCTTATGGTTGTGAACTGCTTTCTGGTCAAGCACCACCATTTGAACATATTATTCTGCTGCAAATCAACTTCTATCTGTAACCTTGTTGCTCTTTATTCAAACATCATCAACCCTATACAACCAATCACCGTTATCTGTTTTGCTTGCTCGAGAACCATCAAACTATCATCACCAATGAAATCTTCATGTGAATTTAAATCTGGATACAAGAGTGCAATTTGCTGGTGTCCAAATTTTTATCGTTACGAACAATCAGTAATTTTTCTATCGCCAGATTTGTTTATCAAATATACAACCTCAATTTTTCAGAGTTTTAAATTAAATAAATTTGAGCTTGAAATTTATTGCAAAGGTATACAGTGGTAACAGTTAGGTGATCTTATGTTGAATCAATCATCAAAACCTCATGAATTTATGATATAATTCGAAGAACAGCAGTCAAAACTCAACGATTATATTCATGAGGTTAAAAATCGATTTTTCATTTTTATTACTTTCTAGCATCGATCTACACAGGAAATATGTTCCATATTATATATAGAATACTTGACAAGAAGAATCATAACCTGATACATCGTATATCCTTCGAATTTGAAGAATCAAAAAATTGTTTGACTTTTTCTTCAAACTTTGACCTTTGAATTCGGATTCAATTCTTCGTGTTGGGATTTAAAAAGTCGCAGAAACAATCACGTTTAGATTTAGAACAAATCTACATTTTTACTTTTCATCAATTCGTTGTCAATCAATCCGGAGACCAAATCGTATTGAAATTATGAAGAACGAAGATCACGATCCGATCCTCCCCTGATTTGCTGTTAAACCAATCTGATATTGTACGAAGTCTCGAGTTCTGATCAGGGACCCATTTTCTAGATGATGATATATAGATGATGACGATGAGGATCGGTGATCGAACAGACTGTTCTATGTGTTTTCTCCTATTTCAGTCGATTAAAACCAAACACCCGAACTCACTCAAACTTCTCTCAAATTCACGGGCAATTGGATTCATTAGAGCCTGTTGGGCTGAATGTTTAGTTGGGCTGTTAACGGGCGAGATGTAGAAACAAGTAACTATTGGGTATATTTATTATATTTAGTATATTATTAGTATTATTATTATTATTATCATTATTATTATTAATTATAATTATTACTAATATAAGTATTATTATCTAGTTATTATTAGTATTATTAATATTATTAATTTAAAAAATATGATAAATATATTGATAGATATAATTATAATGATATGAAGTTTAGGATTTGATAATGAACATATATTTCATAGCATTATCCCTCAAGAAAGACAAGCTTTTAGTTGCAACTGTTCTATTTACAAGTGATATTCGTTTAAATAATAAAAGGTGAAGACAAAAGACAGATTCGATGAATTGAAGACGCAAACGACCAAAAAGCTCAAAAGTACAAAGTACAATCAAAGTGGTTCAATTTATTGATGAGAAACGTCTAAAAATTGCAAGAGTACGAGCCGCAAAACGCAAAGTACAAGATATTAAATAGTATGAAAGGACGTTCGAAAATCCGAAACCGGGACTAGAGTCAACTCTCAACGCTCGACGCAACGAACTAAAAATTACAAGTGAACTATGCACATAAATATAATATAATATATAAATAATTCTTAAAATTATATATATATATATATATATATATATATATATATATATATATATATATATATATATATATATATATATATATATATATTATATTTATTAATTAAAACCGTCGGCAAATAAAAAATAAAAGCATGTGAGCTGTAAAAGAAGGCCATGCAATCGCATGGCCTGGAAGTGCAAAAACCATGCGGTCGCATGGTGCACTGTAGCACGAGACATCCTATAAATTTCGCATGTTTTGGCCGAATTTCAGAGACTTTTTCTAATCTTCTCTATCTCTCTGATATATATATATATATACATATATATATATATACATATATATATATATATATATATATATATATATATATATATATATATATATATATATATATATATATATAATATTTTAATTTTAATTTAAGATTAATAATAATATTGGTATGTCTCTCGAATGTTGTAAGTGTGTAAGTCGAAATTCTGTCCTTGTAACAATACGCGATAAATAATGAATGTAAGTTATGTTCTCCTTTTTAAATTAATGTCTTGTAACTAAGTTATTATTATGCTTATTTAAGCTGAAGTAATCGTGATGTTGGGCTAAAATATTAAAGACGGGGTAATTGGGCTTTGTACCATAATTGGGGTTTGGACAAAAGAACGACACTTGTGGAAATTAGACTATGGGCTATTAATGGGCTTTATATTTGTTTAATTGAATGATAGTTCGTTAATTTAATATAAAGATTTACAATTGGACGTACCTATAAATAACCATATACACTCGATCGGACACGATGGGCGGGATATTTAGAAGTACTAATAATCGTTCGTTTAACCGGACACGGGAATGGATTAATAGTCAATGGAATTATTAAAACAGGGGTAAATTACATACAAGGAAAATTGGTGTAATTATAGTTTAAGTCCGCAATTAGTTGAAATATTTGACTTCGAATATAAGAATAATTTGATGAGGACACTCGCACTTTATATTTATGACTGATGGACTGTTATGGACAAAAACCAGATGGACATATTGAATAATCCAGGACAAAGGACAATTAACCCATGGTAAAAAACTAAAATCAACACGTCAAACATCATGATTATGGAAGTTTAAATAAGCATAATTCCTTTATTTCATATTTCATCGCACTTTTATTTACTGTCATTTTATTTAATTGCACTTTTAATTATCGTACTTTTTAATTATCGCAATTTTATTTATTGTCATTTTATTTATCGCACTTTTAATTATCGCACTTTAATTATTGTCATTTACTTTACGCTTTAAATTAAGTTTTATTTTTAATATTTTACATTAGGTTTTAACTGCGACTAAAGTTTTAAAATCGACAAACCGGTCATTAAACAGTAAAAACCCCCTTTTATAATAATAATACTACTTATATATATATATATACAAATATAGTTTTTAAAAATATAGCGTTAAACTCGGCTAGATCCCTGTGGAACGAACCGGACTTACTAAAAACTACACTACTGTACGATTAGGTACACTGCCTATAAGTGTTGTAGTAAGGTTTAGGCATATCCACTCTATAAATAAATAAATAACCTTTGTAAAATTGTATCCTATTTAATAGTATTTCGCAATAAAAATATAACTATTTCGTATACACCTCTACGCACATCAAGTATTTTTGGCGCCGCTGCCGGGGAAAAACAACGCCGAAAGCGCAACGCTATAAAAAAAAGATTTTTATTATATATTTAATTTCTTTTTGTAAAAATACATTTTAAATATTAAAAATACAAAAATATAAAAATAAAAAAATATATATAATTTTAAGAGTTGTTCAAAATAAAAAAAATTAAAAAGTTTGTATTTTCTTTTAGTTGCAAAAACTAATAGGTAGTTTTTTTTTAATTAAGTTTTTATTTATTTAATATAAATACTTTATATTAATATAAAACAGAAAATAAAAAAAATATAATTAAAATTGTAAACGGGCTTGGTACTGTAGCAGCCCATAATCTGGCCTGAAACCCTAACCCATGCGACCGAATGAAAATATAACGCGATATCCATGCGACCGCATGACCTGGTCTGACACGTCTGGATTGATTCTGGTACAGCATTAATTACGAATTATTATTAATTATTATTAATATTAAACCCTAATTAGGGTTAGTTATTAAATTAATTTGTTTTAGTTTTATTTAATTTGTAATTTTAGTGTTAATTAGTTTTATTAATATATAAAATAATACTTTCATAAAATAAATAATATAAAAATAATATTTTTATAATAATTAGTAATTTTATCATTTTTTTTGTCTCTTTTTATAAATTGTATATTTTTATTATTTAGTACGTAATTTATATGTTTTTCATTCGTAATTAGTTTTAAATATAGTTTTTGCCATAGTTATTTTTTATTTCTAGATTTTTAGGCTTTGCCGTAAAATCCCTTAAGTGCTTTTTCTTTAGATTAAGACTTAAGCGCTTTAGAATTTTGCGACGCCGTTTTAAGATTTTAGTACTTTTTAAATAATTACCGTTTTGGATATAGAATTCTTTTAAGCTTTAATATTTTTAGACGCAACTTTTAATTCTTAGTTTTTAGACTTTTAAGTTTCGACGCGCTACGTTCTTTTTATTATTTTTCGACCTTTTATTTTTCGACGTTTTTCGACGCATTCTTTTTCTTTCTTATTTCTCGACGCTCTAGTTTTTAGGACATAGAATTTTCTATTTCTTCTCTAAAATTTCTTTAAACTTCGACGAAAAATTATTTTAAACGGTTAAATTGATAGACATCCAAAATTTTCTAGTTCGTAGTAATAGTTGGATTTGTTAGTGGCGAGTTGTGGGCTTCCGATTTAAAGGGTCCTGGCTACCTGCTGCATCTATTGGCTATTCGAAACGTGGGCAAAATCAGAAAAGTCTATTAATTTGATAACTTATATAATTTTTATTTTTATAACTAATAGGATATTCAGTGAATGCACCGAGCAAAACGTTCACCACCTTTCATACGTTCACTACCTGTAACTCGATCAAGACATCTAGCCAATATTGTCGCCATTGATTTTTCTTTAGAATCGTCATCCAGTCGACCAAGTACTCCAATTCAAATTTCCGATAATGCATGTTTTGAACCCAACCTCATAATTGAGAATCCGGATGATATTCAGGGACAATTCAGAGATCCTGAACCATTAATCTTTCCTCCGGAACCACCAATCATTCAAACAGAGATTGTCGAGGAACAAACCATTAAATCAGAATCCTCTAGTGATTCAGATACAACAAATTCAATCATAGAAAATCTGGAACCTCTAAGTATGGAAGACCGAATGAGAGCTAAACGCACTGGCCAAGGTCATGCAATTACTCAACCAGACATTAATGCGCCAGATTATGAAATCAAAGGACAAATCCTACACATGGTGACTAATCAATGCCAATTTAGTGGTGCACCGAAGGAAGATCCAAACGAACATCTTCGTACCTTTAATAGGATCTGTACTCTATTTAAAATCCGAGAAGTGGAGGATGAACAGATATATCTCATGTTATTTCCCTAGACTTTAAAGGGAGAAGCCAAAGATTGGTTAGAATCGTTACCTGAAGGGGCGATTGATACATGGGACGTTTTAGTTGAAAAATTTCTTAAACAATTCTTCCCGGCATCTAAAGCCATGAGACTTCAAGGAGAAATTGTTATGTTCACGCAAAAGCCAAATGAAACTCTATATGAAGCGTGGACAAGATTTGGAAAGTTATTGAGAGGATGTCCGCAACATGGTTTAGACACTTATCAAATAGTACAAATATTCTACCAAGGATGTGACATCACTACAAGAAAATACATCGATATAGCAGCTGGTGGTTCCATTATGAATAAAACCGCAACTGAAGCTTACAAAATCATTGATAACACTGCTTCCCACTCACATGAGTGGCATCAAGAAAAAGATATCGTTAGATCATCTAAAGCGGCTAGAGCCGATTCTAGCCATGACTTTGATTCCATTTCTGCAAAGATAGATGCTGTCGAGAGACGAATGGAAAAGATGACTAAGGATATTCACTCAATACGAATTAGTTGTGAGCAGTGTGGAGGACCACATTTGACAAAAGATTGTCTCAGTATTGAACAAACATTGGAACAAAAAGAGAATGTTTCATACATGAACCAAAGGCCTGGAAATAATTATCAGAATAATTATCAACCGCCAAGACCAAACTACAATCAGAATTATAACCGAAATGTTCCATACAACAACCAACAAGGTCCTAGCAATCAATAAGTATCTAACAATACTTACAATCAGCAAAGACCTATTTTTCCAATTAAACCACCACAAACCGATGATAAAAAGACAAATTTAGAAGACATGATGTCGAAGCTAGTTGAATCTCAAACGCAATTTTTCACATCTCAGAAACAAACTAATGAACAAAATGCTCAAGCATTTAGAAATCAACAAGCTTCAATCCAAAATCTGGAACAAGAAGTAAGCAACCTAGCAAGGTTAATAGGTGAAAGAAAACCGGAAATTCTACCTAGCGATACAAATGCTAACTCCCGAAATGAAACAGCTAAAGCCATTACCACAAGAAGTGGTATTACACTTAAACCACCTGAAATGCCTATAATTTCTGATGACACTATTCCTACTCCACAAGAACCATAATCTGATCAAGATAAGGAAAAAGAACCGATAGTTGAAAAGGTTAATGAAGATAACACAGTTAAGGCTAAACCTTATGTTAAACCATACTAACCACCGCTTCCTTACCCGAGTAAAATGAGAAAAGAAAGACTTGAAGCCGAGCAATCCAAATTCTTGGATACGTTTAAACAAATAAATGTCAATCTTCCTTTCATTGATGTAATTTCAGGAATGCCAAGATACGCTAAATTCCTGAAAGATCTAATCACAAATAGGAAGAAAATGGAAGAACTCTCGGCTGTTACTATGAATGCTAATTGTTCTGCAGTACTGTTGAATAAGATACCAGAAAAATTATCAGATCCAGGAAGTTTCACAATTCCATGTTTTCTGGGTAGTCTTAGTTCAATAGAAGCATTGGCAAACTTAGGTGCTAGTAAAAATCTAATGCCCCTCGGAGAATTAAAACCAATACGAATAAGCATACAACTAGCCGATCGATTAGCAAAATATCCTAGAGGGATAATGGAGAACATGCTAGTTAAAGTTGGTACTTTAGTATTTCCAGTAGATTTTGTTATTCTGAACATGGAAGAAGATTCTCGAGTTCCTCTCATATTAGGAAGACCATTCTTAAACACGGCTAAAGCAATAATAGACGTGTTCGGTAAGAAGCTGACCCTAAGTATAGAGGACGAGAGTGTTACTTTTTCTGTTGATAGAGCCATGCAACAAACGCAATCTGCAGATGATACATATTATTATATTCAAATTATAGATTCACATGAAGAATTGTTAGAAGAATTTTCAGAATTACAAGGAACACGAGAATGTTCTTTAGGAGAAGGAACTGAACCAATTGATGAAGCTGAAATGTTAGCCGCACTCATGTCTAATGAATATGAACCAACAACAGAAGAACTTCAAATACTAAAAGAGGAAGACAGATATTGATATAAATCATCGATAGAAGAACCACCGACATTAGAGTTAAAGTCACTTCCAAACCATTTGAAATACGCTTATTTACATGGTGAATCTGAATTACCTGTAATAATATCATCTTCTCTTACAGAAAATGAAAAATCTCAACTCATTTCTGTTCTAAAAGCTCATAAACCAGCTATTGTATGGAAAATTCATGACATTAAAGGCATAAGTGCTTCGTATTGCACACATAAAACCTTATGGAAGAAGGTTATAAAACGTATGTGCAATGCCAACGAAGACTAAATCCTAATATGCAAGATGTTGTTAAGAAAGAAATTATTAAACTGCTAGATGCAGGTTTAATTTATCCAATCTCTGATAGTGCATGGGTAAGCCCAGTTTAATGTGTACCTAAGAAGGGTTGCATGACTGTCATCACAAATGAAAAAAATTAGCTTATTCATGCTAGGACTGTAACAAGATGGCGTGTTTGTATTGATTATAGAAAATTAAATGACGCCACCAGAAAAGATCACTTTCCCTTACCTTTCGTTGATCAAATGTTGAAAAGATTAGCCGGAAATAGTTACTATTGTTTTCTTGACGGTTTTTTCGGATACTTTCAAATTCCGATAGCACCCGAGGACCAAGAGAAAACCACGTTCACGTGCCCTTATTGTACTTTTGCTTACAAACGATGCCATTTGGACTTTCCAACGCCCCTACAACCTTTCAAATGTGCATGATGGCGATTTTCACGACATGATAGAAGAATGCATGGAAGTATTCATGGATGACTTTTCAGTCTTCGGTGATACATTTGAATCATGTCTAGTTAATCTTGAACGAATGCTTATTAGATGCGAACAATCAAATCTAGTTCTTAATTGGGAGAAATGCCATTTCATGGTTAAAGAAGGCATCGTTCTTGGTCATAAAATTTCAAAGGAAGGAATTGAAGTGGATAGAGCTAAAGTAGATGTAATTGCTAAACTTCCACATCCCACCAATGTTAGAGGAGTTAGGAGTTTTCTAGGGCATGCCGGTTTTTACCGACGTTTCATAAAATTTTTTTCTAAAATTGCCACTCCTATGAATAAACTCCTAGAAAAGGATGCTCCATTCATCTTTTCGGATGAATGCATCAAATCTTTTAATATTCTTAAAGAAAAACTCACTAATGCGCCGATCATGATAACTCCAAATTGGAATCTACCATTTGAACTCATGTGCGATGCAAGTGATTTTGCAATGGGAGCCGTTTTAGGACAAAAGATTGAAAAACGATTTCAACCTATTTATTACGCTAGTAAAATGTTACAAGGAGCACAAACGAACTACACAACTACTGAAAACGAACTCCTTGCTATTGTCTTTGCTTTTGACAAATTTCGTTCATATCTCGTTCTAGCTAAAACGGTGGTCTATACCGACCATTCTGCTCTTAGATACCTATTTTCAAAACAAGATGCCAAACCACGATTAATCTGTTGGATCTTACTCTTAAAAGAGTTCGATATTGAAATCTGAGATAAAAAGGGAGCAGAAAATCTCGCCGCTGATCATCTTTCTCGTCTTGAAAATCCTGAATTAGAAGTTCTAAATGAATCGGCCATACAAGATAACTTTCCTGATGAATATCTATTGAAGATAGATTATAATGAAATTCCATCGTTTGCCGACTATGCAAACTATTTAGTATGTGGATTCCTTGAAAAAGGGTTGTCATACCAAAAACGAAAGAAATTCTTTAGTGATATAAAACACTATTTCTGGGAAGATCCACATTTGTTTAAAAGTTGTCCCGATGGAATAATACGCCGATGTGTATTCGGAGATGAAGCTAGTCAAATCTTAAACCATTGTCACACATGACCAACAGGAGGGCATTATGGGCCTCAACTTACAGCAATAAAAGTTTACGATGCTGGGTTCTATTGGCCTACAAATTTCAAAGACGGACACCTTCTTTGCAAATCCTGTGATGCATGTCAAAGGGCCGAAAAAATAAGTCAATGTGATGAAATGCCACAAAATGTCATTCAAGTATGTGAAGTATTTGACATTTGGGGTATTGACTTTATGGGTCCATTTCCAAAATCTCATAATAATCTCTACATTCTCGTTGCTATTGATTATGTATCTAAATGGACGGAAGCACAAGCTCTCCCAACTAACGATGCACGAGTTGTAGTCAACTTCTTAAAATGTCTTTTTGCAAGGTTTGGAACACCGAAAGCTTTAATAAGTGATCGGGGTACTCATTTTGTAATAATCAACTTGAGAAAGTTCTCAAAAGATATGGAGTAACTCATAAAATCTTAACTGCTTATCATCCACAAACAAGTGGACTAGTTGAAAATACCAACCGAGCAATTAAACGTATTCTAGAGAAAACCATAGGATCAAATCCGAAGGAATGGTCCATGAAATTGGAGGATGCACTCTGGGATTTTAGAACAGCCTACAAAACTCCAATTGGAACCACACCTCTTAAACTCGTTTACGAAAAAGCAATTTAAACTCGTTTACGAAAAAGCAAGTCACCTTCTAGTAGAAAATGAGCACAAAGCATTTTGGACTTTGAAGACATGTAATCTTGATTTGCATGAAGTCGGATGTCTACGGTTAAGTCAACTAAACGAATTAGAAGAATTAAGACATGTAGCATACGAAAATTCTTTAATCTATAAAGAAAGAACGAAGAAATGGCATGATAAAAGAATCAGAAGTTCAAAATAATTTAAAGAAGGAGACAGAGTTCTTCTTTTCAATTCACGATTCAAGCTATTTCCTGGAAAATTGAAATCAAGATGCTCTGGACCATTCATAGTTAAAAGAGTTTTCCTGTACAGAACAGTAGAATTAATAAATTCAAATGGGATTGAATTTAAGGTTAATGGTCACAGAGTTAAACATTACATAGATAGTCCAATGGAAGTTGAAGATGAAGTTAATCACAATTTTGACACCACAGCTAACTAAGTGTGGGAAGGTTCGAATCTTTTTAGGGTAATATATATTTCTGTTAGAGTTAGATATTCTGTTTTCGTGTAGTTTCCGAGAATGGAATCCGAATGGTCTTTCCCTAGCAGACCCTAAAGAACTAGTCTTCTCCCTCCATTCTGAATTTTTATTTTTTTTAGGTTTTACGAGATGAGGAATTTCTTTGATCTAAACCATGGTCTAATGCTACATGCTATGATTACTAAACGTAATAATGACACCCTTCCGAGTGAATTGGTATCATTCATAAGAGGCAAAATGGACCGAGTAAGAAAAGAACTCAGAAAAGATCATCATAAGATACATTTTGGTAAAGGAAAATCAAAATCCGCAACAAAAAGAAGAGCAAGACACCTTGAAAGATGTTATAAATGCGAAAAATGGTCACACGAAGGTAAATGTTCAAATAATTAAACATATTCAAATACCGAATTTGTTACTCTATGCAGAAAAGGACCGTTCATATGTTTAGAAGAAAAGATATTGAAGAATCGAGGTTACGCTTACATAGCTATGGAGAACCAAATCACACGACTCTCTTATGAGTCGGCTAAAGCAGGTCTCTGAGAATTCTTTCTCATAGGTAAGTATGTACAGTTTTTATTTTTATTTGTATTGCTTTTAACCTTTTGATAATAAACGCTGAATTGTTCGCTATAAAGTATTAAATTGGTATTCAATAAAATTAGGTATGCGTAACCGAAATTATTGATATCGTACAAAAATTTATTACATCACTGTGAAATTTACCGTTTATTCTTAAGGTATAAATATCTTTAATCAATCAACCCAAAATATTTTAAAAATTCGTCAGGAGTAAAACTAGGTTATGGAACCAAAATTACTTTACCGAAAAGAGGGGCCTATATTTTTGATAATATTTGATTAATTAAAGTGGGATAAAAGACCAAAAAGATTTTTAATTTTAATTTTTACCTTGTTTTTAAAATTAATATATAAATATTAAATTTTTAATGTAAAATTTTAAAATCAATATATTTAAGTTTTTAAGTATTTTAAAAATTAATATAAGTTTGTATGTATAAAAATATTAATAAAATGAATTTTTAATTTTATGCATTTTAAATTTAAGTTTGGTGTGAATTTAAAAACAAAAATTTACTTTATTTCATTGAGTTAAAAATATGATTTCTAAAATTCGTCGTGAGTTGAAGACTAGATCGTTGAACCGAAATTGCTTTACCTGAGAGCGGGACGAGAAATTTTATTATCATTTTTTTTTCATCTTATTGAATTAAAGTATGCCAAAAACATTAAAAAACCCAAAAATCTTTGCTTTTAAAATGACGCTTAAAAAGTAACAAATTTTAAAACTTTGTCGAGTGACGAATTAGGACAATGATCCGAAACGCCCTCACTCCTAAAAAGAAATAAAAATTTAAAATTTATTGATTTATGTTTTATTAAGTGAAGATTTTTATATATAAAATAAACCGGACCCCATACGATCGCATGGGATTTAGACTACAACCTCATGCGATCGCATGAGGCCTAAAATCTGGCTAGAAACAAAAAGAGCAACGAGCTGCTGCTGCTCCTCACTCCACACAAACAAACACGCATATACTCTCAAAAACACCCCTAAAATCATCAAATTTTCACCAAATTCAACCATATTTATTGCTATAATCCGCTCTAATCATGAATTTGTTAAGAAGTTTCTCAAGAAAGGTAAAAATTACACCCCTAAACTATTAAATTTCCTAGTTTTTGTGATAATTACCAATATTTTACCTAATTTGATTTTGTTAATTTCTAGTGTAATTAGAGTTAAATTGATAGTATATCATGTATGTATAACCTAGATTGATGCTATTTAACATGATTTGAAGCCAAAAACTTCAAAATTTTTAGGAATCTAGGGTTTGTGTTCTTGAGCAATTTGGGGCTTTTGATATAAACAGGTTATGGCCAATTTTTGTCATGAATTATTGCTAAATTAAGTAGTGTAACATGTTTAGGTAGCTAAATGATCTAAACTTTGATCCTAAACATGATTTTTGAGAATTAAAGTAGACTTTTTAGGTCTAAAATTCATGAACTTGATTAAATTGATGTAAATGCCATTTGAAACTTGTTTAATTGCTAGTAATGGTTATTTTAACATGTTATTTGAGTTGAATGCTTATGAACTTTGTAAACATTTTTATATATGCTTATTTGAAAAAGTGTAGAATTGTTAAAATTGTGAAAATGTGTATAAGTTTAATTTTGATTAAACATGTTATTGTAATTGTTTCAAGTTGTTATTTTGCTAACACTAATGCATATTTGGATGCACAAATTTTGTATTTAATGTGTTTTGCAGAGATTTACCGATACTGATGGTGCATCATCATCATCTAGGCAACCTGCTCCAGAACCTGAACCAGAAATGCAATATGAACTGGAGCAACAACAGGAACAACAACAACAACCTGATCAACATGTACCATACTATGATCTGCAATAAGAATATGTTAATGCCTACGTAATTTTTTCGATTCATCCGATAGTAGAACACCCAACAATTCATGAAGAACAGTTGCATCCTAATTTGAAATTTGATCGAAGCTGGAGAGATTACCTGGCGTATCAAAGTAACAATTTAAACTGATACCGAAAAATGTAGAAGTACCGAGGGTAATCGATTAGGAGCCTTTGGAAAGGGTCCAACTAGTTAACTCAGTTAGGCAGCATCTGATCCAAAGGTATGGCATCTCTTCTTTTCCTGATTGAGAACGTTTATTCACCATTCGTAGGCCTGTATATAAAGAGTGGTATGTTGAGCTTATGAGTACTATATCACTTAATGCGGATGTAGTTAGGTTAGATGATAGAAGTTTTCTTAGATTTTTACTTGGCCGTAGGATGTACAGGATGTCCATGCTGGACATGGCCAGGGCTTTACAGATTTACACTCCTGGTGAATTATTCCTACCCGATTGTACAAATTTGATTTATCATGGGGAGTGGATAGATAGGAATTTTGACGCGGACGCCGTCTGGAGACGTATGTCAAATTATAATGTTTTTTTGCTAGGAGGAAGACACTCCTACTTAGATATTAACAAAGCAGAGCTACGTATTATACATAGATTTTTAGCTAATTCGATTACACAAAGAGGTACAAATAAGGAGAAGATAACCTTACATGATTTATTTTACCTTAAGTGTATTCAAAACCCTAGAAGCTTTGTTAATATCCCCTACTGTGTTGGTTTTTATCTATCCAAAATAGTGGCAGGAATACAGGACGGGGGAATAATAGGAGGAGGTATTTTTGTTACTCTCATTGGAGAGTATTTGGGTGTAGATAGGGATCAAAGGGGTCCACTGATGGTGTGTAGGGAACATGTTGATACTTTAGGATTGAAGGTCTATCAGGGTGCAAAGGTATTAAAGAGCAGACGCAATCAGGCAATACCATATGATGGTCGTCATCCACAGGTAGAGAGAGGTTCAGATGAGGAAATGGAGGAACCGGATGACATTAGAAATGTCATTAGGGAGGCTATGACTGACGTCTACCAGCGTATAGATGAGGCAGAAATGACAAACGAGGCTATACACAGTCAGTTCGAGCAGTGGCACGCCGAGAATGTGTACGAGCATTCTAGGCAACGACAGCATGATAGATGGCACTATCATTAGCATCAGATCATGAGCCAGCTATCACCTCAGGTACCAAATAACTACGTACCGACCCGACCTGCTTACTATCCTCCACACCAGCCCGATATGCGACCACCATTTACTCTCTACGACCCTAACCAGGCCTATCAGTACACCTATAACCACCATGGAACCCGCCCGACGACATGAACTGGAACCCCTATCCAGATTGATATAGTTCTCGTTGGTGATTTTTATTTTTTTTATTATTTTTATTTACTTATGTTTAAAACATATAATATTGTGATACTTTAATGTAAGTTTTAATTTTTTTATTATGTTGTACTAATATTTCATATTTGATTTGAAAGTGAGATGTTAAGTCCCATTTTAAATTACCATGCATGTTATTATTTGTATGTATGTATATTGTCAATTGTACACAACAGGGTAAAACAGCGCATTTTTAAAGACTGGCATTAAGTTCAGCAAAAGCTACTAATTTTGACGACAAAACGAAAAACAAATGTGATGTAACAACAGACGGAATGAACAAATGAAGTGCACCATTTATCATTCAACAAACAAACGCCAATATGTTTGGAAACTTTGGTAAAATTTAATCATTTTTCTACGCTAATCACCCTCAATAATTTAAATTATTACTGATTTCTTGCAAATGAGGGCATTGCAAGATCTTAAGTGTGGAAAGGGGTTAAATTCTTTCGGATTTTTAAAAATTTTAATTTAAACACTTGGTTACTGTTAACACCTATTTCCTTATGAGGTAAGGCTTAGTGCGTCAACAAAATACTAGAAGTTATCTTGCTTTAGGAGGGCGGAATGTTGCCGATTGATTTTTACCCTTGGGAAATTATCCCTGCAGACCCGGTTCACAAGTGTAGAAACTTGTGGGGTGGCTTAATCAATCTGTCATCCGTAGAGCGTAAAAGTGCTAGCCGGATGACTTCTAGTGAAAGAAAGTAGAGAGAGAAAGAGAAATGAAGTCTCAGCTCTCAAAATTGTAAGAATGTCTGAACTCTGTAAAATGACGACCCAAGGGGTCTATTTATAGTGTTAGATCCACCAGATTGCTCGGGGACACGTGTCAGATGATGATACGTTCTGTTACTTGTGATCCAAAATTTACACTGAAGGTGGCGTTCTCCGGCCAGGGGTTACGCGCTAGGCGGCCTTCAGGGCTTACGCATGACGGAGCAGCCTGTACAGCGGAGAACGCTGGACGGATAACTCCACAAAACTGTTGTTTCCAGCCTTCCTGACGCTACTTTTATGCAACCAATATGCCTTTTATGCTTGTATACAATAGGACACACCATTAAGTTCCCCCAATTTAATGACTTAAGCATTTAAAAAATGTTTAAGTTATTAAACTTTTGATAACGCATGCCAAACTAGCCTGCTCCTTGCCCACTTGCATCGGGGAAAACATTACAGGAATTAAATGTAGACGAATTTTACTGACGCTGTTATGATTAATTTTGTACGGTTGAGATCCTCCACGCGCCTCCAGCTGTAAAAAGTGTTATTTTGTACCCCACGTTCAAACTCACCCATACACGTGTCTTAATCGTGGCCATAAAAATTGCATCGATGAACTCCTATATAAACCGTCATAACCCTTTTACCCTCACTTTTTTACCTTTGCCAAGATCTGAAAAGCATATTTCTCCCCAAATCTTCATCGCATTCTTCAATTTTCAACTTTTTAAGGTTTAGCATCTTTCCAAGGTCAGTTATACTTCATCCTTCTGCTATTTTCTTCTTATTGATATCTTTTTACTGTATTATCATGGCTTCTACTCCAAGTACTGGCCAAGAACACGCAAAGCCTTCTTCGTCAAATACCGCTGACATTCCAGAAGTTAGCACGATGGTGTCATCATTGACAAGTGAATACTTAGATGGGTTAAAGATTGCCTTCCGCCATCTTAATCAATACAACCCTGTTCTTCCCACCAATAAACAAACTGCTGACAACCCTCCTGATGAAAAAATTACTTTATACGCTTTACAAATTACTCACGGCAACCTCCATGTTCCCCTTACTAACCTTCTTCTTCGTCTTCTTAGATATTATAAGGCCTGTCTTAGTCAGATGCATCCCCATGGCTTTCAAAAAATCATCCTTTTTGAAATGTACTACAATGCTATTAATATAAAGCCTCACATTAAAGTTTTTATCTCCATGTTTAGAATTCGCACAATTAGTGACTCCTGGCTTACAATTGATAGTAAGCGAAATACTCATTTTGTTGGTACAAATAGAGTTTCAAATTTGAAGGACTGGAAAAGTCCATTTTTATTTGTTGATGAGACTGTTATTCCGGAGGAGTACTCCGTTGCCCGGGAATGGGGTGCTATTGATGTTGGTGTAGGAAAAGGTGTGAAGATTTCTGCCGAAGAGCAGCGGATAGTAAATAGCTTGAAAGAGCTTCGCCTTCCGCCCAGATCATACGAAAGGTATGAGGGAATTCTTGTGCTATGCAAAGTGTGTCAAGAAAGGCCGAGCACTTCTGTGCCAGTACTTCGTGAGAAAAACCAGGGTAGGATGTGATATGATCATCCTATTATATATATAAATGTGTTTCTACTACTTGTCATGTTTGCTTATATTGCTGTTCATGTTCAATTTTTGCAGCCAACTCCAAGATGCAGGTTCGTTCTGCCCTTTTATCCGTTGATCTTGATGATGACGTGGAGTTCACTGCTTGTGACAACACGGCTGAAGAGCTAGAGGCAGAGAGAACTGCAGCTGAGGCTAAAGCTGCTTCTAATGCTTCTGCTGCTGAAAAGGGGGAAGAAATCGTTGTTAGCAGCTCGGACAGTGAATCTGGATCTAAAGAGACAGACACTAAGTGGACAGCGGACGATACCACCACCTCTGGTTCGGTTGATATCACGAGTGAAACAAACCCCACCCCCCCTCCAACCCAAAAGACAAGGAAGAAGAGCATAGGCTCTAAGAGGGTAAAAAGTACAGTGGGGGGCCAAAAGCAGAAACGCAGAAGAAGTATGTCCATTCTGCTCTTTCTTGATAATGCACATATTTTTTTTTCTTATAACTGTTATGTTTGTTCATAATGCTAATTTGTTCTTGTTAGTGATTTTAGCAGAATCTGATGATAGCCAAGGGAAGGCTACTGAGGGCGGTGAATGGGTGCCAGAGGAAAACCGAGAGAGTGAAGGAGATAAAACACTAAAAACTCCGGACTACAACTTCACTCCCTTTAATGAATCCGAGTTTGAACAGAGGGTGGAGGACGATGCCTCCTATCGTTCTCCTCCTCCCAACACTGGCAACCCTGCTGTCACATCATCAAATGTGCAAGTGCCACAAGTTCCTGCTCATGTTAGTACGTTGCAGGCACTCATTGATTATCCTGCTACTAAGAGCAAAGGTTTTGCAACTGCTCTTCAGGTAGTAATGATTAAATCATCTGTATGCCTGTACCTGCAATATTTAATCATAATATTTTTCTATTGCAGGGTTGTGCTATCCCTGAGTTGAAACCTCATTTAAACGCTGAACAACTCAGGGAATCAACTGCTGCTACTCACTTGCTACTAACCAATCAGCTGGAGTCCGTCCTGCAACTGCAGGAACATCAGGAGTCTATTCTTGCTTTAGTCCGTAAAGAAATAGCTGAAGGTGCAAATGCTCGTAAGAGAGCTGCTGATGCTGAGCGTGCCTTGAGTGACGCTCAAAAAACAATAAAAGCTAAGGAGACTGAGCTAAAAAATGCTCTAGATGCTGCTACTGCCCTGCAAGAGGAGAAAGACAAGTTGGTGGATGCTGAAAAGAAAAGGGTTGAGGAAGATCAGTTGAAGATTGCTAAGTTTGAAAAGCAGCTATCTGCAGAAAGGAAAAAGTCAGCTGGGCTTCTCTAGAGGGCGGAGAAGGGTGAGAGCAATTTTGCCGAGCTTAAGAAGGGTATACCGGGTTTGATAGTGAAGGTGCTTGGATCCAGTCTTGTAGGGAATCGCTACAATGATTATGTTGATGCTATACGCACCCATGCTATTGCTGATGTGACAGACAAATTAACCAGACGCCTTGCTCCAAACACGTCTCTCCCCGCTGCTATTACGAATCTGATGCCTCCTGGAACCCTGGAGAAGGTTGATGAAACTAGAGACAAATTGATTAATCTGAAGATATATGTTTATGATGAAGTATGCAGCAGAGAGGAGTCCTCTGCTCAGGATGTGCTCAATGTTAAATTTTCATAAATTTCTAACCATTTGATGAGCAACCGTTTGTAATAAACATTGATAACTTAAATGCCACAAATATACGCTTATTGTAGTGATTATGCCTTGCTTGTGTGCTTGCACCAAATACTTTAATGTTTGTTATGTATAACGCATCTGCTATGCACGAAGCATATCATTAAATTTTATGTACAACTGTGTATTGTACAACTGAACAAAGCATTTTTAAGGTAATTCATTTTTGAACGTTGTGCACTGTGAACTCCTGTCAAAGGAATAACACATGCAAAATTGAAATCCCACTTTACAAATATTATGCTTTCACACAGTTAATAGGATATTTAAAGTATGTTACACGCCTTCCATCATCAAATTGACGAGGAATAGTTATGGAGTGTTCTTTGAAGAGTGATCATAAAATAATCTTTCCGCCTTACACCTTTCGTCATAAAGTATATGAGGAAGAATTTTTTGAAATATTACATAAATATTAATTATGAGTTAGTGTCTTGTCCGTCATACGCCTTCCGTCATAACGTATATGAGGAAGAATTGCTGTATATTTTTGCCTTCATATAAAATATAGAACTTCGTTCTGTTAAGTAAGTTTTTTTATAATGTTTGTCATGATAAGTATCTGATTTTTGTATCATGCCTCGGTGCGTTCTAGTAAAACTTAAATGTTTCCTAGCCGATCCCTTGTGCCTTTTGCTGGCCGGCACAAAAGCTTCCGCCATCGGAGGTATAAAAATACACTCCTTCTGTGGGCAGGATATAAATGCAATGTTCTACATTTGTCACGGGTAGCACTTTGTTTAAGAAAAATATAAAATTTATTAATCAGTACTGAGCAATACATAAACAATTGATGACGAATTTAGGTGGATCAAGCCTAATTAGTACATCATGAATGTTTAGTGTATGCTTATTGCGAATACATGCACTGTAAAAATGACCACAATGGTCTACAGTAAATTGATACACGTTGCTCTTCAGAAAATGCTAAAAAACTGCGTTTATTGAAATGATAAATTCTGCTGTTGATAAAAAATGATAACAAATTGTTTCTTCATACGCCGAGTGCCCAGCACTGTCCGGACCAAACACTTAATTATGGAATGAAAAATTCCTGAACCTCATCTGAAATGCCCCATCCTAATCCATCTGGACGAAGTCATCAACATTTGATCCCAGAGCGATGATCGACTCCAAGTAATGTCCTTAAAATGAGCAAATGCACAGCGGAAGATTTCTTTCATACCTGAGAATAAACATGCTTTCAAGTGTCAACCAAAAGGTTGGTGAGTTCATAGGTTTATCTTATAACAATAAAATTCATCATTTTGATAGACCACAAAATTTAAATGCTGCATGGTACAAATGGGCCCGAATCCTATACCCACCTGTAATGTACATGCTATATCTTTTAAATACAGTACATCTTTCTCATGTACGAAACCATTTTCATAAATCATAGTAACTGTACACATATCTTGTGCACAAAAATAACATACACATAACCTGTGTATAAAATCATTCTCTCGATATATAACATTCACATCAACTGATGGTAATTATCATGTCCACATAATTCAATGGTGGCAATTATCATGTCCACATAATTCAATGGTGGCAATTATCATGTCCACATAATTCAATAATAATCCGCAGAACTTCTGTCTGCATAATAATTCATTTGAGGAATGTTTTGCTTGTGTCCATCTTGTCAAACATTTATAAAAGCATTTCATGTATTCGCAGTTCAAATATATTTCAAAAGCATTTAATAAAGCAGTTGTAAAAACATCGCATGTATTCTCAGTCCCAAAAATATAAAGAGTAAAAAGGGATTCAAATGAACTCACCATACTGTATTTTGTAGTAAAAATACATATGACTAAATTGAACAATGCAGGGTTGGCCTCGGATTCACGAACCTATATCATTTGTATATATATAAGCTTATTAGTCAGATCATTTTTATATTAATAACCTATAGATTTCATATATTCATTTTATATATTTAAAATAATTACAGATATAAATTATGTTATGTTATATGTATTAAATATATATTTTGTATATATATATATATATATATATATACATATCGTTTGTTTTGTTAAAATTATAATAATACTAAAATAATATTAGTAATGATAAAAATAATAATAATGATAATAAAGTTAAAAATGATACTTTTAGTATAAATGATAAAATGATAACTTTAATAAAAATAATACTTCTTAATGAAAATGTTAATTTTTAATAATATTAATACTAATAATAATAACTACAAAAATAATGATTTTACTAATAATAATAATAATGATACTAATATTTATATTTTTTAATATTTGATATAATATAATAATTACTAATAGCAATAATAATAATGATAATAATAATAATATTAATAATAATAATGATAACTGAAATACTACCTTAAAACTAGCTTTTAAAAATAAATGCCCGGAACGAGACTCGAACCTGCGACCTCCTGCTAACAAGAAAACTCGCCTAACCATCCATGCGACCCATCTTTTCTGTTTTAAATTTCAATTTAAATTTATTAAACCCTTTTTCTGTCTCAGTTCATCCTAAAAAAAAAATAATACGGCCCATATTACAAGTAACGGCCCAAGTCACTAATCTCGACCCAAGTAAATAAATTCAAAAGCCCACGAAGCTTGTCCAGTTTTATTCCCACAGCCCAATCTGGAATTTGATTTAATCAAGCCCAATAATCATTATTTAACAGAAACAATTTTAATCGGTTTTTTTTTTTATAAACGCGAATAGGGTTTGGGACTAGCAGGTTACAACTTTTCGAGTTTTTCTTTTGGCCTGGTAACTATAGAACGACAAATAAACGTGGAAACAGGAAATCAAAAGCAGTCATCACCATTTACAATCGATCTTCATCATCATCTTATATAATCAACACCGTTATCCTCGATTCATCATCATACATCATTCATCTTTGTTCAATAAAAAAACAGAAAACAACGAAGATAATGGTTTTGAAGAGAGACAAATATATGATCGATGTTGGGTTTGTCTCGGTTCCAAACATTGCAGCAGTTTAATTTAAACAATGGTGTGGTGGTTGCTGTGGGTCACGAAAAAGAAGAAGAGTGGTGATATAGTAGTGGCGGTTTTGGTGATAGTTAAGAATCGTGGAGAGAGATGGTGAGGTTGAAGGTGATGGTGGTAACCGGTTGTTCGAATAGCAGAAGCAAGGGAGAAATAGTAGCTACACGATGGTCGTCTTGATGATTCGATGATGATTAATTGTTATGGTTCTCGAAAGTTAAAAAGTGACGAGAGGTGGTAATGGTTTACGGATCAAAATAAAAGAAAAGAGAGCGAGAAAAGAGAGAGAGGGGTGATGGGTGGTCTAGGGTGAAACACGATGGTGGTTTTGAACCAAAATGTTATACTAGATAAATGATGGTGGAGAGGTGGTGATCGAAGGGGGACTGTGGTGGTGGTTTGAGAGAAAGCCGATGGTAGTGGTGCGGTGGTCTTTGCTCACGGTGGTTTTGTGACTTCAACGAAGAGTGAGAGAGATGAGAGAGAGTGACGGTTGAAGGTGGTGTTGAATGGTGGGCGTGAGGTGTGGCTTTTGGTTTGTTCAACACAGGAAAAAGAATCCAAGTAGCAGCGGCCTACTATCGGTGGTTTTATGTCTTGATGATTTTGGTGATCGTGGGTGTCAAACCGAAACCAGGGCATAAGGATAATTTAGTCTAGCAAGCGGTTATTGTAGTGATGGAGTTTGACAACAAGAAGTAGGAAGAAGAAGATAAAATAAGCAGTAATTATAGATGGTCTTGGTGAAGGTTAGAAAGAAATAGGAGGAAGGAGACTACCATAAAGAAGGAAAGAAAAATAATAAGAAAGATGGTGGTGGTTACATATCAATCTATCTAATAAGTTTATGTATATGATATGTTTCAATGATTTAGTGGAAAGAGCCAAATGAGAAACACAGTACACTATGATTTTAATATTCATCTTTAATTAAATGTGTGAAGGATATTAATTAATACTGCTGACACTTTTTAGGGGAAAGTATCGTGGTCCATTGCTAAACAGTTAATCTATAAAAGTGTTCCTAAAAATCCCAAATTTTTAGATTAAACATATTTAATTATTTCACTCATTACCTGTTTGAAACCTGATCAAAAAGGTTCGAAAATTATTTATTTTCTGTTCCAATTTATATGTACGGAGTACTAATATTTAAATTTAAAAATGTAAAAATATTTTTAACAAATCTGAAATCTTCGTAATTGATTTACAGTTCAACTTTTATTTTAGATTTTCATAAACTCATGTTAAATCTATATGAACGCTAACGAAATGTCAACCGAGTGTTACAGACGTTTACTAATTAAGCTCAAAATCATTTATTTTTAATATATTCTCTTTCTATATATAAAGAGTTTTAAATAGCATGTTTAACTACAAAAATAAATATATTATATATTCTTAAGCAATTAGGTTTAATATAATATAATTTATATATTTACAAGTAATATTTATACACATAATTATATATATATTTATATATTTATAACAATAGTTTTCATTACATTGCATATTATTTTACGTATTTATTTTCAACAATTTAATCAAACAATAGTTCCAATAATATTTCAAATTATAATATATTTATATATGTATCTATTTACAAATAGTTGTTCGTGAATCGTCGGGAATGGTCAAAAGTGCAAATGCATTCATGTAATTATTCCAAAGTTTTTGAGACTCAACATTACAAACTTTGCTTATCGTGTCGGAAACATATAAAGATTAAGTTTAAAATTTGGTCGGAAATTCTTTAATCATACAATAGTTCCAATAATATTTCAAATTATAATATATTTATATATGTATCTATTTATAAATAGTTGTTCGTGAATCGTCGGAAATGGTCAAAAGTGCAAATGCATTCATGTAATTATTCCAAAGTTTTTGAGACTCAACATTACAAACTTTGCTTATCGTGTCAGAAACATATAAAGATTAAGTTTAAAATTTGGTCGGAAATTCTCAGGTCGTCACAGTACCTACCCGTTAAAGAAATTTCGTCCCGAAATTTGAGTAAGGTGGACATGGCTTACAATAAAAATGTTTTCATGACGCATACGAACTGATAATTAGAGTTTTATCATTATTGAATAATACAGATAAAACAATTCGATTATCCGAAGAGCACGAATGAAGCTATCACAAAAGATTGAAATGAGGAAATGGAGATTTTCCATAACTTTTGACGTAGTCGCAATTGAATTTCGGAATTCAAGGGATTTAAAGAAAATCTTCGAAATCTGAGAGATTTGATTCTTCGGCGAATAAGGAGATTAAGATCTCTATAATTAAATACGACGATCTGCCTCGATTACTCTATCTGATATTTCCATTATAAATTAAACTCCTCCGTTCCATTATTCTCACCATTCCTGTACTTTCTTTCTTAGTTCATACATTCAAAAGATTGTGAAAATGATTAACCCAGTTCTAATCCTTAATATCTTCTTGATTATTGTATCAATCACTTTTCTTTTTCAACTACCACCAGAGGAATCTATTCCTTTCTTCTATTACCTTGGGGTGATACTATTCTTAACTATGTCATGTCTATATATTGCTATTCCTATTAATATCCACGGTTTGTAACTTTCGTGTTGTTATTGGGCTTTATATTTTCTCTTATATTTTAGAACTCCTTGCCTTTTCTTATCCTCCCGACCTCTAGTAAAGCGAGCAAAGGTCCAGAATTCGTAAGTATGGAATTTCGGAAGAACTTAATGTTCTAAACAAGAAAGAACAAAATCGCACGATTTAATTTGTCAAATTACCCGAATCGCTGAGAATAGAACTATCAAGAATATATTTTCTTGATATGTTTAGAAGTTAAGCAGAATGAAAGAGTTATGTATCATGGCACATGATGATGTTATGATCTGTGAATCATCACGTTCTATTAGAAACTCAGCATGACTTACTGTAATATAATCACGTTAATCAAGTGTCATTATATTATACTAACTCATGCTTCAATTCCCAACACTTCTCCAGAATTCATTCATAATTTATACTTAGATGTTACAGAATATTGAAAACTAAAATAGTTTTCAATATGATGTAATACAGATAGCACGAAGAGGTATATAATTTCGGACGAGAATATTTATGAAAATATTTTCAGAAGTATCGAAGATATTTATGATGATATTTTGGAATTTCTAAGTTCGAAAGTTGATAAAAAAAAATTTCCTCAAGATTTTAACATGACTTCGGAGCAGGATATTCTCTAAAGATTTTATCGGATCCAGAATTATTTGGATTCTTTAAATATAGGGTTTGGTCCTTGTATTTGTCCTTGGTCTCCTTCATGGTTAGCTCAGTCCGTGTTCCAGTTCCAACTTTTCTGAACTTTTCCAACATACTATTCTTTATTATCAAACTTCTGGCTGTTAAGATCGTTTATAGTTTTTGTTGCTTCATTCAACTTTTCAAAATTCAGAGTATTAATTCGCACACTGGGTGCTTTTCAAAATTTCAGAATGGAAGATCATAGTTCTAAGAGTTAAATGTTATATGGATACATATAACTGTTGATGTGGATACGTTGCGAGACTCACAATACAGATTTGTTGATTCCCGGTAATTGGTATGGCAATTCTTATTACAGGGTATAGATGAATACACAATGGGGTTTCAAACAATATAATGATTTTTCGGGAAGCCCAAATTCATTGAAGTTACTGGTAAGTTTACTGCTAATGTAGTGGAATATAAACGGTTCCCCGGTAACGATGACAACAGGAAAACTTATATATCGAGGTTATAATAAGGCTAATTCGAATGGAAGTCGAAGTTGATTTGTTGAAGCTGTGACAAAATTGGCTAATTTGAAAAAGATTGCAAAGTTATTTTCGGTAATAATAATGCTAAAGGAATTAGCACAGCAACACGTTAAACGTTTACTCAGTTTCCGAGTGTTTTCAGGTGCATAACTATATGCATCAATCTTTCCTTCAGTAGATGAAGTGCGGTTGGTTCATCCTCTCAATTGAAGTGTTTTCAAGAATTATGAAATGTTTGAACGCAGATTAGAATCGTCAAGATACAAATGAGGTTTAAGATGGAAATCAAGTGGCAAACTTAAAGAATTATTTTGTTTCATATGTTATAATCAATATTTTTATTCATTTTAATTGTTCAATGTCATTAGTCCACGGTCGATAATCCACAGTTAACAGTCCAGTAATTTATATATAGTTTAATATATTATATTCGAAATAATTAATACGTGTCGTGACCCGTATACGTCTCAGACTCGATCACAACTCAAACTATATATATTATTGTAGAATAAACCTCAACCCTGTATAGAGAACTCGATCATTACTGCATATAGAGTGTCTATGGTTATTCCAAGTAATATATATAGATGCGTCGATATGATATGTCAAAACCTTGTATACGTGTCCCGATATTTAAAGTGCGTAAAAATAAATAACAGAATTTAAATGACAATAAATAAAATTGCGATAATTAAATTGCAATAAATAAACTGCGATAAATAAAATGTAAACAGTTAGCTAGGAACAGTTAGCGTGGATTCTTAACAAAATTCTTCTCATAGTTAATTTGTTTGTTTCTAACAAATTTTATTTTGTCCAATGTTTTCTTCATTATGCTACTTGTTGGATTCTGATAAGTCAAAATCCAAATATGAAATTGAATGAAAATGGTTATTCTGTGGTGAACGGATACGTATATCTGTGGATGTAAGTAGAATATTAAATGACTGTTGAATCAGATTCGAAGAATGTACAGTGTAATTTAATAATGTGAAAACTAAATATTCCTCGAGTATTACCTACCCGTTAAAATATTTTCACCATTATTAGTTTGTACGAAAGAATTTTTAAATACAATCTTTATGAAAACATATATACATATATATTTTCTTCAGATGTAATCATGGATTTAATGAGTTAATATAATTTTAAACTCATTTAGTTTTCGGTGGGAACTAGAATATATAATCTCTAAAACTTTAGAGATTACATATTCGCCATGTCGAACGAAGATAAATGAGGTAGAACGATACGTAGAACGAAGATCATACTCGAAGTACAGATGGTGATATCGAGGCATGGATTGTTGATGGTACTGATGCTGTTATTGATGGTACTACTGGTGCCGGTGATGTTGCTGAAGCTGGTACGTTTTGCACCATATTTTCCAAGGCTACAACTCAGGCTCGAAGCTCGTTGACTTATTACTCCAGAATGATTGTCGGTAGGAACGAACGAATGAATAAAGTTTTAGAATTTTTGATATTATAATATCATTGCGTGGTATCCTGGAAATGAGTGTGAAAATGGTGTTTTGGACAGGTTCGCCGGTATGTGCTTCAGGTTCTTCACCAAGAGGTGAATTTGGTTGATGGAAAGGATCGCCTTCTTCGCGTCTCCATGGATTAAGTCGACTATGAACCCATCAGATGAATTGAGGATGACTGATTGGTTAATTCATTCTGGTTATACTGCTTTCGGAGTTCGAGTGGAAATCCATATCGGAATAGCTATCGGAATAACTATCGGAATAGCTATCGGAATCTGAGGGACTCGAACTTGTTGAAGGATTCATCTCGTACGATCAGCTGAAGAATTTTCGATAAGAAACAGATTATAGGATGTAGATTAGTACCCTGCAATACATAATTTATATATGTATATATAATACCAAAATCCCATAAGTTACGGAGGAATCTACGGAAGCTGTCAGGCAAAAGTAACAATAACAGATACGCTAAGATATGAATTAGCAGATACGCTAAGATATGAATTTTGTCTATACACTATTCATGTAATTAATGCAGTAAGATGTGTCTAGACTAAGAATGATAATCATGTAATTTCCTAAGGAGGATAAGCAGATGATTTTCGACTAGAAATGATAAGCAAAACTTTTGACATGCAGACACGGTCGAAGTCCAGACTCACTAATGCATCCTAACGACTATCAGTTAGACTCCCTAATGCAAGACCTGGTTCGCTAAGACCTCCGCTCTGATACTAACTGAAATGCCCCATCCTAATCCATCTGGACGAAGTCATCATCATTTGATCCCAGAGCGATGATCGACTCCAAGTAATGTCCTTAAAATGAGCAAATGCATAGCGGAAGATTTCTTTCATACCTGAGAATAAACATGCTTTCAAGTGTCAACCAAAAGGTTGGTGAGTTCATAGGTTTATCTTAAAACAATAAAATTCATCATTTTGATAGACCACAAAATTTAAATGCTGCATGGTACAAATGGGCCCGAATCCTATACCCACCTGTAATGTACATGCTATATCTTTTAAATACAGTACATCTTTCTCATGTACGAAACCATTTTCATAAATCATAGTAACCGTACACATATCTTGTGCACAAAAATAACATACACATAACCTGTGTATAAAATCATTCTCTCGATATATAACATTCACATCAACTGATGGCAATTATCTCGTCCACATAATTCAATGGTGGCAATTATCATGTCCACGTAATTCAATGGTGGCAATTATCATGTCCACATAATTCAATGGTGGCAATTATCATGTCCACATAATTCAATAATAATCCGCAGAACTTCTGTCTGCATAATAATTCATTCGAGGAATGTTTTGCTTGTGTCTATCTCGTCAAACATTTATAAAAGCATTTCATGTATTCGCAGTTCAAATATATTTCAAAAGCATTTAATAAAGCAGTTGTAAAAACAGCGCATGTATTCTCAGTCCCA
The DNA here is from genome assembly GCF_046630445.1 of Rutidosis leptorrhynchoides. Classification (NCBI taxonomy): domain Eukaryota; kingdom Viridiplantae; phylum Streptophyta; class Magnoliopsida; order Asterales; family Asteraceae; genus Rutidosis; species Rutidosis leptorrhynchoides. Next base: position 193,703,456 of record NC_092341.1, on the reverse strand, counting down.
AAAATATAAAAAGTAAAAAGGGATTCAAATGAACTCACCATACTGTATTTTGTAGTAAAAATACATATGACTAAATTGAACAGGGTTGGCCTCGGATTCACGAACCTATATCATTTGTATATATATAAGCTTATTAGTCAGATCATTTTTATATTAATAACCTATAGATTTCATATATTCATTTTATATATTTAAAATAATTACAGATATAAATTATGTTATGTTATATGTATTAAATATATATTTTGTATATATATATATATATACATATCGTTTGTTTTGTTAAAATTATAATAATACTAAAATAATATTAGTAATGATAAAAATAATAATAATGATAATAAAGTTAAAAATGATACTTTTAGTATAAATGATAAAATGATAACTTTAATAAAAATAATACTTCTTAATGAAAATGTTAATTTTTAATAATATTAATACTAATAATAATAACTACAAAAATAATGATTTTACTAATAATAATAATAATGATACTAATATTTATATTTTTTAATATTTGATATAATATAATAATTACTAATAGCAATAATAATAATGATAATAATAATAATATTAATAATAATAATGATAACTGAAATACTACCTTAAAACTAGCTTCTAAAAATAAATGCCCGGAACGAGACTCGAACCTACGACCTCCTGCTAACAAGAAAACTCGCCTAACCATCCATGCGACCCATCTTTTCTGTTTTAAATTTCAATTTAAATTTATTAAACCCTTTTTCTGTCTCAGTTCATCCTAAAAAAAAAAAAAATAATACGGCCCATATTATAAGTAACAGCCCAAGTCACTAATCTCGACCCAAGTAAATAAATTCAAAAGCCCTCGAAGCTAGTCCAGTTTTATTCCCACAACCCAATCTCGAATTTGATTTAATCAAACCCAATAATCATTATTTAACAGAAACAATTTTAATCGGTTTCTTTTTTTTTTTTTAAACGCGAATAGGGTTTGGGACTAGCAGGTTACAACTTTTGGAGTTTTTCGTTTGGCCTGGTAACTATAGAACGACAAATAAACGTGGAAACAGGAAATCGAAAGCAGTCATCACCAATTTACAATTGATCTTCATCATCATCTTATATAATCAACACCGTTATCCTCGATTCATCATCATACATCATTCATCTTTGTTCAATAAAAAACAGAAAACAACGAAGAAAATGGTTTTGAAGAGAGAAAAATATATGATCGATGTTGGGTTTGTCTCAGTTCCAAACATTGCAGCAGTTTAATTTAAACAATGGTGTGGTGGTTGCTGTGGGTCACGAAAAAGAAGAAGAGTGGTGATATAGTAGTGGCAGTTTCGGTGATAGTTAAGAATCGTGGAGAGAGATGGTAAGGTTGAAGGTGATGGTGGTAACTGGTTATTCGAATAGCAGAAGCAAGGGAGAAATAGTAGCTACACGATGGTCGTCTTGATGATTCGATGATGATTAATTGTTATGGTTCTCAAAAGTTAAAAAGTGACGAGAGGTGGTAATGGTTTACGGATCAAAACAAAAGAAAAGAGAGCGAGAAAAGAGAGAGAGGTGATGGGTGGTCTAGGGTGAAACACGATGGTGGTTTTGAACCAAAACATTATACTAGATAAACGATGGTGGAGAGGTGGTGATCGAAGGGGGACTGTGGTGGTGGTTTGAGAGAAAGCCGATGGTAGTGGTGCGGTGGTCTCTGCTCACGGTGGTTTTGTGACTTCAACGAAGAGAGATAGAGAGATGAGAGAGAGAGTGACGGTTGAAGGTGGTGTTGAATGGTGGCCGTGAGGTGTGGTTTTTGGTTTGTTCAACACACGAAAAAGAATCCAAGTAGCAGCGGCCTACTATCGGTGGTTTTATGTCTTGATGATTTTGGTGATCGTGGGTGTCAAACCGAAACCAGGACATAAGGATAATTTAGTCTAGCAAGCGGTTATTGTAGTGATGGAGTTTGACAACAAGAAGTAGGAAGAAGAAGAAGATAAAATAAGCAGTAATTATAGATGGTCTTGGTAAAGGTTAAAAAGAAATAGGAGGAAGGAGACTACCATAAAGAAGGAAAGAAAAATAATAAGAAAGATGGTGGTGGTTACATATCAATCTATCTAATAAGTTTATGTATATGATATGTTTCAATGATTTAGTGGAAAGAGCCAAATGAGAAACACAGTACACTATGATTTTAATATTCATCTTTAATTAAACGTGTGAAGGATATTAATTAATACCGCCGACACTTTTTAGGGGAAAGTATCGTGGTCCATTGCTAAACAGTTAATCTATAAAAGTGTTCCTAAAAATCCCAAATTTTTAGATTAAACATATTTAATTATTTCACTCATTACCTGTTTGAAACCTGATCAAAAAGGTTCGAAAATTATTTATTTTCTGTTCCAATTTATATGTACGGAGCACTAATATTTAAATTTAAAAATGTAAAAATATTTTTAACAAATCTGAAATCTTCGTAATTGATTTACAGTTCAACTTTTATTTTAGATTTTCATAAACTCATGTTAAATCTATATGAACGCTAACGAAATGTCAACCGAGTGTTACAGACGTTTACTAATTAAGCTCAAAATTATTTATTTTTAATATATTCTCTTTCTATATATAAAGAGTTTTAAATAGCATGTTTAACTACAAAAATAAATATATTATATATTCTTAAGCAATTAGGTTTAATATAATATAATATATATATTTACAAGTAATATTTATACACATAATTATATATATATATTTATATATTTATAACAATAGTTTTCATTACATTGCATATTATTTTACGTATTTATTTTCAACAATTTAATCATACAATAGTTCCAATAATATTTCAAATTATAATATATTTATATATGTATCTATTTACAAATAGTTGTTCGTGAATCGTCGGGAATGGTCAAAAGTGCAAATGCATTCATGTAATTATTCCAAAGTTTTTGAAACTCAACATTACAAACTTTGCTTATCGTGTCGGAAACATATAAAGATTAAGTTTAAAATTTGGTCGGAAATTCTTTAATCATACAATAGTTCCAATAATATTTCAAATTATCATATATTTATATATGTATCTATTTACAAATAGTTGTTCGTGAATCGTCAGGAATGGTCAAAAGTGCAAATGCATTCATGTAATTATTCCAAAGTTTTTGAGACTCAACATTACAAACTTTGCTTATCGTATCGGAAACATATAAAGATTAAGTTTAAAATTTGGTCGGAAATTCTCGGGTCGTCACATCATCTTCCCTGAACAACCGAATTCTCCTCCTCTGATTCATATTGCCTTCTGGTATGCTTGTAAATGTGGATCGTTCCCTTGTTGGTGCCACATACTATGAGTGTATGGCGGCTACTCCGTTAGGAGTTGGGAATCTGATCTCTGCATGGGCCGTTGATGTTATCACTCCAAACATTGCCAATGCTGCCCGTCCAAAAAGGACATTGAATCGTGAATTACCATCCAAGATAGTGAAATCAATTGTTTCAGTTCGTAATAGTGGAAATGTTCCCAAAACGACCTCTAAACGAACTCTTCCCATTGCATTCACTGGCGCTCCTACTAGCCCTAAAACCTTCAAACTTGTCCGCCTAGCTCTTACCTGCACATGCCTTGGAAAAGCCTTGAAACAATGCCAATAAATGATGTCAGCCTCACTGCATGTATCTGTGTAAATATGGCTGTTGAACTTGTTTGCAATTTCTGCTGAAATGACCACTGGCTGAACGGACAAAGCCCAATTTTGAATTGGTTGAAAAATAATTGGAGCATATCTCCAGCTATCAACATTGTTATCCGACTACTCACCGTCCTCATAGTGACTTCCATTCAACGACACCATTTTGATTACAACGTCTGGAGTTGACTCACGCTCCGTTATCCGGTTTTCGTACTGATTTCTATTATCTCCTCCGCCATGCTCTTCCCGTCTTCTGTTATCTCCTCGACGACCTCTTCCACCATCATTCCTTTGCCATCCAAATTTCCTACGAGGATCATTCCTCCTGTATTGTTTACCTGGTAACAAGTGGTTTAACTCTCCTGCTTTGATCTTTGCGATGATCTCTCTCATCAGGGATTTGCAATTATCTGTATCATGACCCCATGCCTCATGAAAGTCACACCATATTTCACTTTTTGGACCCTCTCTTTCTTCCATAGGTGCCGGCGGATTGAAAGTGTTCCGGATTGGTTCAGTGAAAAGAATCTCTTTTGGGGTTTTAGTAAGGGCCATTATCAATGGATGCCTCTCTATTGGCCTTCTATTATGATGAAAATCATTGGGATGGTTGTTGCCTCTCCATCCACCATTGGAATTGTTATTCCTCCTCTGATTCTTGTCAAAGTACCTCCCTCCGTTGTGCAGTTTGCTACTGCTGTTGCCATCAAACTTATTCATCCCCCGCTCACTGGCTCGAACATACTTCTGTGCAACTTCCAACGCCTGATGTAGAGTCTTTGGCAAGTCATACCTTAACTCATGAACAAGTGCACTAAACTGTCGCTGATCCAGACAAAAAATAAAACCAGATACAGCTGAGATTCTGGACAATCAGGTATCTTCTGTGCTTCAAGTGTGTATCGCTTCATGAAATTACTCAAGAATTCATTGTGATGCATTGTGATCTCATGTGCTTCAAGATGTGTCAAAGTACAGCTTCGAAGGTTTTGATACTGCATAACAAACTTTGCACGAAGGTCCAAGTAACTAGTGATGCTTCTTGGCGGAAAGCTAGCAAACCATTCCCTTGCCATTTTCTGCAGCACCATAGGAAACATATGACAAGCTACCTCGTCATCCCAATGCTGCAACCTCATAGCACCTTCAAACATGGTGAGGAAATCCTCAGGATCTGTTGTGCCATCATAAACTCCAATTGTCGGTATGCCAAGATTCCTAGGCAACGAATAGTTAGCAATTCGATCAATGAAACACTGAGTTGGATTCTGCCATAGCTGGTGGCTTTGTAGCTTGCTCTCTAGTAATAAGGGCGAAGAAATTATCTACAGCCACAGCACGGATGGCGGGCTGCATTAAGCGTTGCTTATATTTTTCCGGAGCTTTCTGCTTAAGAATGTCATTCAAAAGCAACACTGCCTACTTCTCTGACATGAACTCATCTTTGTCAGTTTCATCATCAGAGTCATTATTATCATAACTCGGGTCATTCTCATCCTCAGAATCATCAATAAGACTACCCAACTTGTCAAGTAGCCTGGATAACCTGTATTTTGATATAGATTGCCTTTTCATGATTTGCTTGTCTTTGCCATCCGCCATCCGCCGAAAAGGTATAAATGATGGACATCGTCGTGGTTGCATCAATGGTCGTCGCTCTGGATTAGTAACAAAATTTGGAAGTCTTTCTGCACTTTTGGTTGTCGTTTCTTCGATTACTGGCCTTTTCTCCGAATTAGTTGCCAAATGCTTAAGCCTTTCTGTAGTTTCAGCAACTGTTTCTTCAATCGTACCATCTAGTGGCGGAACAGGTACATCTTCAACAGTTATCATGTCGTCAATTGATGGATTGTTGACTGCTTCAAGTACAAATGGAGCTTCAGTTGTTTTTGTTCCTTTTCCGTTTCGTGTGTTCTTTGCATTAGTGGATGGCGCCATTGTTAACACATATTTCCTTATGAGGTAAGGCTTAGTGCGTTAACAAAATACTAGAAGTTATCTAGCTTTAGGAGGGCGGAATGTTGCCGATTGATTTTTACCCTTGGAAAATTATCCCTGCAGACCCGGTTCACAAGTGTAGAAACTTGTGGGGTGGCTTAATCAATCTGTTGTCCGTAGAGCGTAAAAGTGCTAGCCGGATGACTTCTAGTGAGAGAAAGTAGAGAGAGAAAGAGAAATGAAGTCTCAGCTCTCAAAATTGTCAGAATGTCTGAACTCTGTAAAATGACGACCCAAGGGGTCTATTTATAGTGTTAGATCCACCAGATTGCTAGGGGACACGTGTCAGATGATGATACGTTCTGTTACTTGTGATCCGAAATTTACGCTGAAAGTGGCGTTCTTCGGCCAGGGCTTACGCGCTAGGCGGCCTTCAGGGCTTACGCATGACGGAGCAGCCTGTACAGCGGAGAACGCTGGACGGATAACTCCACGAAACTGTTGTTTTCAGCCTTCCTGACGCTACTTTTATGCAACCATTATGCCTTTTATGCGTGTATACGATAGGATACACCATTAGTTACCATTAAAAATACTAGTAACGCAGTAGTTGTATTAGAATCTAGTGCTCTCTGATAATAAAGAACAGCCTTAGTCTTATATACTGACTACCCAATTCTAGTAAAAATTTTCAAAATTTTCAAATAAATGAATTCAAAATCATGTTTATACATATTTATGAACGATAAAACTAGGTGTTAACACCGAAATTATTGTTACCTCGGAAAGGACATAAATTGAGAAACAACCCAAAATATTAGAATTCATTTAAAATGGAATAGAGGACAATAAAAAGGCAAAGAAAGGAAAATAAAAGCCAAATGTGGGAAAAATTTACCAAGTTATTTAAAACATATGTCACATATTTTTGTACAAATAATTGAAGATACTTTTGTTTTGGAAAATATTTATCAGTTTTACCCAGTTTATTGTAAAGTAAAGTCTTCCGAGCGAAAAATACACGCGCTTATTGATTTAGGTCAGGAAGTTGTCATCCAGACCAGTTGTAGAGTCTACGAAAAATCTTGAAAAGTTTTCTCGAAAATCAGCTGGAAATCCACGGACCTCAGCATCAAACAGGGTCGCCAAGTGGTCAGACTTATCCTAACCATGAGAGGATCTGTCTCGTATAATGGGGGGCACCATGCAAATTAGCTTATAAGACTAATGAATCAGATCCCCAGAATGGATAATCTCCTTAAAGATCAAAAATCAGCTTTTAAGACTGATATTACTCAATTCTTGAGATTGACCTTAAAGAGTGAGAATTACAAACTCATGGAATTCGATGATATCTAAACTCGAGCTTGAACGAGAAAATATTTTGATCAAATTACAAACCGATTTGTTTTCTGAAAACCTATTTTCAATGCGTTCATTACCATTGAACGTAAAATCCTAGGAATTCACCTGGAATTCATTAGGTCACCTGAACCAAATCGGGTGTCAACCGTAAGAACGGTGGTTGCATAGCATGGTCAAAGACAGGACCTTGTGCCAGACCAAAAAATTATAGGGTGATCTTTACTATTGCTCCTACAAAGGATAGTAATTGCATCCGACACGTTATAGACCATAATCAAAAGCATGTCACGGGACATTGCCTTAACAGTTGCTTGTTCAACGCTTTCCTTTACAACCAGATGGTAGTTTACCGAAAGGTAATATACGGAGCAAGTATACTGGACGTGTTGCTTTCCTAATACAAGGTTAGCAAGTGGGTGACACAAAACCATAAGTTTTGAGCTAAAATTTTCAAATCTGAAACCCACAAAATCCACAAAAATATTTTGCAAACACCGGTGAAGGGTTATTCCGAAAAACTTATCTAGGGTAAAAGCTAGATTGAATTTTCAGAAGATCAAATGTTTTCATAAAGATCCAATTTCCTAAAGGATATAAATTTTCATAGTCATGTGGGACTGTAAACCACATCGTTACTACCATTGTTCATACCGCTGTATAGAAATCACTGATGTACAAAGTGTGAAGAATAAAGAAGTGATTCTAGTATTTTTATTTCAAGACTATATTGCTTGAGGACAAGCAACGTTCAAGTGTGGGAATATTTGATAATGCTAAAAACGAACATATATTTCATAGCATTATCCCTCAAGAAAGACAAGCTTTTAGTTGCAATTGTTCTATTTACAAGTGATATTCGTTTAAATAATAAAAGGTGAAGACAAAAGACAGATTCGACGAATTGAAGACGCAAACGACCAAAAAGCTCAAAAGTACAAAGTACAATCAAAGTGGTTCAATTTATTGATGAGAAACGTCTAAAAATTACAAGAGTACGAGCCGCAAAACGCAAAGTACAAGATATTAAATAGTACGAAAGGATGTTCGAAAATCTGGAACAGGGACCAGAGTCAACTCTCAACGCTCGAAGCAACAGACTAAAAATTACAAGTCAACTATGCACATAAATATAATATAATATATTAATAATTCTTAAAATTATATATATATATATTATATTTATTAATTAAAACCGTCGGTAAATAAAAAACAAAAGCATGTGAGCTGTAAAAGAAGGCCATGCAATTGCATGGCCAGGAAGTGCAAAAACCATGCGGTCGCATGGTGCACTGTAGCACGAGACATCCTATAAATTTCGCGTGTTTTGGCCGAATTTCAGACACTTTTTCTAATCTTCTCTATCTCTCTGATATATATATATATGTAAGTCAAAATTCTGTCCGTTAGCGAATGTTGTAAGTGTGTAAGTCAAAATTCTGTCCGTGTAACACTACGCGATAAATAATCAATGTAAGTTATGTTCTCCTTTTTAAATTAATGTCTTGTAACTAAGTTATTATTATGCTTATTTAAGCCGAAGTAATCGTGATGTTGGGCTAAAATATTAAAGACGGGGTAATTGGGCTTTGTACCATAATTGGGGTTTGGACAAAAGAACGACACTTGTGGAAATTAGACTATGGGCTATTAATGGGCTTTATATTTGTTTAATTGAATGATAGTTCGTTAATTTAATATAAAGATTTATAATTGGACATACCTATAAATAACCATATACACTCGACCGGACACAATGGGCGGGATATTTATAAGTACTAATAATCGTTCATTTAACCGGACACGGGAATGGATTAATAGTCAATGGAATTATTAAAACAGGGGTGAATTACATACAAGAAAAATTGGTGTAATTATAGTTTAAGTCTCCAATTAGTTGGAATATTTGACTTCGGATATAAGAATAATTTGACGAGGACACTCGCACTTTATATTTATGACTGATGGACTGTTATGGACAAAAACCAGATGGACATATTGAATAATCCAGGACAAAGGACAATTAACCCATGGTAATAAACTAAAATCAACACGTCAAACATCATGATTATGGAAGTTTAAATAAGCATAATTCCTTTATTTCATATTTCATCGCACTTTTATTTACTGTCATTTTATTTAATTGCACTTTTAATTATCGTACTTTTTAATTATCGCAATTTTATTTATTGTCATTTTATTTATCGCACTTTTAATTATCGTACTTTAATTATTGTCATTTACTTTACGCTCTAAATTAAGTTTTATTTTTAATATTTTACATTAGGTTTTAACTGCGACTAAAGTTTTAAAATCGACAAACCGGTCATTAAACGGTAAAAACTCCCTTTTATAATAATAATACTACTTATATATATATTTATATATATACAAATATAGTTTTTAAAAATATAGCGTTAAACTCAGCTAGATCCCTGTGGAACGAACCGGACTTACTAAAAACTACACTATTGTACGATTAGGTACACTGCCTATAAGTGTTGTAGTAAGGTTTAGGTATATCCACTCTATAAATAAATAAATAACTTGTGTAAAATTATATCGTATTTAATAGTATTTCGCAATAAAAATATAACTATTTCGTATACACCTCTACACACATCAGGATTCAAGCATTATGAGATAATTATGATTAAGATAACATATAGATAAAGCTAGGAATATAATTATAATTAAGTCATGATTAAATGAATTATCATGTTATTTTTATTTAAAATTATCATTATTATTATTATTACTATTATTATCATTATTAGATTTATTAATATTATTATTATCATTATGAATATTATTTGTATCATTATAATTAAAATTATCAAAACTATCATTTTTATTAAAATTATTATTTTTGTTATTATTAGTATTATCATTATTATTAAGATTATCATTATTATTATTATTATTAGTATTATCATTTTTATATATATAATTGATATAGGTTTGGGAATCCGAGGCCAACCCTGCACTTGTTCAGTGCCGTCGTATACATATTTTTAATACAAAATATCGTATAGTGAGTTTCATTTGCTCCCTTTTTAAATGCTTTTACAATATATATTTTTGGGACTGAGAATACATGCGCTGCCTTTATAAATGTTTTTCAAAATAGACACAAGTAATCGAAACTACATTCTATGGTTGGATTATCGAATCGAATATCCCTCAACCCTAACCCCTAAACCCTAACCCCTAACCCCTAAACTCTAAACTCTAAATCGGGCTAAATCCTAAAAAAAAAAACTCAAAAAACCTCAAAAAACGTTAACATGAATCAGGTGCATTTTAAGCTCCTGTTGAAAAAAAAAAAAAAAATTATGAATCTACACAATGTCAGTAGATTACAGAATTTTTTTTTAAAATTGGAGCTCTAATGTAAAAGATATAAAAATCTCATTTTACTTATCCCCTTATCCCAAAAATACCACTTATCCCTTGATCTCCCTATATATATATATATATATATATATATATATATATATATATATATATATATATATATATATATATATATATATATATATATATATATATATATATATATGGATTCGAGTCTTTATAAAAGAACCATGTCATGATTATGTCATGATTACGAGTAATGTTGTGTCATCTTATTTTAAAAGATTGAATATGAATCTTTAAATGAGTTTAAAATTATAATTTTCAATCATTGATCGCATTATGATTTCATTATTTTTTCTCTTTTCAAATTAATTATTGAGTTAAAATTTCATTAGTTGATTTGAAGTTCAACAATTAAGTTATAACAAATTCAATTTTCTCTTCTCTCTTTATATAAAAAATAAAACAGACCCAAAGTATCTCTATTCTTTCCTAAATAAAAAAGCTTACATTTATGTTATAATTACTAGTAATAATAATAATAACTAATAATTAAAACAGAATCTATATGTAACCTGTAAATTAATATCAATAATTAATAATTAATTTATTAACAATAATTAATATTTAGGAATAACTACTTAGGAGGAGGAGAGACGGATAAGTAATTTGTAGGGAGACAAATACTCATTGTTTATGGCACATATAATGTTTTAGTTAGAATTTTAATCAATGGTTAAATTCATATCAATGATTTATATCCAAATCAGTGGTTTAAAAAGAGAGAAACAAATATGATATCATTACCGGAAACAATTGTGAGATTATGATTTAATATAATCATATAAAATTATATTAAATACTAGTAGTTTATAAACTACGACATTATCACCTAAATATGACTTTTTTTTATACATAAATAGAATTAGATATTAGAATAGAATTAGACTCGACTGAATCTCGAAACGATTCAAGAAATACTTCTAGAGTAACATCAATGATTAATGAATCTTGGTTCTTAAATTCTCCATTCATCAAATAGAACGGGCATTACCTAAATTACTACATAGTCGACACAACTTTGGAAATGGCCTCACTATTTCCATTGTTTAGTTCTTTAAATATCAAGTCTTACTTTCCGGTCTGTTTATATATCTCGAATTCTCGATAGTAGCATAATGACATAATGACGTTGCTGCATATGTACTCTTTATAGTCATATTAAAATTTGGATCCTTAGGGAAAATTGGACCTTGTGAAAACGTTTTATGATTTTCTTTTTAAATGTCATGCTAGTTTTTATACTAGACACGTTTTCCGGTTTTAACCTCAAAGTACGGTTGTGGGTAACTGAAAACCAAAGCCTCAGTCGGTGATTAGAAAGTTATCCGCCCCCATGATTGTAGTATCATGGAACTCTTAACCGCGCGCCCCCTGACGCGATATTTCTATCGGTCTTTTATGACAATTTGTACATTTCATTTCAAGGGTTAAAACTGCGAAGACTTGAGCTATCGCGTGGGACAAATCCTGCTCCAGCTTATACACCGTAATCGGTCTTGCACTGGATAGCGACTCGGATTTACCCTACCAAGTTTATTTTCGGGTTGAAAGTTCAAGACTTTCTCTTCCCACGATACTTTTATATCGTGATATGATATTAGTATGAAATGATATAATTTAGGAAGTATGTTGTACCAAGTATAACGACATTCGGAAGACTTTACTTCCTTTAAGGATGGACTTGATTCATCCTTTATTACTCACATCAATAGGATAAACAGGTTTATACATTCCAAAGCAATGGCATCTGCAATAAACTTCATAGAAACACTTGATATGCTTCTAAACGTATGGGTTTATAAATTCCGTTATACTTGGTTTTCTTTTTAGATGTTTTAATCAAATAACTTATGTATATTTGTTTAAAATTTTCAAAATTTTTGGTAATAATGACCAAGTTCTAAGTTTTTGAGAATTTATATCCTCAACCCCCACTTAAGATTTTGTAATGCTCTCATTACAAAAAATCAGATAAAAAATATAAATTTGAGAGGGCAAAAAAAAAATGTAAGGTGTTTAGAACTTCCTTTGTTAACAATTGGAGATCGTAAAATGCTTATCGTATGAATGTATCCAATCCTTTTATTATAATATAAATTTGGTGTTTCGTTATGACGAATGCATCATCATCATAAGTACCTTTCAACAAATATGTTAATCACACACAAGATGGGGTTGTACTTCAATAGTACAAAAATTTTACCCCACACTTGAAAGTTTTGTATATATCTTAATAAACAAAAATATAATAAAACAAAAAAAAAACACGTGAAAAATTAATTTTAACAAACCATAAAAATCAAAATCACTTAAAATAATGTTTTTTTTTTACTTTTAATATAATTAAATTTTTAAATTCATTTATTTAAAAAGATCAAAATTTAATATATATATATATATATATATATATATATATATATATATATATATATATATATATATATATATATATATATAATCACACCTTTTTTCTAAAATATAATAAAATTTTAAGCACACAAATTTTTTTATTTTTTTATTATTTTTTTTAACTTATAGATTTTTTTCCAAACACGTGAAGAAAAACACAAATCAAACATGATTTTTAATGAGTCGTTTTCTCGACTCGACCCCATAATTTATTGCCTAACGGGGTCAAATTTTTCTATATTTATCGGACGACATGTAAAATCAGTGGAGAAAGTTCCACGAATCAGAAGAGTGAGCCATTCATTTACACCTCGGGTGGTATATAATATATCATATAATTCCTTTTTCAGTTGACCGAAAAAGGATGACTCAACCCGAGAGTCAACGCACAACTCTTCTCTAAGTGTGGCTTGCAATAAAAAGTTTACTCTTTTAGGTGTATCTTGTCCAAATGGATCTTCATACACCGTTTCTCTTCTACTAAACTCGTGAGAACATAAAAATTCCAAATGAGGAGGAGATTCCTTAAGTGGTTCTTTTATATCAAGTTCCTCATCCTCGATGATCTTGGATGACTCCACCACTTCGAACTCCGGAGTTAGAACCTCATCATCATCACTATCCCATGAATACAAAATTGCATCCTGGGATTCTTCTTCATTGACAATTGGATTGATGAGTGTACATGTTGAATCTATTGAGGTGGAAGGTGGTGGATTAGTGGCGGGCTCACATTCACTCTTTGGTAGGTCTTCGGGGGTAATTCTTTCTAATAGATGGATAGGAATATCATTAATATTCCTAGTCAAATTGTATTTCAGCATTAGATACATATGAATATCATTCACATCAATGGTTAAACGATACCCTCCACCAATATCTCTCGGATCAACCTTAGTCGATCAAGATGGCATATACCAATAGTTTTTATAAGGATATGAAATATGAATCAGTTGATAAGAGGAAGGTGGGGTCACCATTGGCTGATCATCTGGGCCAGTCATTTTTCCCAGTAACTTGTAATCTAGTTGCAAACACAACACAAAAACAAACAAACATGAAACAAAATAATAATAATAATAATAATAATAATAATAATAAAATAAGCAACTTTTGTGGAAACTAGATTTCCACAAAAGGATCGAATAATTAAAAGTCAAGTAAATTCTAAATAAATACTGCTCTTCGGCAGCGGCGCCAAAAAGTTGATGTGATAAAATATAACAACCCTCACTTTTCCCTTCTGAAATTACCAAATTACCCTTAGGGTTTTAATGTCATACTCTGTGTATTAGCATTAGGGTTGTTATCCGGATAAAATAAATAAAGTAATTAATACTAATATTATTTAAAACCCTAAACCTAACCCTATGCATTTAATGCTAAACCCTAATTCCATTAAATATTAAACCCTAACCCTAAAATATAAACTATATGTATTAATATAATTGTGACAATATTTATATATATATAAACTAATTAGAACCAAATCAACAACTAATAAAAGTTAGGGTCTAATATTTAAATAAAATGTAACCCTAATATTAAGTAGTAATAATAATAATAATAATAATAATAAATATAAAATACTTAATAAATAATAAATGCCGTAAAAAAAATAAATATAATGCACATGTACATGTATATCGGCTGTGGAAAAAAAAGAGAAATATTAACTTGATCCCTAATTTACTAATCTTAGTCTAACACTAATTATCATCCTTGATCACCAAGGAAATCTCTTGAGTCATAGTGTAATTAGGAAACCTATAACCCTATAAAATCCCTCAAGTCCTTCCATAAACTCAACACAAATAAACTGCAAAATAGTCGACTAGTTTCCCCTGCCTTCCCTCTATTTTCTGTATCGACTAAAAAGGCCATTCTGCAGCTACTTTTGTCGATCAACAAACCCATAAAAACCCTCCTGCAAATCGACTAGAACCATCACCATTCAACCTGCTATTAGTCGACTTTAAACCCTCCATCTACAGCCTGTTTCAGTCGACTAAACCACCACTTCAGCCCCTCCATTCGACCATTTTTGCTGCTAGTTTTTCTACTATTGTGTTGTTGTTTCTACGAACCAAAACAAGATCCAAGAATCTCCTTGATTGATCGAATTTTTGCTGCTGCTGTGTGTTGTTTCTATCGAGCTATCCATACCCAAAAAGACCTCAGTTGGGTTGTCCTTGCTACTGCTACTGGGTTCTGTTTTGTTTCGCACCACAACCATCATCCATCCTTGATCTTTAGCTTCTAAGGTAGCCTAAACCCTAATTAATCCTGTTCTTAATTTAATTACTTTAAAGTCATACTTAAGTAGTTTATTGTTATAAGTATGATGATTACGAATAAGGATTACAAGTTTATTAATAAGTTTGTAATTAAAGGAAACTAATTTTATGATCTAGATATATAAACTAGATAAGTAAATGGATAAAAAATTATGAGTATGAATTGATCATGATTATTATATTGATTAGGGTTAAAAGATTTGAATAATAATTATGGTTGTTAGTAAGTTAAAAGTATGATTATGAGAAGATGATTAAGATATAGAGTATGATCTTGAATATGAAGTAATAGTTTGATAATGATTAAGACTAAAAATTATGAATGGTGTTAAAAGTTATGAATAAGGTTAAAGGATGTAATGAAAGATTATGATTAATGTTAATAAGTTAGTTAAACAAATAAAAGATTAAAGTTATTAAGTTATGATGCCCATAAAACTAGTTTGATAAGTTAAAGGTTATGACTTAATGTGTTAATGATTAATGAGATAATAATGATTAAGAGTTATGATTATGATGAGTTAAACTAGGTGATAAGAGTTAGATGTTTACGTTATGATTAAGGTAAATAATAATGATAATGGTATACATGCATGCATGCATGCCTGCATACGTATGCATGTACATATATATAGATAGATATATGCTTGTGTATATATTTAGATATATACATACGCGTATATGTATGTGTATATATGAAATGCCCCGTTCATATCGATTATAAACGATTCATAATAGTTGATTACATCGCGAGGTACTTGACCTCTATATGATACATTTTACAAACATTGCATTCGTTTTTAAAAGACAAACTTCCATTTCATCGAAAGTTGACGGCATGCATACCATTTCATAATATATCCAACTATAATTGACTTAATAATAATCTTGATGAACTCAATGACTCGAATGCAATGACTTTTGAAATATGTCATGAATGACTCCAAGTAATATCATTAAAATGAGCTAATGCACAGCGGAAGATTTCTTTCATACCTGAGAATAAACATGCTTTAAAGTGTCAACCAAAAGGTTGGTGAGTTCATAAGTTTATCGTAAACAATAAAATTCATCATTTTGATAGACCACAAGATTTAAATCCTGCATGGTACAAATGGGCCCGAATCCTATACCCACCTGTAATGTACATGCGATATCTTTTAAATACAGTACACCTTTCTCTTGTACGAAATCATCTTTCATAAATCTTAGTAACCGTACACATATCTTGTGCACAAAAATAACATACACATAACCTGTGTATAAAATCATTCTCTCGATACATAACATTTACTTTTCATTGCTTTCATAGCTTGGCTTGGTAACCGACCATAACATATAATGAGCATAATAATATCCCCAAAACAGAACATCTCGTCTGTATAATAATCATATAAACTTCGAAGTACTAAATACCACGCCCACTAGCCCTTCCGTCTAGTGAACATTCTGGGTGGGGGTGTTAAATCCTGTAGCTACCTTTAGGATTCACGTCAATTAGGCGTGCACTAATTCTAAAAATTAGTAATGTTCCCTAATTCTTAGGTTACCAAGCAATAATAATCAGGGGAAAAATATTCATATCAATTGTGGCAATTATCACGTCCACATAATTCAATGGTTGAAATTATCACGTCCACATAATTCTTTCGAGGAATGTTTTGCTTGTGTCTATCTCGTCAAACATTTATAAAAGCATTTCATGTATTCGTAGTTCAAAATGTATTTCAAAAACATTTAATGAAGCAGTTGTAAAAACAGTGCATGTATTCTCAGTCCTAAAAATGTAAAGAGTAAAAGGGAATCAAATGAACTCACTATATCGTATTTTGTAGTAAAAATACATATGACGACATTGAACAATTGTAGGGTTGGCCTCGGATTCACGAACCTATATCATTTGTATATCTATTAAAAAATATAATGGAAATCACATTCATCCCTTTATTAATATATATTATTTATATATTTGTAGTTATATAGAATTTATACTGAATTTCATTTAAAACGTTTACTTATATTATATGTTAGATTATATGTTATTTATATATTTATTTTGTATATATTTTTAAAATGATTAATATCTATACTTTTGGTTATATTATCATGTATATATATTCCGTATTATATTTAAAAATCAATAGTTTGTTATGTGTAAATATTTATTTATATAATGTTAATATATAGTTATATGAAATATCAATATCGTTATAGTATAAATACATTTTGTAGACAAAATATTTAGTTGTTAAAATGATAGTTTTGGTATGAATGAGTTACTAATAATAATAACTTTATTAATAATGATAATACTATTAATAATAATGATATTGTTAATAATGATAATAATAATACTAATAATTATAAAAATAATACTAATTAAAGAAAATAATAATAATTTTATTGTTTTCATATTAATGATAATAATAATAATCCTAACAACAACAACGACAACGACAACGACAACAACAACGACAACGACAACGACAACAACAACGACAACGACAACGACAATATAATAATCCTAACAACAACGACAACGACAACGACAACGACAACGACAACGACAACGACAACGACAACGACAACGACAACGACAACGACAAACCACAACGACAACGACAACGACAACGACGATGACAACGACAACGACAACGACAACGACAACGACAACGACAATAATAATTATGGAAATGGGAAGAAAAGGTATACCCTAAAAAGAGAAATGCACCAAACGGGACTCGAACCCAAAACCTCTCGCTCACCCGCACCAACAATTAACCATCGAGCTGTTTCAGTTTTTCTGAATTAATACCCACTTTTATATCTATAACCCGTATTATCATCTGCTTCTATTTTTCATCTTAATATCAAAAATCAAATCGAGCAGACTCAAAATCCAACTTAAGAGCAATTTAGCCAATTGAATTGGAATGTAAAATTTAAAGCAGAAACGTGTAGATATAGTTGAATCATTAGAACAGAAAAAAATAAAAATAAAAGCAAAACGATAGCAGTAGCTTCAAAGACTCGATTAACACTTTTAAACTCAAACCTCAATCTCAAAATTTCGGATGTTTTAGAACATGATTCCTAAATGAAATAAGTCTAAATCCGTTCACAGAAACTTTATGGAACATCAATTTAACTTAAAATACAAAGACGAATCCAAATTTTGATGAAAAACAGACGGTTGACTTTTGATACTTAAACTTTGACTCAAAAATTTGATTTCGTTAAGAAAAAATTGGGTCTTGGAACTTTACAGATAGTTTGAAACACAGATTTCAAACATAACTGCATTCTTAGATTTTTAAAATTGTTTCAAATTCGAGTTTTTACAAAAAAAATGCCCATACAGAGTGTTTTACCTGTGTTCTTCATTTTATCAGTTTAAATTCTATAATTTGAGCTGGTTAAATTTATAATTGATAATGGTGAGAAGTAAACGAAGTGAGGTAACCAATAATATAAAGTAATTCGATTTACTTATAGTCTAATTGCTTGACAGACAGAAAAAAATAAAAATAAATAAATGTAAAAAAGCAGAAGACTCTCAACTAACTTTGGAATTATCCTGGTGAATTTGATTGTGGTTGTACGAATTGTGGATTTGAGAATCAATTTACTACAGTTTGAAAACTATAGGTAACAGATTTGAATTTCCTAAATCATACGTAAGATCTTATCTAATTTTTATTAATAATTACTAATTATTATTATATTAATAATAATCTAAATATAAATAATAATAATAATAATAATAATAATATTAATATTAATATTAATAATAATTATAATAATTAAAGTAATAATAATAATAAGCCGTAAAATAATAAGAATTTAATGATATTGATAATATTATTGATGATAATTATGATAAAATTGCTAATTATATTAGTATTTATATATATCCATTTTTTTTATTTCTATATGTTATATTTGTAATATAAGGATATTAATAACACAAGTATCTGTATTAATATTTAAAACTATTAACAATATTATTATTACAATTATATTTAATATATTAATATTACATATTATAAATTACGTAATATAACTATACAATACATATAATAAGGAGTATTAAATTTTTATGTACAATAACATCTAATAATAATGAAGATATAATAAGTTACATGTTTACATAATTAATTCTGATTGCCTAAAGGTATTTTATTAATTCAAAATGTTACATATATAGTTATATTTATATGTTTTACATATTTGTTATACACAATTGTTCGTGAATCGTCGGGAGTAGTCAAAGGTTAATTGATTCCATGAAAACAGTTTTCAAAATTTTTGAGACTCATCATTACAGACTTTACTTATCGCGTCAAAATTATTTAAAGTTTCAGTTTATATTTGGTCGGAAATTCTCGGGTCATCACAGTACCTACCAGTTAAAGAAATTCCGTCCCGAAATTTGAGTGAGGTCGTCATGGTTAACAATAAAAATGTTTTCATGACAAAAATGAGCTGATAAACAGAGTTTAGTTACTGTTGAGTAATATGGATAATATAATTCGATTTCTCGAAGAGTACGAGTGAAGTTATCACAAAAGAGTGAAGTAAAGAAGTAAAGATTTGTCTTAGCTTTTGACGTAGTCAAGTTGAATTTCGGAATTCAAGGGATTTAAAAGAAAATCTTTGAAATCTAAAAGATTTAATTCTTCAGAGAATAAGGAAATTAAAATCTCTATATTTAAATACGGTGATCTGCCTCGATTTCTCTGTCTGATATTTCCATTATAAATTAAGCTCTTCCATCCCAGTATTTTCACCATTCCTATACTTTCTTTCTTAGTTCATACATCTAAAAGATTGTGAAAATGCTTAATCAAGTTCTAATCCTTGATATTTTCCTAATTATCCTTTCTGTTATCCTTGTTTTCAATCGTTCACCAGAAAAATCTGTTTACTTCTACTAGTACTTTGGGGTGATACTATTCTTAATTATACCGTGTCTTTATATTGCTATTCGTATTAATATCCACGGTTTGTAACCTCTGTGTTGTTATTGGGCTTTATATTTTCTCTTATATTTTGGAGCTCTTTGCCTTTTTATTATCTTCTCGACTGGTAGTAAAGCAAGTAACGGTCCAGAATTCGTAAGTATGGAGTTTCGAATGAATTTAATATCCTAAACAAGAAAGAACGTAATTGCATGATTTGATTTGTCAAATTACCTGAGTCACTGAGAATAGAACTATCAAGAACATACTTTCTTGATATGTTCAGAAGTTAAGCAGAATGAAAGAGTTATGTAACATGACACATGATGATGTTATGATTTGTGAATCATCACGTCCCATTAGAAACTCAGCATGACTTACTTTAATATAATCACGTTGATCAAGTGTCATTATATTATACTAACTCATGCATCAGTTCCCAACACTACTTCAAAAGCATTCATTGTTTAAACTTGAAAGTTTACAGAATATAGAAACTAACAGTTTCTTATATGATGTAACACTGGTAACGCGAGAAAATAGATGATTTTGGATAAGAATATTTATGAAGATATCTTCAGAAATATTAAGGATATTAATAATGAAGAATACGATGATATCTTGTAATATCTAAGATCAGAGGATGATGAAGCAGATTTGTCTGTAACGGTTTAGAGTCAGGAGCAAGGTATTCGTTAATGACTTCAGCAGATACTGAATCATTTGGATTCTTTGAAGACAGTTTAGTTTTTGTGATTTATCCACAGCTTCCTTCATAGTTTCGCATAATTCGCTTTTCGGTTCTAAATTTTCTATTAAGCGTTCTCAACCTTCCATTCTTTATTATCAAACTTTTGGCCGTTTAGACCATCTACTATTTTACTGTTTCCTCTGCATTTAATGCTACCATATCTGAATCATCGGTTATCAATCCGAAGTGGTTTCAACGGAATTTTGTTTTTAGATGATTAAACGCTGATGGTAATATGGTGGAATATAAAAGGTTCCCCGGTAACAATAAAAGAGCACGCATATATATCAAGGTTATAATAAGGTTGTTTCGGACGAAAAGTTGAAATTGACTTGCTGGAGCTGTGACAAAATTGGCTGATTTGAAAAGGAATTGCAAAGTTGTTTTTGGTAATAACAACTCCCAAAGAGTTAGCACCGATACGTTTTAAACTTTTACTCAGGTTCCAAGAGTTTTTCAGGTGCATAACTATATGCATCAATCTTTTCTTTCGTAGATGAAGTGTGGTTGGTTCATCCTCTCGATTGATGTGTTTTCAATAATTATGAAAGGTTTGAACGCAGATTCTAACCGTCAAAATACAAATGAGGTTTAAGATGAAATCAAGTGGCAAACTTGAAGAAATGTTTAGTTTCATATGTTATAATTAATATTTTAATTCATTTTAATTGTCCAATGTCATTAGTCCACAGTTCGTAGTCCACAATTAGTAGTACAACAATTCATATATAGTTTAATATATAATATTCGAAATAATTAATACGTATCGTGACCCGTGTACATGTCTCAGACTCGATCACAACTCAAAGTATATATATTATTGTAGAATCAACCTCAACCCTGTATAGCTAAATCTATCATTACTGCATATAGAGTGTCTATGGTGATTCTAAATAATATATATAGATGTGTCGATATGATATGTCAAAACCTTGTATACGTGTCCCGATATTTAATATGCGTAAATAACAGTATTTAAATGACAATAAATAAAGTGTGTAAAATAAATAACAAAAATTAAATGACGATAAATAAAATTGCGAGAATTAAAATTGCGATAATTAAATTGCGATAAATAAAATGTAATACGGAATTAACAGTTAGCTAGGAACAGTTAGCTAGGAACAGTTAGCGGGGATTCTTAACAAAGTTTCTTGTAGTTAATTTGTTTGTTTCTAACAAATTTTATTTTGTCCAATGTTTTCTTCATTATGCCACTTGTTGGATTCTGATAGGTCAAAATTCAAATATGAAATTGAATGGAAATGGTTATTCTGTGGTGAACGGATATGTATATCTGTGGATGTAAGTAGGATAGTAAATGACTGTTGAATCAGATTCGAAGAATGTACAGTGTAACTTATTAATGCGAAATCTAAATATTCCTCGGGTATTACCTACCCGTTAAAATATTATCACCATTAACAGTTTGTACAACAAAAATTTTAATTACAATCTTTATGAAAACATATATACATATATATTTTCTTCAGACGTAATCATTGATTTAATGAGTTAATATAGTATTAAACTCATTTGATTTACCATCAAAACTAGAATACATAATCTCTAAAATATTAAAGATTACATAATTACCATGAAGAACGAAGATACTTAATGTAGAACGATACGTAGAACGATGATTATACTCGAGGTACATAATGAGATGTTGAGGCGTGTGATGTTGAAATTTGGGTTGTTGGTGGTACTGGTATTGATGTTGGTGATACTGTTGG
Source organism: Rutidosis leptorrhynchoides (assembly GCF_046630445.1). Taxonomy (NCBI): domain Eukaryota; kingdom Viridiplantae; phylum Streptophyta; class Magnoliopsida; order Asterales; family Asteraceae; genus Rutidosis; species Rutidosis leptorrhynchoides. Next base: position 193,680,890 of record NC_092341.1, on the reverse strand, counting down.
TGCTGGTGATGTTGATGAAGCTGGTACGTTTTGCACCATATTTTCCAAGGCTACAACTCGGGCGCGAAGCTCGTTGACCTATTACTCCGAAATGATTGTCGGTCGGAATGAGTGGATAAATAAGGTTCAGAATTTGGGATATCATATAATCATTGCGAGATATCCTGGGAATGAAGGTGGATATGGTGTTTCGGATAGGTTCGCCGGTAAGTGTTTTAGCTTCTTCACCAAGAGGTGAATTCGGTTGGTGAAAAGGATCGCCTTCTACTCGTCTCCATTGATTAGGTCGACTACGAACCCATCTGAATTGGGGATGGCTGATTGGCTGATTCATTCTGGTGACGCTGCTTCCGGAGCTTAGGTGAACATCCTTGTCGGAATAGTTGTCGGGTTCCGAAGAACTTGAACTAGTGACGAGTTCCATTTCGTACGATTGAGTAAAGGATTTTTAGATATGAAATGATTTTCTGGCTATCGGATGGTATTCTAACTTACATAGAATATATATATATATATATATATATATATATATATATATATATATATATATATATATATATATATATATATATATATATATATATATATATATATATATATATATATATATATATATATAGAGAGAGAGAGAGAGAGAACAAAAGATTTCGTAGATTACGAAGGAATTTACGGAATATGTCAGGCACAGTTTACAGTAACAGATACGCTAAGATATGAATTAGCAGATATGCTAAGATATGAATTTTGTCTCTACACTATTCATGCAATCAATGCAGTAAAATGTGTCTAGACTAGGAATGATAAGCAGGTAATTTCCTAAGGATGATAAGTAGATGATTTTCGACACGAAATGATAAGCAAAACTTTTGACATGCAGACACGGTCGAAGTCCAGACTCACTAATGCATCTAAACAACTATCAGTTAGACACACTAATGCAAGACCTGGTTCGCTAAGACCACCACTCTGATACCAACTGAAATGCCTCGTTCATATCGATTATAAACAATTCATAAGAGTTGATTACATCGCGAGGTACTTGACCTCTATATGATACATTTTACAAACATTGAATTTGTTTTTAAAAGACAAACTTCCATTTCATCGAAAGTTGACGGCATGCATATCATTTCATAATATATCCAACTATAATTGACTTAATAATAATCTCGATGAACTCAACGACTCGAATGCAACGTCTTTTGAAATATGTCATGAATGACTCCAAGTAATATCCTTAAAATGAGCTAATGCAAAGCGGAAGATTTCTTTCATACCTGAGAATAAACATGCTTTAAAGTGTCAACCAAAAGGTTGGTGAGTTCATAAGTTTATCGTAAACAATAAAATTCATCATTTTGATAGACCACAAGATTTAAATCCTGCATGGTACAAATGGGCCCGAATCCTATACCCACCTGTAATGTACATGCGATATCTTTTAAATACAGTACACCTTTCTCGTGTACGAAATCATCTTTCATAAATCTTAGTAACCGTACACATATCTTGTGCACAAAAATAACATACACATAACCTGTGTATAAAATCATTCTCTCGATACATAACATTCACTTTTCATTGCTTTCATAGCTTGGCTTGGTAACTGACCTTAACATATAATGAGCATAATAATATTCCCAAAACAGAACAGCTCGTCTGTATAATAATCATATAAACTTCGAAGTACTAAACACCACTCCCACTAGCCCTTCCGTCTAGTGAATATTCTGGGTTGGGGTGTTAAACCCAGTAGCTACCTTTAGGATTCGCGTCAATTAGGCGTGCACTAATTCTAAAAATTAGTGATTTTCCCTAATTCTTAGGTTACCAAGCAATAATAATCAGGAGAAAAATATTCATATCAATTGTGGCAATTATCACATCCACATAATTCAATGGTGGCAATTATCACGTTCACATTATTCATTCGAGGAATGTTTTGCTTGTGTCTATCTCGTCAAACATTTATAAAAGCATTTCATGTATTCGCAGTTCAAAATGTATTTCAAAAACATTTAATGAAGCAGTTGTAAACACAGCGCATGTATTCTCAGTCCCAAAAATGTAAAGAGTAAAAGAGAATCAAATGAACTCACTATATTGTATTTTGTAGTAAAAATACATATGACGACATTGAACAATTGTAGGCTTGGCCTCGGATTCACGAACCTATATCATTTGTATATCTATTAATAAATATAATGGAATTCACATTCATCCCTTTATTAATATATATTATTTATATATTTGTAGTTTTATAGAATTTATACTGAATTTCATTTAAAACGTTTACTTATATTATATGTTAGATTATATGTTATTTATATATTTATTTTGTATATATTTTTAAAATGATTAATATCTATACTTTTGGTTATATTATCATGTATATATATTCCGTATTATATTTAAAAATCAATAGTTTGTTATGTGTAAATATTTATCTATATAATGTTAATATATAGTTATATGAAATATCAATATCGTTATAGTATAAATACATTTTCTATACAAAATATTTAGTTGTTAAAATGATAGTTTTGGTATGAATGAATTACTAATAATAATAACTTTATTAATAATGATAATACTATTAATAATAATGATATTGTTAATAATGATAATAATAATACTAATAATTATAAAAATAATACTAATCAAAGGAAATAATAATAATTTTATTGTTTTCATATTAATGATAATAATAATAATCCTAAACAAGTTAATAATAATAATAATAATGATTATATTACTTATAACTTTGTTTGTAATACTAATTATAATACTAGTAATTCTAATAATAACAATAATCATAATAATAGTAACAACAACAACAACAACAACAACAACAACAACAACAACAACAACAACAACAACAACAACAACAACAACAATAACAACAACAACAACAACAACAACGACAACAACAACAACGACAACAACAACAACAACAACAACAACAACAATAACAACAACAACAACAACAACAACAACAACAACAATAATAATAATAATAATAATAATAATAATAATAATAATAATAATAATAATAATAATAATAATAATAATAATAATAATAATAATAATAATAATAATAATAATAATAATGGAAATGGGAAGAAAAGGTATACCCTAAAAAGAGAAATGCACCAAACGGGACTCGAACCCAAGACCTCTCGCTCACCCGCACCAATACTTAACCTGAAATGTCCCGTTCTTATTGATTAAAAACGTTCCATATTAATTGATTTCGTTGCGAGGTTTTGACCTCTATATGAGACGTTTTTCAAAGACTGCATTCATTTTTAAAACAAACCATAACCTTTATATCATAAATAAAGGTTTAAAAAGCTTTACGTAGATTATCAAATAATGATAATCTAAAATATCCTGTTTACACACGACCATTACATAATGGTTTACAATACAAATATGTTACATCGAAATCAGTTTCTTGAATGCAGTTTTTACACAATATCATACAAACATGGACTCCAAATCTTGTCTTTATTTTAGTATGCAACAGCGGAAGCTCTTAGTATTCACCTGAGAATAAACATGCTTTAAACGTCAACAAATATGTTGGTGAGTTATAGGTTTAACCTATATATATCAAATCGTAACAATAGACCACAAGATTTCATATTTCAATACACATCCCATACATAGAGATAAAAATCATTCATATGGTGAACACCTGGTAACCGACATTAACAAGATGCATATATATAAGAATATCCCCATCATTCCGGGACACCCTTCGGATATGATATAAATTTCGAAGTACTAAAGCATCCGGTACTTTGGATAGGGTTTGTTAAGCCCAATAGATCTATCTTTAGGATTCGCGTCAATTAGGGTGTCTGTTCCCTAATTCTTAGATTACCAGACTTAATAAAAAGGGGCATATTAGATTTCGATAATTCAACCATAGAATGTAGTTTCACGTACTTGTGTCTATTTTGTAAATCATTTATAAAACCTGCATGTATTCTCATCCCAAAAATATTAGATTTTAAAAGTGGGACTATAACTCACATTCACAGATTTTTACTTCGTCGGGAAGTAAGACTTGGCCACTGGTTGATTCACGAACCTATAACAATATATACATATATATCAAAGTATGTTTAAAACATATTTACAACACTTTTAATATATTTTGATGTTTTAAGTTTATTAAGTCAGCTGTCCTCGTTAGTAACCTACAACTAGTTGTCCACAGTTAGATGTACAGAAATAAATCGATAAATATTATCTTGAATCAATCCACGACCCAGTGTATACGTATCTCAGTATTGATCACAACTCAAACTATATATATTTTGGAATCAACCTCAACCCTGTATAGCTAACTCCAATATTCACATATAGAGTGTCTATGGTTGTTCCGAAATATATATAGATGTGTCGACATGATAGGTCGAAACATTGTATACGTGTCTATGGTACCTCAAGATTACATAATATACAATACAAGTTGATTAAGTTATGGTTGGAATAGATTTGTTACCAATTTTCACGTAGCTAAAATGAGAAAAATTATCCAATCTTGTTTTACCCATAACTTCTTCATTTTAAATCCGTTTTGAGTGAATCAAATTGCTATGGTTTCATATTGAACTCTATTTTATGAATCTAAACAGAAAAAGTATAGGTTTATAGTCGGAAAAATAAGTTACATGTCGTTTTTGTAAAGGTAGTCATTTCAGTCGAAAGAACGACGTCTAGATGACCATTTTAGAAAACATACTTCCATTTTGAGTTTAACCATAATTTTTGGATATAGTTTCATGTTCATAATAAAAATCATTTTCTCAGAATAACAACTTTTAAATCAAAGTTTATCATAGTTTTTAATTAACTAACCCAAAATAGCCCGCGGTGTTACTACGACGGCGTAAATCCGGTTTTACGGTGTTTTTCGTGTTTCCAGGTTTTAAATCATTAAGTTAGCATATCATATAGATATAGAACATGTGTTTAGTTGATTTTAAAAGTCAAGTTAGAAGGATTAACTTTTGTTTGCGAACAAGTTTAGAATTAACTAAACTATGTTCTAGTGATTACAAGTTTAAACCTTCGAATAAGATAGCTTTATATGTATGAATTGAATGATGTTATGAACATCATTACTACCTTAAGTTCCTTGGATAAACCTACTGAAAAAGAGAAAAATGGATCTAGCTTCAACGGATCCTTGGATGGCTCGAAGTTCTTGAAGCAGAATCATGACACGAAAACAAGTTCAAGTAAGATCATCACTTGAAATAAGATTGTTATAGTTATAGAAATTGAACCAAAGTTTGAATATTATTATTACCTTGTATTAGAATGATAACCTACTGTAAGAAACAAAGATTTTTTGAGGTTGGATGATCACCTTACAAGATTGGAAGTGAGCTAGCAAACTTGAAAGTATTCTTGATTTTATGTAACTAGAACTTGTAGAATTTATGAAGAACACTTAGAACTTGAAGATAAAACTTGAGAGAGATCAATTAGATGAAGAAAATTGAAGAATGAAAGTGTTTGTAGGTGTTTTTGGTCGTTGGTGTATGGATTAGATATAAAGGATATGTAATTTTGTTTTCATGTAAATAAGTCATGAATGATTACTCATATTTTTGTAATTTTAAGAGATATTTCATGCTAGTTTCCAAATGATGGTTCCCACATGTGTTAGGTGACTCACATGGGCTGCTAAGAGCTGATCATTGGAGTGTATATACCAATAGTACATACATCTAAAAGTTGTGTATTTTACGAGTACGAATACGGGTGCATACGAGTAGAATTGTTGATGAAACTGAACGAGGATGTAATTGTAAGCATTTTTGTTAAGTAGAAGTATTTTGATAAGTGTCTTGAAGTCTTTCAAAAGTGTATGAATACATATTAAAACACTACATGTATATACATTTTAACTGAGTCGTTAAGTCATCGTTAGTCGTTACATGTAAATGTTGTTTTGAAACCTTTAGGTTAACGATCTTGTTGAATGTTGTTAACCCATTGTTTATTATAACAAATGAGATGTTAAATTATTATATTATCATGATATTATGATATATAATATATCTTAGTATGATGTATATACAGTTAAATGTCGTTACAACGATAATCGTTACATATATGTCTCGTTTCGAAATCATTAAGTTAGTAGTCTTATTTTTTACATATGTATTTCATTGTTAATACACTTAATAATATATTTACTTATAATTTAACATAATTAACCAAGTGTATCAATATCTTAATATGATTCATATGTACCTAGTAAGACGTTGTTATAACGATAATCGTTATATATATCGTTTTCGAGTTTCTTAAATTAATAGTCTCATTTTTATGTATATAACTCATTGTTAAAATACCTAATGAGATACATACTTATAATAAAAACATGTTAACTATATATATAACCATATATATGTCATCGTATAGTTTTTACAAGTTTTAACATTCGTGAATCACCGGTCAACTTGGGTGGTCAATTGTCTATATGAAACATATTTCAATTAATCAAGTCTTAACAAGTTTGATTGCTTAACATGTTGGAAACATTTAATCATGTAAATATCAATCTCAATTAATATATATAAACATGGAAAATTTCGGGTCACTACAGTACCTACCCGTTAAATAAATTTCGTCCCGAAATTTTAAGCTGTTGAAGGTGTTGACGAATCTTCTGGAAATAGATGCGGGTATTTCTTCTTTATCTGATCTTCACGCTCCCAGGTGAACTCGGGTCCTCTACGAGCATTCCATCGAACCTTAACAATTGGTATCTTGTTTTGCTTAAGTCTTTTAACCTCACGATCCATTATTTCGACGGGTTCTTCGATGAATTGAAGTTTTTCGTTGATTTGGATTTCATCTAACGGAATAGTGAGATCTTCTTTAGCAAAACATTTCTTCAAATTCGAGACGTGGAAAGTGTTATGTACAGCCGCGAGTTGTTGAGGTAACTCAAGTCGGTAAGCTACTGGTCCGACACGATCAATAATCTTGAATGGTCCAATATACCTTGGATTTAATTTCCCTCGTTTACCAAATCGAACAACGCCTTTCCAAGGTGCAACTTTAAGCATGACCATCTCTCCAATTTCAAATTCTATATCTTTTCTTTTAATGTCAGCGTAGCTCTTTTGTCGACTTTGGGCGGTTTTCAACCGTTGTTGAATTTGGATGATCTTCTCGGTAGTTTCTTGTATAATCTCCGGACCCGTAATCTGTCTATCCCCCACTTCACTCCAACAAATCGGAGACCTGCACTTTATACCATAAAGTGCTTTAAACGGTGCCATCTCAATGCTTGAATGATAGCTGTTGTTGTAGGAAAATTCTGCTAACGGTAGATGTCGATCCCAACTGTTTCTGAAATCAATAACACATGCTCGTAGCATGTCTTCAAGCGTTTGTATCGTCCTTTCGCTCTGCCCATCAGTTTGTGGATGATAGGCAGTACTCATGTCTAGACGAGTTCCTAATGCTTGCTGTAATGTCTGCCAGAATCTTGAAATAAATCTGCCATCCCTATCAGAGATAATAGAGATTGGTATTCCATGTCTGGAGACGACTTCCTTCAAATACAGTCGTGCTAACTTCTCCATCTTGTCATCTTCTCTTATTGGCAGGAAGTGTGCTGATTTGGTGAGACGATCAACTATTACCCAAATAGTATCAAAACCACTTGCAGTCCTTGGAAATTTAGTGATGAAATCCATGGTAATGTTTTCCCATTTCCATTCCAGGATTTCGGGTTGTTGAAGTAGACCTGATGGTTTCTGATGCTCAGCTTTGACCTTAGAACACGTCAAACATTCTCCTACGTATTTAGCAACATCGGCTTTCATACCCGGCCACCAAAAATGTTTCTTGAGATCCTTGTACATCTTCCCCGTTCCAGGATGTATTGAGTATCTGGTTTTATGAGCTTCTCTAAGTACCATTTCTCTCATATCTCCAAATTTTGGTACCCAAATCCTTTCAGCCCTATACCGGGTTCTGTCTTCCCGAATATTAAGATGCTTCTCCGATCCTTTCGGTATTTCATCCTTTAAATTTCCCTCTTTTAAAACTCCTTGTTGCGCCTCCTTTATTTGAGTAGTAAGGTTATTATGAATCATTATATTCATAGATTTTACTCGAATGGGTTCTCTGTCCTTCCTGCTCAAGGCATCGGCTACCACATTTGCCTTCCCTGGGTGGTAACGAATCTCAAAGTCGTAATCATTCAACAATTCAATCCACCTACGCTGCCTCATATTCAGTTGTTTCTGATTAAATATGTGTTGGAGACTTTTGTGGTCGGTATATATAATACTTTTGACCCCATATAAGTAGTGCCTCCAAGTCTTTAATGCAAAAACAACCGCTCCTAATTCCAAATCATGCGTCGTATAATTTTGTTCGTGAATCTTCAATTGTCTAGACGCATAAGCAATCACCTTCGTTCGTTGCATTAATACACAACCGAGACCTTGCTTTGATGCATCACAATAAATCACAAAATCATCATTCCCTTCAGGCAATGACAATATAGGTGCCGTAGTTAGCTTTTTCTTCAATAACTGAAACGCTTTCTCTTGTTCATCATTCCATTCAAATTTCTTCCCTTTATGCGTTAATGCAGTCAAGGGTTTTGCTATTCTGGAAAAATCTTGGATGAACCTTCTGTAGTAACCAGCTAGTCCTAAAAACTGGCGTATGTGTTTCGGAGTTTTTGGGGTTTCCCACTTTTCAACAGTTTCTATCTTTGCCGGATCCACCTTAATACCTTCTTTGTTCACTATGTGACCGAGGAATTGACCTTCTTCCAACCAAAATGCACACTTTGAAAACTTAGCGTACAATTCTTCCTTCCTCAATACTTCTAACACCTTTCTCAAATGTTCACCGTGTTCTTGGTCATTCTTTGAGTAAATAAGTATGTCATCAATGAAAACAATGACAAACTTGTCAAGGTATGGTCCACACACTCGGTTCATAAGGTCCATGAACACAGCTGGTGCATTAGTTAAACCAAACGGCATGACCATAAACTCGTAATGACCGTAACGTGTTCTGAAAGCAGTCTTTGGAATATCATCTTCTTTCACCCGCATTTGATGATACCCGGAACGTAAGTCAATCTTTGAATAAACAGACGAGCCTTGTAGTTGATCAAATAAGTCGTCGATTCTCGGTAGTGGGTAGCGGTTCTTGATGGTAAGTTTGTTCAACTCTCGGTAGTCGATACACAACCTGAATGTACCATCTTTCTTCTTGACAAACAAAACAGGAGCTCCCCACGGTGATGTGCTTGGTCGAATGAAACCACGCTCTAAAAGTTCTTGTAATTGGCTTTGCAGTTCTTTCATCTCGCTGGGTGCGAGTCTGTAAGGAGCACGAGCTATTGGTGCAGCTCCTGGTACAAGATCTATTTGAAATTCAACAGATCGATGTGGGGGTAATCCCGGTAATTCTTTCGGAAATACATCGGGAAATTCTTTTGCAATGGGAACATCATTGATGCTCTTTTCTTCAGTTTGTACTTTCTCGACGTGTTCTAGAACAGCATAGCAACCTTTTCTTATTAGTTTTTGTGCCTTCAAATTACTAATAAGATGTAGCTTCGTGTTGCCCTTTTCTCCGTACACCATTAAGGGTTTTCCTTTTTCTCGTATAATGCGAATTGCATTTTTGTAACAAACGATCTCTGCTTTCACTTCTTTCAACCAGTCCATACCGATTATCACATCAAAACTCCCTAACTCTACAGGTATCAAATCAATCTTAAATGTTTCGCTAACCAGTTTAATTTCTCGATTCCGACATATATTATCTGCTGAAATTAATTTACCATTTGCTAATTCGAGTAAAAATTTACTATCCATAGGCGTCAATGGACAACTTAATTTAGCACAAAAATCTCTACTCATATAGCTTCTATCCGCACCCGAATCAAATAAAACGTAAGCAGATTTATTGTCAATAAGAAACGTACCCGTAACAAGCTCCGGGTCTTCTTGTGCCTCTGCCGCATTAATATTGAAAACTCTTCTGCGGCCTTGTCCATTCGTGTTCTCCTGGTTCGGGCAATTTCTAATAATGTGGCCCGGTTTTCCACATTTATAACAAACTACATTGGCATAACTTGCTCCGACACTACTTACTCCGCCATTACTCGTTCCGACACCATTTGTTCCTTTCGTTCTATTAACCCCTGGTCCGTAGACCTCACACTTTGCCGCGCTATGACCATTTCTTTTACACTTGTTGCAAAATTTGGTGCAGAACCCCGAGTGATTCTTTTCACACCTTTGGCATAGCTGCTTCTGATTGTTGTTGTTGTTGCGGTTATTATTGTTGTTGGGATGATTGTTGTAGTTGCTGTTGTTGTTGTTGTTGTTGTTGTTGTTGTTGGGCCGTTTGTTGTAGTTGCGATTGATGTTGCGATTGTTGGGATAATTGTTGCGATTATTGTTGTAATTGCTGTTGTTGTTGTATTGGTGATTCTTATCACCGTTTTCCTCCCACTTTCTTTTGACTTGCTTCACATTGGCCTCTTCAGCAGTCTGTTCTTTAATTCTTTCTTCAATCTGGTTCACTAGTTTGTGAGCCATTCTACATGCCTGTTGTATGGAGGCGGGCTCGTGTGAACTTATATCTTCTTGGATTCTTTCCGGTAATCCTTTCACAAACGCGTCGATCTTCTCTTCCTCATCTTTGAATGCTCCCGAACACAATAGGCACAATTCTGTGAATCGTCTTTCGTACGTGGTAATATCAAATCCTTGGGTTCGTAACCCTCTAAGTTCTGTCTTGAGCTTATTGACCTCGGTTCTGGGACGGTACTTCTCGTTCATCAAGTGCTTGAATGCTGACCACGGTAGTGCGTACGCATCGTCTTGTCCCACTTGCTCTAGATAGGTATTCCACCATGTTAACGCAGAACCTGTGAAGGTATGCGTAGCGTACTTCACTTTGTCCTCTTCAGTACACTTACTTATGGCAAACACCGATTGACCTTCTCGGTCCACCGTTTCAATCCGATCGGTCCTTCGGTTCCATCAAATTCCAAAGGTTTGCAGGCAGTGAATTCTTTGTAGGTGCATCCTACACGATTTCCTGTACTGCTAGATCCAAGGTTATTGTTGGTATGTAGCGCAGCCTGTACTGCGGCTATGTTTGAAGCTAGAAAAGTACGGAATTCCTCTTCATTCATATTCACGGTGTGTCGAGTAGTCGGTACCATTTCCTTCAAAATAGTCAAATGGAACAAGTTAATCATACAGAATATTAAGAGTAGTTAATAGTATTTCGTAGCATAATATGAACTCATTTATAAAAGCTTTTTCTTCATATTAGCATTTTATAAGTTTAAATTCGGGTAGTACCTACCCGTTAAGTTCATACTTAGTAGCTAATATACAATTCAACTACTACAATTCTATATGAAAAACTGATTATAATAATATTTCGCGTTCAAACTTTTATACAATATTTTACAAACTTACAATACCGCTTATTTTACATAAAGCATGAAATATAGCACACAATAACTTTGATACAAGATAGTTGTGAAGATAATTCTAGCTAGTACACAAGTCGTTCAGCAAAGGCAATAAAGACACGTAATTCATACGTCCAGAAACAAGTCATGCATTCTGGTTTTACTAAGATTACTTCCCATCCTTGGTCTTGTGGAACATAACCATTATGGCCATTGATAAGACAGCGTGTTGTAACGTCGTCAAAGGGACGAGGGTTACGTAATGTCCAACAGTCCCGTAACAATCTAAAAACCTCATTTCTTACCCCAATTACCGACTCCGTCACTTGTGGAAACGTTTTGTTTAATAGTTGTAGCCCGATGTTCTTGTTCTCACTTTGGTGAGAAGCGAACATTACTAATCCGTAAGCATAACATGCTTCTTTATGTTGCATGTTAGCCGCTTTTTCTAAATCACGAAGTCCAATATTCGGATATATTGAGTCAAAATAATTTCTTAACCCGTTGCGTAAAATAGCATTTGGGTTCCCCGCAATATATGCGTCAAAGTAAACACATCGTAACTTATGGGTTTCCCAATGTGATATCCCCCATCTTTCAAACGAAAGTCTCTTATAAACCAAGACATTCTTGGAACGTTCTTCGAATGTCTTACAAACTGATCTCGCCTTAAATAGTTGTGCCGAGGAATTCTGACCGACTCTAGACAAGATTTCATCAATCATGTCTCCGGGTAGGTCTCTTAAAATATTGGGTTGTCTATCCATTTTGTGTTTTTAAACTGTAAAATAGACAAGAGTTAGATTCATAAAAAAAATACTTATTAATACAAGCAATTTTTACATATATCATAAAGCATAAGCACACTATGTTACATATATTACACCACATGAATACAACTATCTTATTCCGACTCGCTCGTTTCTTCTTCTTCGGTTTTGGTTTGTTTTGCCAGGTTTCTAGGGATATATGATGTTCTCCTAATACGAGCCGTAATTTTCCACATTGGTTTAGAAAAACCTAGTGGTTTAGAGGTTCCCGGGTCATTGTTACAACTTAAGGACTTCGGGGGTTGACGATACATATAAAGTTCATCGGGGTTGGAATTAGATTTCTCTATTTTTATGCCCTTTCCCTTATTATTTTCTTTTGCCTTTTTAAATTCATTTGGGGTAATTTCTATAACATCATCGGAATTCTCGTCGGAATCCGATTCATCGTAGAATTGGTAATCCTCCCAATATTTTGCTTCCTTGGCGGAAACACCATTGACCATAATTAACCTTGGTCGGTTGGTTGAGGATTTTCTTTTACTTAACCGTTTTATTACTTCCCCCACCGGTTCTACTTCTTCATCCGGTTCCGATTCTTCTTCCGGTTCCGATTCTTCCTCCGGTTCCGACTCTTCTTCCGGTTCCTCTTCGGGAACTTGTGAATCAGTCCACGAATCATTCCAATTTACATTTGACTCTTCATTATTATTAGGTGAGTCAATGGGACTTGTTCTAGAGGTAGACATCTATCACATAATATCAAACGCGTTAAGAAATTAATATATCACATAATATTCACATGTTAAAAATATATAGTTTCCAACAAAATTTGTTAAGCAATCATTTTTCAAGTAAACACGGTCGAAGTCCAGACTCACTAATGCATCCTAACAAACTCGATAAGACACACTAATGCAAAATTCTGGTTCTCTAAGACCAACGCTCTGATACCAACTGAAATGTCCCGTTCTTATTGATTAAAAACGTTCCATATTAATTGATTTCGTTGCGAGGTTTTGACCTCTATATGAGACGTTTTTCAAAGACTGCATTCATTTTTAAAACAAACCATAACCTTTATATCATAAATAAAGGTTTAAAAAGCTTTACGTAGATTATCAAATAATGATAATCTAAAATATCCTGTTTACACACGACCATTACATAATGGTTTACAATACAAATATGTTACATCGAAATCAGTTTCTTGAATACAGTTTTTACACAATATCATACAAACATGGACTCCAAATCTTGTCTTTATTTTAGTATGCAACAGCGGAAGCTCTTAGTATTCACCTGAGAATAAACATGCTTTAAACGTCAACAAAAATGTTGGTGAGTTATAGGTTTAACCTATATATATCAAATCGTAACAATAGACCACAAGATTTCATATTTCAATACACATCCCATACATAGAGATAAAAATCATTCATATGGTGAACACCTGGTAACCGACATTAACAAGATGCATATATATAAGAATATCCCCATCATTCCGGGACACCCTTCGGATATGATATAAATTTCGAAGTACTAAAGCATCCGGTACTTTGGATGGGGTTTGTTAAGCCCAATAGATCTATCTTTAGGATTCGCGTCAATTAGGGTGTCTGTTCCCTAATTCTTAGATTACCAGACTTAATAAAAAGGGGCATATTCGATTTCGATAATTCAACCATAGAATGTAGTTTCACGTACTTGTGTCTATTTTGTAAATCATTTATAAAACCTGCATGTATTCTCATCCCAAAAATATTAGATTTTAAAAGTGGGACTATAACTCACTTTCACAGATTTTTACTTCGTCGGGAAGTAAGACTTGGCCACTGGTTGATTCACGAACCTATAACAATATATACATATATATCAAAGTATGTTTAAAACATATTTACAACACTTTTAATATATTTTGATGTTTTAAGTTTATTAAGTCAGCTGTCCTCGTTAGTAACCTACAACTAGTTGTCCACAGTTAGATGTACAGAAATAAACCGATAAATTTTATCTTGAATCAATCCACGACCCAGTGTATACGTATCTCAGTATTGATCACAACTCAAACTATATATATTTTGGAATCAACCTCAACCCTGTATAGCTAACTCCAACATTCACATATAGAGTGTCTATGGTTGTTCCGAAATATATATAGATGTGTCGACATGATAGGTCGAAACATTGTATATGTGTCTATGGTATCTCAAGATTACATAATATACAATACAAGTTGATTAAGTTATGGTTGGAATAGATTTGTTACCAATTTTCACGTAGCTAAAATGAGAAAAATTATCCAATCTTGTTTTACCCATAACTTCTTCATTTTAAATCCGTTTTGAGTGAATCAAATTGCTATGGTTTCATATTGAACTCTATTTTATGAATCTAAACAGAAAAAGTATAGGTTTATAGTCAGAAAAATAAGTTACAAGTCGTTTTTGTAAAGGTAGTCATTTCAGTCGAAAGAACGACGTCTAGATGACCATTTTAGAAAACATACTTCCATTTTGAGTTTAACCATAATTTTTGGATATAGTTTCATGTTCATAATAAAAATCATTTTCTCAGAATAACAACTTTTAAATCAAAGTTTATCATAGTTTTTAATTAACTAACCCAAAACAGCCCGCGGTGTTACTACGACGGCGTAAATCCGGTTTTACGGTGTTTTTCGTGTTTCCAGGTTTTAAATCATTAAGTTAGCATATCATATAGATATAGAACATGTGTTTAGTTGATTTTAAAAGTCAAGTTAGAAGGATTAACTTTTGTTTGCAACAAGTTTAGAATTAACTAAACTATGTTCTAGTGATTACAAGTTTAAACCTTCGAATAAGATAGCTTTATATGTATGAATCGAATGATGTTATGAACATCATTACTACCTTAAGTTCCTTGGATAAACCTACTGAAAAAGAGAAAAATGGATCTAGCTTCAACGGATCCTTGGATGGCTCGAAGTTCTTGAAGCAGAATCATGACACGAAAACAAGTTCAAGTAAGATCATCACTTGAAATAAGATTGTTATAGTTATAGAAATTGAACCAAAGTTTGAATATGATTATTACCTTGTATTAGAATGATAACCTACTGTAAGAAACAAAGATTTTTTGAGGTTGGATGATCACCTTACAAGATTGGAAGTGAGCTAGCAAACTTGAAAGTATTCTTGATTTTATGTAACTAGAACTGGTAGAATTTATGAAGAACACTTAGAACTTGAAGATAGAACTTGAGAGAGATCAATTAGATGAAGAAAATTGAAGAATGAAAGTGTTTGTAGGTGTTTTTGGTCGTTGGTGTATGGATTAGATATAAAGGATATGTAATTTTGTTTTCATGTAAATAAGTCATGAATGATTACTCATATTTTTGTAATTTTATGAGATATTTCATGCTAGTTGCCAAATGATGGTTCCCACATGTGTTAGGTGACTCAAATGGGCTGCTAAGAGCTGATCATTGGAGTGTATATACCAATATTACATACATCTAAAAGCTGTGTATTGTACGAGTACGAATACGGGTGCATACGAGTAGAATTGTTGATGAAACTGAACGAGGATGTAATTGTAAGCATTTTTGTTAAGTAGAAGTATTTTGATAAGTGTCTTGAAGTCTTTCAAAAGTGTATGAATACATATTAAAACACTACATGTATATACATTTTAACTGAGTCGTTAAGTCATCGTTAGTCGTTACATGTAAATGTTGTTTTGAAACCTTTAGGTTAACGATCTTGTTGAATGTTGTTAACCCATTGTTTATTATAACAAATGAGATGTTAAATTATTATATTATCATGATATTATGATATATAATATATCTTAGTATGATGTATATACAGTTAAATGTCGTTACAACGATAATCGTTACATATATGTCTCGTTTCGAAATCATTAAGTTAGTAGTCTTATTTTTTACATATGTATTTCATTGTTAATACACTTAATAATATATTTACTTATCATTTAACATAATTAACCAAGTGTATCAATATCTTAATATGATTCATATGTACCTAGTAAGACGTTGTTATAACGATAATCGTTATATATATCGTTTTCGAGTTTCTTAAATTAATAGTCTCATTTTTATGTATATAACTCATTGTTAAAATACCTAATGAGATACATACTTATAATAAAAACATGTTAACTATATATATAACCATATATATGTCATCGTATAGTTTTTACAAGTTTTAACGTTCGTGAATCACCGGTCAACTTGGGTGGTCAATTGTCTATATGAAACATATTTCAATTAATCAAGTCTTAACAAGTTTGATTGCTTAACATGTTGGAAACATTTAATCATGTAAATATCAATCTCAATTAATATATATAAACATGGAAAAGTTCGGGTCACTACATAACCATCGAGCTGTTTCAGTTTTTCTGAATTAATACCCACTTTTATATCTATAACCCGTATTATCATCTGCTTCTATTTTTCATCTTAATATCAAAAATCAAATCGAGCAGACTCAAAATCCAACTTAAGAGCAATTTAGCCAATTGAATTGGAATGTAAAATTTTAAGCAGAAACGTGTAGATATAGTTGAATCATTAGAACAGAAAAAAATAAAAATAAAAGCAAAACGATAGCAGTAGCTTCAAAGACTCGATGAACACTTTTAAACTCAAACCTCAATCTCAAAATTTTGGATGTTTTAGAACATGATTCCTAAATGAAATATGTCTAAATCCGTTCACAGAAACTTTATGGAACATCAATTTAACTTAAAGCACAAAGACGAATCCAAATTTTGATGAAAAACAGACGGTTGGCTTTTGATACTTAAACTTTGACTCAAAAATTTGATTTCGTTAAGAAAAATTGGGTCTTGGAACTTTACAGATAGTTTAAAACACAGATTTCAAACATAACTGCATTCTTAGATTTTTAAAATTGTTTCAAATTCAAGTTTTTACAAAAAAAATGCCCATACAGAGTGTTTTACCTGTGTTCTTCATTTTATCAGTTTAAATTCTATAATTTGAGCTGGTTAAATTTATAATTGATAATGGTGAGAAGTAAACGAAGTGAGGTAACCGATAATACAAAGTAATTCGATTTACTTATAGTCTAATTGCTTGACAGACAGGAAAAAAATAAAAATAAATAAATATATAACGCAGAAGACTCTCAACTAACTTTGGAATTATCCTGGTGAATTTGATTATGGTTGTACAAATTGTGGATTTGAGAATCAATTTACCACAGTTTGAAAACTATAGGTAACAGATTTGAATTTCCTAAATCATACGTAAGATCTTATCTAATTTTTATTAATAATTACTAATTATTATTATATTAATAATAATCTAAATATAAATAATAATAATAATAATAATAATAATAATAATAATAATATTAATATTAATATTAATATTAATAATAATAATAATTAAAGTAATAATAATAATAAGCCATAAAATAATAAGAATTTAATGATATTGATAATATTATTGATGATAATTATGATAATATTGCTAATTATATTAGTATTTATATATATCCATTTTTTTATTTCTATATGTTATATTTGTAATATAAGGATATTAATAACATAAGTATCTGTATTAATATTTAAAAGTACTAACAATATTATTATTACAATTATATTTAATATATTAATATTATATATTATAAATTACGTAATATAACTATACAATACAAATAATAAGGAGCATTAAATTTTTATGTACAACAACATCTAATAATAATGAAGATATAATAAGTTACATGTTTACATAATTAATTCTGATTGCCTAAAGGTATTTTATTAATTCAAAATGTTACATATATACTTATATTTATATCTTTTACATATTTGTTATACACAATTGTTCGTGAATCGTCGGGAGTAGTCAAAGGTTAATTGATTCCATGAAAACAGTTTTCAAAAATTTTTGAGACTCATCATTACAGACTTTACTTATCGTGTCGAAATCATTTAAAGTTTCAGTTTAAATTTGGTCGGAAATTCCCGGGTCGTCACAATATTTGTATGTATATGTACGTGTGTATGTATGTATGAATGTGTATCATGTAAGTTATATAAAGTTAGTAAATAATGTGATGACCCGGCAATTTCTGACCAAATTTAAACTTAATTCTTATATGATTCCGACACGATAAGCAAATCTGTAATGTTGAGTCTCAAAAATTTTGAACTGTTTCATATATTCAATTGACCTTCGACTGTTCTCGACGATTCACAAACAACTATTTGTAAATAGATACATATATATGTGCGTGTATATAAATGTGTATATAAATACTACTTGGAAATATATAAAATAATATTAAATCTATTTGTTTAAAAATATATAATATATATTTATGTGATAAAACTTGTTATTTAAAACTGATTATATATAGAGAGAGTAAATGGAAAATGGGAATGATTTCGAGCTTAATTGGCAAACGTCGGTAACACTCGGTTGATGTTTTGTTAGTTTTAATATAGATATTGTACATGTTCATGAAGGATTAAAATAAAAGTTGGACTGTAAATTGATTACGAAGACTTTAGTTTAGTCAAAAATATTTTTTTTATTTTTTTTAGTTTAAATTTTAGTACTCCGTACATGTTATTTGGTACAGAAAATAAATAATTACCGAACCCTTTTGATCAGGTTTCAAGCAGTTAATGAGTGAAATAAATTAAATATATGTAAACTAAAAATTTGGGATTTTTAAGAACACTTCTATACGTTAACTGTTTAGCAATGGACACGATTTAGCCATACGGGATACACTGTCGGCAGAGTGATAGTAAATTAATCCGTGAACTTAAATTATGAACTGACTTACTGTTTCTTAAAGGCTCCTTATGATTATTATACTATAATTATTATATTATATATTTATATATTATTACATATTGAGAAAGATGGAAAGCATCTCTGACCAACTATGTAACATGTGATTTCATTTACGCACTTTAAAACTTTCAAATTCATTTTTATAATATAATATAATATTTATTATTATTATTAATTATTATTAATATTTTATTATTACTTTATTCTTTATTGGTTGATGTATCCTTGAAGTAATTATGCACCATTTTATGATTTGAGTTTATATTGATTTTGTTTTTTTGCTTACACTTGACCACTATCTTATCTAATATATATGTGAGGAGAAAACTCATCACCATTCTTATCACCTTTTGTTACTTGACTACACCAACACAAACTTCCTTCTCCTTCCCTTTTGATTCGGCTAACCATCAAACGACCACCATGATCACCACTTTCACTCTTAAATAACAAACCCCACAACTTACAAACTTAACCATCAACAAACTTGTACTACTCGTGCCATTCGAACAAAACTCTAATATACCTCCTTGCTTTATTTTATATCATCATATATATGTACATATATGAGATACATATATGAATATATAAAACCGCCACTCCATTCATCATTATATTTCCACCTGCAACCTTTACATTATGTTATTTACCCGATTGCTACCACCATTCGAGATACCCATCACCTCATCACCACCTTCAATTCGTAACCCATCAAACCCCATCGACATCTATATCAAAATATGCTACTGTTTTCGTCTTGTTCCTTGTTCTTCCTTCTTCATGAGCTCAACACCTAAAACCACTATCACCACCTTTGTGCTCATACGATGTTGCTCCATCTGTTTTGAAATCCCATTCCTTTGAAACAGCCCAATGAAACCACTTGTTAAAAGAGCGTGATTGCTACTTCTATTACTATATCAACCCGTTACCAATGTCTCGGTTATATCTACTTCTATTCGATGAACACTGTAGCTGCTGCATATATATATATATATATATATATATAATTTTTTTTTCTCTGTCGAAGTCTCAAAACCAAACCCAAACAACCATCTTCACTAATTTACTCCTGTTACATCACGTCTCTGTTTCTATAAAATGTGATAATGACAAGTAAGATAATGATAGTGTCATACATGATAATGAAGAGTAGAATATGACGATGATTTAAAAAAAAATGGAGAAGGTGTATTAGATGAGTTGCTTTATATATTGCTTTATGTATTGCTTTATTAAAAAAAAAAAGAAAGAAAGAAGTAGGACACATGCTGGTGGGACAAAAATGGTCGACCCATTTTTTGCAAGTGGACATGTGAATTTTTTTTTATAATGATGGTTGAATTAGAAAAGGAAAACAGCCGACTTTATGGGATAAATAAATTTGGTTGCGAATTAATCCAGAAAGAAACAGTTAGAGGAGTGGTCGGAGTTGGTGTTAGGCTAACAGGAGGTCACAGGTTCAATTCTAGTCTGGGGCGTAATTTTTTTAAAGAAGGCAGTAAGACATGGCTTAAATAAATTTAAGCTTAGAATTAGATCAGAAAAATGGAAACAGAGGGATTGGTTAGGGTGTGGTGTTGAGGAATGAGAGGTCACGAGTTCGAGCCCGGGCATGGGCGTTTATTGTTAGGCTTAATACTATAAGGTAGCCTTTCTTATTTTATTTTTATTATTATTATTATTATTATTATTATTATTATTATTATTATATTATTATTATTATTATTATTATTATTATTATTATTATTATTATTATTATTATTATTATTATTATTATTATTATTATTATTATTAACATTATTATTGTTATTATCATTAACATTAAAATTAACGTTATAATTAAATATTACTATCATTAACATGATTTTTACATAATTTTATTTACATTACTTTTATTATCATTATTACAATATTATTATTACTACAAACAAATTTGACTATTATTATTATTATCAAAAATTGTTATTTTCATTATCACTATTAAGATTACTATTACTAATTTACTCAATAAATATTATATATAAGGAAAATATATTTATTACATATAACATAACTATACGGATATAAGTATAATAAATACTAAGTATTTATCTACAGTATATAAAATAAATATAGCTAACTAAGCCATTAATGAAACATAAGTTACTAGAATAACAACTAATAATAATAATAATAATATATATATATATATATATATATATATATATATATATATATATATATATATATATAAATTTTTATGTGTTAATATATATATACATGATATAGGTTCGTGAATCCGAGGCCAACCCTGCATTGTTCAATATCGTTATATGTATTTTTACTACAAAATACATTGAGTGAGTTTTCATTACTCCCTTTTTATATATATATTTTTGGGACTGAGAATACATGCGCTGTTTTTATAACTGTTTTACGAAATAGACACAAGTAATTGAAACTACATTATATGGTTGAATGATCGAAATCGAATATGCCCCTTTTTATTAAGTCTGGTAATCTAAGAATTAGGGAACAGACACCCTAATTGACGCGAATCCTAATGATAGATCTATCGGGCCCAACAAGCCCCATCCAAAGTACCGGATGCTTTAGTACTTCAAAATTTATATCATGTCCGAAGGAGGATCCCGAAATGATGGGGATATTCTTATATGCATATTGTTAATGTCGATTACCAGGTGTTAAATCCATATGAATGATATTTTTGTCTCTATGCATGGGACGTTTATTTATGAGAATTGGAAATATGAAATCTTGTGGTCTATTAAAATTATGAAATGATTGTTTATGATAAACTAATGAACCCACCAACCTTTTGGTTGACACTTTAAAGTATGTCTATTCTCAGGTACGAAAGAAATCTTCCGCTGTGTATTTGCTCATTTTAGAAACATTACTTGGAGTCATTCATGGCATATTTCAAAAGACGTTGCGTTCGAGTCGTCGAGTTCATCAAGATTATTATTAAGTCAATTATAGTTGGATATATTCTGAAATGGTATGCATGCCGTCAATTTTCGTTGTAAAGAAAGATTGTCTTTTAAAATTGAATGCAATGTTTGTAAAATGTATCCTATAGAGGTCAAATACCTCGCGATGAAATCAACTGTTGTGAATCGTTTATAATCGATATGGACTTCGTCTGGATGGATTAGGATGGGTCTTTATAGTTGGTATCAGAGCGGTGGTCTTAGCGAACCAGGTATGCATTAGTGTGTCTAACTGATAAGTCGTTAGGATGCATTAGTGAGTCTGGACCCCGACCGTGTCTGCATGTCAAAAGTTTTGCTTATCATTTCGTGTCGAAAATTTCCTGCTTATCATTCTTAGGGAATCACTTGCTTATCATTCTTAATCTAGACATATCTTATTGCCTGGATTGCATGAATAGTGTATAGACAAAATTCATATCTTAGCGTATCTGCTAATTCATATCTTAGCATATCTATTACTGTAAACTTTACCTAACATATTATGTAGATTTATCCGTAACTTATGGGATTTTAGTATTATACATGCATATGTAAATTATGTATTGCAGGGTACTAATCTACATCCTATAATCTATTTCTTATCGAAAATCCTTCATCTGATCGTACGAGATGGATCCCTCAACCAGTTCGAGTCCCTCAGACTTCGATAGCTAATCCGATAGTTATTCCGACAGCTATTCCGATATGGATGTTCACCTAAGCTCCGGAGGCAACGTCACCAGAATGAATCAACCAATCAATCATCCTCAATTCATCTGATGGGTTCGTAGTCGACTTAACCGATGGAGACGAGAGGAAGGCGATCCTTTCCACCCACCAACCGAATTTACCTCTTGGCAATGAACCTGAAGCACTTACCGGCGAACCATTCTGAAACACCATTTTCACCCTCATTTCCCGAATATCTCACCACGATTGTATTCTATCTAAAATTCTAAACCTTCTTCATCCGCTCGTACCGACCGACAATCATCCCGAAATAATAGAAGAAGTCAACGAACTTCGCGCTCGAGTAATCAATCTGGAGAATATGGTGCAAAAATTACCAGCTTCAACAACATCACCGTCACCAACAGTACCATCAACAACAACACCAGTACCATCAACAACCCATGCCTCGATAACAACACCAGTACCATCAACAACCCATGCCTCGATGACTCATTCTATACCTTGAGTACAATTATCGTTCTACGTATCGTTCTACATCATTTATCTTCGTTCGACATGGCGATTATGTAATCTCTAATGTTTTAGAGATTATATATTCTTGTTCCAACGGTAAATAAAATGAGTTTAATATCATATTGACTCATTAAATCCATGATTTCATCTGAAGAAAATATATATGTATATATATTTTCATAAAGATTGTAATTAAAAATTCTTGTGTACAAACTGTTAATGGTGAAAATATTTTAACGGGTAGGTAATACCCGAGGAATATTTAGATTTCACATTAATAAGTTACACTGTACATTCTTCGAATCTAATTCAACAGTCGTTTACTATCCTACTTACGTCCACCGATATACAAATCCGTTCACCACAGAATAACCATATTCATCCAATTTCATATTTGGATTTTGATTTATCAAAAATCAAGTGGCATAATGAAGGAAACATTTGACAAAATAAAATTTATTAGAAACAAACAAATTAACTATGAGAAATTTTGTTAAGAATCCACGCTAACTGTTCCTAACTAATTGTTCCCAGCTAACTGATTACACTTTATTTATCGCAATTTAATTATCACAATTTACATTCTCGCAATTTTATTTATCGTCATTTAATTTCTGTTATTTACTTTACGCACTTTATTTATCGTCATTTAATTTATGTTATTTATTTTACGCACTTTAAATATCAGGACACGTATACAAGGTTTTGACAGATCATATCGACGCATCTATATATATTATTTGGAGTAACCATAGACACTCTATATGCAGTAATGAGGGAGTTAGCTATACAGGGTTGAGGTTGATTCTATAATAATATATATAGTTTGAGTTGTGATCGAGTCTGAGACGAACACGGGTCACGACACGTATTAATTAATTCGATTATATTATGTATTAAACTATATATGAATTATTGGACTGTTAACTGTGGACTATCGAATGTGGACTATCAAGATTGGACAATTAAAAATGAATTAAAATATTGATTATAACATATGAAACTAAACAATTCTTCAAGTTTGCCACTTGATTTTATCTTAAACCTCATTTGTATCTGACAATTACAATCTGCGTTCAAACCTTTCAAGAATCTTGGGAACACCTAAAACGAGAGGATGAACCAACCGCATTTCATCTACGGAAAGAAAGATTTATGCATATAGTTATATACCTAAAAAAACTCTCGGAAACTGAGTAAACATTTAACACATAGCTGTGTTAATCCCTTTAGTGTTATTATTACCCAACATAACTTTGCAATCTCTTTCCAAAATAGCCAGTTTTGTCACAGCTTCAGCAAGTCAACTTCGACTCTTCATCCGGATTGTTCTTATTATAACTTTGATATATAAGTTTGCCTTTAGTCATCGTTACCGGGGAACTGTTTATATTTCACCACATTAGCAGTAAACTTACCAGCAACTTCAATGAATCTGGACTTTCCGAAAAATCATTATATTCAGTGAAACCCCATCGTGCATTCATCTATACCCTGTAACAATAATTGCCATACTAATTACCGAGAATCAGCAATCAGTATTTCGAATCTCGTAACATTTCTACACCAATAGTTATATGTATACATATAACAATTATCCCCTAGAATTTCGATCTTCAATTCTGAAATTCTGAAAAGCACCCAGTCTACGAATCAATGCTCCAAATTTTGAGGAAGCTGAATGAAGCAGCAGAACCCGTAGACAATCGTAAACGACCTTAACCATCGAAAGTTTGATGTTAAAGAATGGAGTATTGGAAACACTCAATAGAAAATTTAGTACCGAAAAGTGGATTATGCGAAACTATGAAGGAAGCCGTGGACAAATCACAAAGAATAAGTTTGACTTCAAAGAATCCAAATGATTCTGTTCTGATGAAATCTTTAGCGAATACCTTACTTCCGAATCTAAACCCTTACGGATAAATCTTCTTCATCATCCATCGATATTAGAAATTCCAAGATATCATCGTATCTTTCATTATTAATATCCTCCATATTTCTGAAGATATTTTCATAACTATTCTTATCTGAAATCATTAATCTCTTCATGATATCAGTGTTACATCATATAGAAACTGTTAGTTTCTATATTCTGTAAACTTTCGAGCTTAAAATATGAATGTTATTGAAGTAATGTTGGGAACTGATGCGTGAGTTAGTATAATATAATGACACTTGATCAACGTGATTATATTACAGTAAGTCATGCTGAGTTTCTAATGGAACGTGATGATTCACAGATCATAACGTCATCATGTGCCATGTTACACGACTTTTACATTTTACCTGATATATAAACATATCAAGAACATATTTTCTTGATAGTTCTATCTTTTCCGGATATTCTGGTAATTTAACAAATCAAGATAGTGTCATTACCATTCCCTTCGTAGAACATTAACAATGTTCATTCTAAAACTTATATCTGCGAATTCTGGACCATTACAAGAGATGCTCAATCGCAAGAAGAAGAAACGAAGGGACAAAGCTCCGAAATAGAAATTGGAGTATAAATCGCAGCAAATAGGAGGGAGTATTAACTATGGATGACAATGATTATAGGAAACATAAATAGAGACATTAAAATATAAGGGGAGATATAAAGCCCGATAACAACGCATAAATTACAAACCGTGAGTATCAATGTTTATCGCAATATAAAAACACGGGAGAATTAAAAGCACTATAACCCCAAGAGCAAAATAGAAGTAAACAGATTTTTCTGGTGAAAGATTGAAAAGAAGAATGACAGGAATAATAATTAGGAAAATATCAAGGATTAGAACTGGATTAAGCATTTTTATAATCTTTTGGATGTATGAACTAAGAAAGAAAGTATAGGAATGGTGAGAATAATGGAACGGAAGAGTTTAATTTATAATGGAAATATCAGACAGAGTAATCGAGGCAGATCACCGTATTTAATTATAGAGATCTTAATTTCCTTACTCGCTGAAGAATCAGATCTTATAAATTTCATAGATTTTCTTTAAATCCCTTGAATTCCGGAATTCAACAAAGACAACGTCAAAAGTTAAGACAAAACTTTATTTATTCTTCTCACTCTTTTATGATAGCTTCATTCGTGCTCTTTGAATAATCGAATTGTTTTATACATATTACTCAATAATGATAAAACTCTACTTATCAACTCATATGCATCATGAAAATATTTTTATTGTTAGCCATGACCACCTCACTCAAATTTCGGGATGAAATTTCTTTAACGGGTAGGTACTGTGATGACCCGGCAATTTCTGACCAAATTTAAACTTAATTCTTATATGATTCTGACACGATAAGCAAATCTGTAATGTTGAGTCTCAAAAATTTTGAACTGTTTCATATATTCAATTGACCTTCGACTGTTCTCGACGATTCACAAACAACTATTTGTAAATAGATACATATATATGTGCGTGTATATAAATGTGTATATAAATACTACTTGGAAATATATAAAATAATATTAAATCTATTTGTTTAAAAATATATAATATATATTTATGTGATAAAACTTGTTATTTAAAACTGATTATATATAGAGAGAGTAAATGGAAAATGGGAATGATTTCGAGCTTAATTGGCAAACGTCGGTAACACTCGGTTGATGTTTTGTTAGTTTTAATATAGATATTGTACATGTTCATGAAGGATTAAAATAAAAGTTGGACTGTAAATTGATTACGAAGACTTTAGTTTAGTCAAAAATATTTTTTTTTTTTTAGTTTAAATTTTAGTACTCCGTACATATTATTTGGTACAGAAAATAAATAATTACCGAATCCTTTTGATCAGGTTTCAAGCAGTTAATGAGTGAAATAAATTAAATATATGTAAACTAAAAATTTAGGATTTTTAAGAACACTTCTATACGTTAACTGTTTAGCAATGGACACGATTTAGCCATACGGGATACACTGTCGGCAGAGTGATAGTAAATTAATCCGTGAACTTAAATTATGAACTGACTTACTGTTTCTTAAAGGCTCCTTATGATTATTATACTATAATTATTATATTATATATTTATATATTATTACATATTGAGAAAGATGGAAAGCATCTCTGACCAACTATGTAACATGTGATTTCATTTACGCACTTTAAAACTTTCAAATTCATTTTTATAATATAATATAATATTTATTATTATTATTAATTATTATTAATATTTTATTATTACTTTATTCTTTATTGGTTGATGTATCCGTGAAGTAATTATGCACCATTTTATGATTTGAGTTTATATTGATTTTGTTTTTTTGCTTACACTTGACCACTATCTTATCTAATATATATGTGAGGAGAAAACTCATCACCATTCTTATCACCTTTTGTTACTTGACTACACCAACACAAACTTCCTTCTCCTTCCCTTTTGATTCAGCTAACCATCAAACGACCACCACGATCACCACTTTCACTCTTAAATAACAAACCCCACAACTTACAAACTTAACCATCAACAAACTTGTACTACTCGTGCCATTCGAACAAAACTCTAATATACCTCCTTGCTTTATTTTATATCATCATATATATGTACATATATGAGATACATATATGAATATAAAACCGCCACTCCATTCATCATTATATTTCCACCTGCAACCTTTACATTATGTTATTTACCCGATCGCTACCACCATTCGAGAAACCCATCACCTCATCACCACCTTCAATTCGTAACCCATCAAACCCCATCGACATCTATATCAAAATAGGCTACTGTTTTCGTCTTGTTCCTTGTTCTTCCTTCTTCATGAGCTCAACACCTAAAACCACTATCACCACCTTTGTGCTCATACGATGTTGCTCCATCTATTTTGAAATCCCATTCCTTTGAAAAAGCCCAACGAAACCACTTGTTAAAAGAGCGTGATTGCTACTTCTATTACTATATCAACCCGTTACCAATGTCTCGGTTATATCTACTTCTATTCGATGAACACTGTAGCTGCTGCATATATATATATATATATTTTTTTTCTCTGTCGAAGTCTCAAAACCAAACCCAAACAACCATCTTCACTAATTTACTCCTGCTGCATCACGTCTCTGTTTCTATAAAGTGTGATAATGACAAGTAAGATAATGATAGTGTCATACATGATAATGAAGAGTAGAATATGACGATGATTTAAAAAAAAAAATGGAGAAGGTGTATTAGATGAGTTGCTTTATATATTGCTTTATGTATTGCTTTATTAAAAAAAAAAAAAAAAGAAAGAAGTATGACACATGCTGGTGGGACAAAAATGGTCGACCCATTTTTTGCAAGTGGACATGTGAATTTTTTTTTATAATGATGGTTGAATTAGAAAAGGAAAACAGTCGACTTTATGGGATAAATAAATTTGGTTGCGAATTAATCCAGAAAGAAACAGTTAGAGGAGTGGTCGGAGTTGGTGTTAGGCTAACAGGAGGTCACAGGTTCAATTCTAGTCTGGGGTGTAATTTTTTTAAAGAAGGCAGTAAGACATGGCTTAAATAAATTTAAGCTTAGAATTAGATCAGAAAAATGGAAACAGAGGGATTGGTTAGGGTGTGGTGTTGAGGAATGAGAGGTCACGAGTTCGAGCCCGAGCATGGGCGTTTATTGTTAGGCTTAATACTATAAGGTAGCCTTTCTTATTTTATTTTTATTATTATTATTATTATTATTATTATTATTATTATTATTATTATTATTATTATTATATTATTATTATTATTATTATTATTATTATTATTATTATTATTATTATTATTAACATTATTATTGTTATTATCATTAACATTAAAATTAACGTTATAATTAAATATTACTATCATTAACATGATTTTTACATAATTTTATTTACATTACTTTTATTATCATTATTACAATATTATTATTACTACAAACAAATTTGACTATTATTATTATTATCAAAAATTGTTATTTTCATTATCACTATTAAGATTACTATTACTAATTTACTCAATAAATATTATATATAAGGAAAATATATTTATTACATATAACATAACTATACGGATATAAGTATAATAAATACTAAGTATTTATCTACAGTATATAAAATAAATATAGCTAACTAAACCATTAATGAAACATAAGTTACTAGAATAACAACTAATAATATATATATATATATATATATATATATATATATATATATATATATATATATATATATATATATATATATATATATATATATATATATATATATATATATATATATATATATATATATATATATATATATATATATAAATTTGTATGTGTTAATATATATATACATGATATAGGTTCGTGAATCCGAGGCCAACCCTGCATTGTTCAATATCGTTATATGTATTTTTACTACAAAATACATTGAGTGAGTTTTCATTACTCCCTTTTTATATATATATTTTTGGGACTGAGAATACATGCGCTGTTTTTATAACTGTTTTACGAAATAGACACAAGTAATTGAAACTACATTATATGGTTGAATGATCGAAATCGAATATGCCCCTTTTTATTAAGTCTGGTAATCTAAGAATTAGGGAACAGACACCCTAATTGACGCGAATCCTAATGATAGATCTATCGGGCCCAACAAGCCCCATCCAAAGTACCGGATGCTTTAGTACTTCGAAATTTATATCATGTCCGAAGGAGGATCCCGGAATGATGGGGATATTCTTATATGCATATTGTTAATGTCGATTACCAGGTGTTCAATCCATATGAATGATATTTTTGTCTCTATGCATGGGACGTTTATTTATGAGAATTGGAAATATGAAATCTTGTGGTCTATTAAAATTATGAAATGATTGTTTATGATAAACTAATGAACCCACCAACCTTTTGGTTGACACTTTAAAGTATGTCTATTCTCAGGTACGAAAGAAATCTTCCGCTGTGTATTTGCTCATTTTAGAAACATTACTTGGAGTCATTCATGGCATATTTCAAAAGACGTTGCATTCGAGTCGTCGAGTTCATCAAGATTATTATTAAGTCAATTATAGTTGGATATATTCTGAAATGGTATGCATGCCGTCAATTTTCGTTGTAAAGAAAGATTGTCTTTTAAAATTGAATGCAATGTTTGTAAAATGTATTCTATAGAGGTCAAATACCTCGCGATGAAATCAACTGTTGTGAATCGTTTATAATCGATATGGACTTCGTCTGGATGGATTAGGACGGGTCTTTACAAATAATAAGAAAAGTAATAAGTATATATATATATATATATATATATATATATATATATATATATATATATATATATATATATATATATATATGTATCATCTTACACCTACGTATATGTAACACCTACACCTAATATATATATACTATGTAAGTTATGAACAATGTATAATAGTAACAAAGAATATATGTATGTATGTATCACATAGGTTTATATCTATATAGGTAACATAATAGTTGATTATTAAAGTAAATAATAATACTATTATTAGTATAACTTATACACCTACCTATATAGTAACATTTAATTACACTAAATATATTATCACTTATCTATATATAATTAATAAGTATCTTAATAACTTGTTATGTGTACACACTTATAACGTGAAGGTTATAATTAAAGATAGCGTACAAAGACTACAAACATCATCGCTACTTGTGGCCTAGGGTGATCCTTGGTACCATTATGGGACGCTTGTGGATCTCGAATGCCATGACTTAGATTCTGGTCAAGGGATCCTGGGCCTCTCAGTAACAATAGATCATTCGAGTGACTTGCATGGTAGCAACGAAGTTTGGGCGAGATTGTATAACATCTTTGTTAAGAATTATAACCTGAACATTCTTAAACTAGAAGCTTACTATAAGTGGAAGCTTTCCATAAATAGTAGGTTTCCAAAAATAGAAACTTTTGAGAAATAGGAACTTTTCTCAAAAACCACCACTGTTAATATAGTTTACTATATTAATAAACAAACTTTATGTCTATTAGACATTAACTAATCAAAGGTCATATCTCTAGGTTGAGATCTCCGGTTACACACTCCGTTCATACTTCTTGCGTGGAATATCTTACTTTCTACTAAGGTGAACTTCATAGCCCCTCTTTCTACTATTTTTTAACTATTTTTATAACTTTGGGGTGAGACACATGCTTGCTTTTAAATAATTTACAAATTAGACACAAGTACCTAAACTATTTGATATGCAATTTCGTGAGACTTTTATTAAACATGTATTTATTATTACATGCGAATCCCCGCCATAATATCGTTAATTGCTGGAATTGAAATTTGCAAGCTTAATTATTGAGAGTAGGCCTATTGAGAGTGACGTCTCTAGCCATTGGCGTGATCATCAAGGGGGTACATAATAATGATTGCCGACACCCGTACAGTGTCAGGGGTTAATGTTTAGTTCGATATTATAACTCATGGCATATTGAATATTTTGATATTTTGAATTAAATCTTGTGGTCTAAAACTTATTATAATTGTTAAACCTATGATGTTCACTCAACCTTTGTGTTGACATTTTAAGCATGTTTGTCTCAGTTGAAGATTAGCTTATGTGCTGCCCTATGATGCTTAGTTAGTTGTTGCATTGGAGTCCACATATTAGACTTAT
This sequence comes from Rutidosis leptorrhynchoides, assembly GCF_046630445.1. Classification (NCBI taxonomy): domain Eukaryota; kingdom Viridiplantae; phylum Streptophyta; class Magnoliopsida; order Asterales; family Asteraceae; genus Rutidosis; species Rutidosis leptorrhynchoides. The sequence goes on along the minus strand of NC_092341.1, from coordinate 193,648,972 downwards.
CACTTGAATTTCATAATGCAAAACATTATTATTTTTCCGCTCAAATCAAATTTTGTTTTATTAAAACGTCTCATTTAGAGTCGTTCTCGTTTATACATACTTGTGTTGTGATATTATGAAGTCATATTCCCCCGGCCCTATTTGGGGGTATGACAGAGTGGTATCAGAGCCAGGTTGTTATAGAGAACCAGGATTGCATGTTATGTGTGCCTTATGTGTTAGTTAGGTGCCTTAGCAATCTATAGGACTATAACCTTTCATGCCTTAGTTTGAAGTGTAATCCTCAAATCTATGATTGCTTTACTATGCCCCCTTATATCACGGTGCTTTAGAATCTACATAGTACTCCTTCTCTAGGATATCTAGTCATCACACAGTCATCATTTTGGATACCGAAGGATTCGACACCGAAGGATCTATTCGCACACCCCAATACTCATTTGCTTCACCATCATTATCACTAACCCATACTACCTTTTCTTATCCATTGGTGTTGCTACCTAGTGTACCATAACTCACCAACTAATACTATCTTTGTGTATTAAAGATCAATGGCAACTCGTGGTGCTAACGCTCTTCCCAACGTTACTTTGACTCCGGCACAATTTCAACAACTACTTGCTACCACTCAAGGCAACAACCAAGGGAATCCACCTACATCATGTACCTACAAGGAGTTTATGAACTGTAAGCCTCCATCCTTCAATGGAAATGAGGAAGCAGTCGAATTGACTCGTTGGTTCAAAAAACTCGAATCAATCTTTCGCATCTGTAACTGCGCGGAGGTCGATCGAGTGAAGTATGCCACTCATACACTTAGTGGTCTTGCTTTGACTTGGTGGAACACTTATGCCCAAACTGTAGGGCTAGGTGCTGCTAATGTTATTCCAAGGGCCGTTGTAAAAAGAATGATGACTGATAAGTTTTGTCCAAGGAACCAAATTCAAAAGCTAGAGGTTGAGTTTTGGGAATTGAAGGTTAATGGTACCAATATTGAAGCCTATACCAACAGATTTATAGAGTTGGTTTCATTGTGCCCGGACATGGTGCCCACTGAGCAAAAGAAGATCGAGAGATACATCGAAGGTCTTCCTGACGAGATTCAAGGAAATGTTATTGCTGCTAGTAAAGAGACCTTAGATGCAGTGATACTTATGGCTCAAAATTTGATGATGGCTAAAAGGAGAAAGGCCGCGGTTAATAAACAAGCCGAGGCTAAGACTAGTGAAGGCAAAAGGAAATTTGAGCCTACTCAGGAATCAAACCAAGGTTCAAATAATAAAGTTGCCGAAAATTCAGGAGGAGGTTATTCTGGGAAACGAACTTACTGTAAGCATTGTGAGAGACACCATTCTGGGTGGTGCAAGGCTGAGTGCACCAAGTGTAAGAAGATTGGTCATATAGCTAAGACTTGTAGGGTTGCAGTTCCTTCAACTGGTATACCTGCAACAACAGCCAACGCAATCGTTCCTACATGCTATGACTGTAGAGAAAAAGGGCAATTTCGCAACCAGTGTCCAAAGAAAAAGGATAACACGGGAAATGCTAAAGGCCGAGCGTTTGTGATGACTCCCAAGGAAGCTCGGGATAATGAGGAAGAAGAGGAAGAGGCACAATGAAGAGTTTTTGACAACTACAAGAGTCATTTAAGTTTCTCATAGTGTTCTTTATACTATCATTCAGTACTTCTATATTTTGGAAGATTACGTTAAGTTCTTGTAATACTCTGGTTATTTTCTTTTAAATGAATGAATGATGTTATTTTCTTTTATTTCATTTTCCATTGAATCATTCACCTCGAAGAGGATGAATATTGACTAGATGACATAGTAGTAACTTTATGGAGTGATAAAAGTATGATTTAGTATAATATAATGACGCTTGATCAACGTAGTTATATTATGATAAGTCATGCATAAATCCTGATGGGTCATGATGGAAATAAGATCTGATCAACTTTAGGACCATTGTGTACGTTAAATACTCCTTATCTCTATATTGTCAACTAGAAATATCAACCCTAGATATTAAATTATCCTTCACTTGTAAATTATCAACGCCCGGTGCTGTACCTGTTGCATAGGTATCATACCGGTTAGCTCCATCCAAAATGAAGGAATCATCCAGCCAACTCCAAGAACTTTTGGAGAAAGGTTTCATTCGTCCTAGCTTGCCTCCGTGGGGAGCACCCATTCTATTTCTTAAGAAGAAAGATGGCACGTTGAGGATGTGTATTGATTACTGAGAACTCAACAAGCTAACCATCAAGAATCGTTATCCATTCCCGCTTATTGATGACCTGTTTGACCAACTGCAAGGGTCAAGTATTTATTTGAAGATTGATCTTAGGTTGGGTTATCATCAATTGAGAGTTAAAGAAACTGATGTTTCTAAGACTGCTTTCCGAACACGTTATGGGCATCATGAGTTTCTTGTCATGCCTTTTGATTTAACCAATGCTCCTGCTATATTCTTGGATCTTATGAACCGTGTATGCAAACCTCATCTTGATAAATTCGTAACCATTTTCATTAATGACATCTTAATTTATTCCAAGAGCGAGAAAGAGCATGAGCAACATCTGCGAATTATTCTAAGAGCTCTTAAAGACGGAACAACTGTATGCCAAATTTTCCAAGTGTGAACTTCGGCTGCAAACCGTGCAATTTCTTGGGCATGTAGTTAATAGTGAAGGAATACATGTCGATCCTATAAAAATCACCGTTAATCAGAAATTTTCAAGAACTACTCTTGGATGAAGTCTATAAGACTAAATATTCCATTCACCCAGGCTCTTTTGGCTAAAATTTCATACAATATCAGCTATCACTCAAGTAGATCCCCACTATAATTAAGTGTAAACTTTGCTTTAACAAAACATTGACCGAATGGTAATTTTTAGTCAACACTTCCTGTTAATTAAAGTTCATACATTTCACATTTCGAATCTTAAAAAGTGTCTTGTTGATGACATATCTGTTATTTCCTTGAATGATCTTCGCATTAATTGCACTTCACCGAAAAACCTATAGAAGTTCTGGATTGTGAGGTTAAACGTTTGAAACAAAGCTCTATTCCTGTTGTTAAGATCCATTGGAATTCACGAAAAGGCCCCGAATATACATGAGAACGTGAAGACCAGATGAAACGGAAGTATCCACATCTATTCTCACCCGCTGATGCATTCGAGAAGTCTTCCTGAAACTTCGGGACGAAGTTTTTATTAACGGGGAGGTACTATAACAACCCTCACTTTTCCTTTCTGAAATTACCAAATTACCCTTAGGGTTTTAATGTCATACTCTGTGTATTAGCATTAGGGTTGTTATCCGGATAAAATAATAAAGTAATTAATACTAATATTATTTAAAACCCTAAACCTAACCCTATGCATTTAATGCTAAACCCTAATTGAAACGACCCGTCCATATTACTATAAACGCAGTACGTTCTCATTGGTCCCATGGCGAGGTATTTGACCTCCATATGATACGTTTTAGAAAATATTGCATTCATTTCTTAAAAAGCACATCATTATTATACATAATGCATGTTTTAAACAAATGGGAGATTATTTAAGAAATAATCCCCAAAATACATCGGTTTCCAAATACTACACACGTGAAGTAACAGTCGAATATAATACATGACAAAGGTTTTATTGAATGCAACACTTTATTTAAATAAAAGTATGAGACTCCATGCACAGCCTGCTCAGATAATGCAACAGCGGAAGACTTTCTTAAGGACCTGAGAATAAACATGCGTAAACAGTCAACACAAAGGTTGGTGAGATATATAGGTTTATCATCGATATAAATATAGACCACAAGATTTCATAGTTACAAATATTTCAATAAAGATATTCTATAAGTTGTTGAGCGATTCGGTAACCATGCTTAACCATTAATATGGCATATTCCCTTTATTATGAAATCTCCCTACACTGTACCAAGTGTAGTAAAAACGAAGTACTATGCAACCGTTTACGATACTAGAGCGACTAGCCGGTTGGGGTTGTCAAACCCGATAGATCTATTAATAGGATTCGCGCTTACTTGTTCTTACAACATGTAAATATTAGTTACCAAGCTATTAGGGAAGATATGCAAGGTGGTACAACTCAACGTAGAATATATTTTAAGTACTTGTGTCCATGGCGTAAAACATAAAATGCATGTATTCTCATCCCAAAATATTTTTAGAGTTTAAAAATGGGACTATATACTCACAATAGTAAAAGTATATTAATAATAAGTTTTCAACTTATTAAAAATATGACCGTCGTCCTTAGATTCACGAACCTATAACAATAATAACAATTCAGATAATAATACGACATATGAATAAAATAAAGCAAGTTCATAGAATACTTATATAATAATTTTTAACATTTTATGTTAGTAGTCCATTGTTAGTAGTCCTTTGTTAGTAGTCCAAAATAGTCCGAAAAGTCCAACAGTCCAATAATCGGTATATATATATATATATATATATATATATATATATATATATATATATATATATATATAATCTTAGAGTTACCCCACTACGTATTGTATACGTATTGTCTTTGCATCCACCCAGAGACGTATTGTATACGTATTGTCTTAGAATTAACTAAGACGTATTGTGTTCGTATTGTCTTATGATTTATCAAAACGTATTGTATACTTATTGTGTTAGGACGTACTAAGAATATTATTATTCATATATACAATCACAGAATTAACCAAGATTATAATATTTTGTTATACTACTGATAACATGTCCAAATATATATATAGGATATAGGAAAATTTAACAAGGATATGGTTAATATAGTTTTATAATATAAATTTCGTCCATACAACGTTAATTTTAGCAGATTTTGTTTTGCTCGCCAAATATTCATTACAACTCCGTTTAAAGTAAATTAAATTGCTATGGATTCATTAAGAAGTAAATTTTACAAAACCAATTCGAAAAGTTTATCCCAAATAGTAATTTTTAGAGCTTTACCCTCTTTTTGTGTCGGTAGACAGTTTTGGAAAAATCCCGGCATCCACCCTATATATGATTTTTGATAAAATACTTCCACTTTGTCTAAAATCATGAAAAAAATACTAGAAGTCTTATTTACATATTTTAATATATTTCCAAAGTCTTAGCCTCGAACTCAAAATCTAAGATAGGTTTTTAATTCCCAACCCAAAACATCCCGCTTTTTACCGAATGGAGATTAAATGATATATGTTAAGTTTCAAGGTGTTCTTCATATGTACAAGTTATAAGTTCTTATATTAACTTAATATAACATCATAATACATATAAATAAGTGTTATTAGAGTTAAGTTAGAAAGATTAGATTAGTTTTTCAAACAAGCTTGGTGTTCACCAAAACAAGTTCTAGTTTTTACAAGTTTTATAAGTATAATAAGATAGAAACTATACAAGAAATTGAACAAGAATTTTGAGAAGTATTTTACCTTGATTATGAAGAGGAAAGTTTCTGAGATTAAAGTATGATATGAGAGCATTCAAGTGTGTGTTTTTAGTTTAAGAAAATGTGGAGTAAAAATGAGTTAAAATGGTCCTTATTTATAAGCTTATAATTTTGGATTTTAGTAAAAATATCTAAGATAAGTTAAATTGTATTAAGTCATGCATGACATATTAAATTAATTAGGTCTTGGATGACATATTACACAAATAATTGCTAATTTCTATTGGTATATACCAATAGTAAATACTTCTAGAAGCTGTGTATAATACGGGTAAAAATATCGTATGAATGCGAGTAGAATTCTTTGAGGAAATTGAATGGAAATATGAGTATAGCTATCCTTTATATGTATTGGTATATTATAAAGTGTATTCAATACTTGTAAGGATGTATTTACACTCGTAATACATTATATGTAAAATACATTTTAACATAAGTTAATTACGTCGTTTAAATAGTAATATATATATTGTTTGAAAACTCTTTAAATTAGTAGTATGAAAATATATATAATACTTTGTTAATATACTTAATGAGATATTTAATTATCATATTTTCAAGTTAAATATATATAAATCCATATATATACACACAATAATTAAACAATTAAACAATTAAATCAAGTTATGACGTTCGTGAATCGTCGGAATAAAAGGGTGACCAAAAGCTTGTGTAAAACTCTTTTCGGAGGTTCAAGATTTATTAAAATTCATTGCTTATAAAGTTAGAATTATATAAAGATTAAGTTTAAATTTGGTCGAAAATTTCTGGGTCGTCACAGTACCTACCCGTTAAAGAAATTCCGTCGCGAAATTTGATCGAGGTCGTCATGGCTAACAATAAGAATGTTATTATGACGAATATAAGTTAATTCATAGGGTTTTATCATGATTGAGAAATATGGATAAAATAATTCGATTACTCGAAACGTATGAGTGAAGCTATCATAAAAGAGTGAAATGAGAAAATAGGGATTCGTCTTATCTTTTGACGTCATCACGGTTGATCTTCGAATTAAAGAAAATCTTTGTAATCTATATAAGATTTGATTCTTCGGCGATTAAGGAAATTATGATCCTCTTTGATTTAATGCAATAATCTGTCTCGATTTCTCTGTCGGATATTTTACTATAAATCAACCTCCTACGTTTCCTTATTTCCACTTCTCCCATCTTTTATATACTTTCTTCCTTTCTTCGTACTTCCAAAACATTTGTCAATATGCTCCATCCAGTTTTAATTTTTGATATATTCTTGACTATCACATCTGTCATTCTTCTTTTTCATCTTCCACCGGAGGAATCAGTTAATTTCTACTATGCTCTTGGGTTTATAGTGTTCTTAGCTTTCCCGTGTCTTTATATTGCTATACGCATCAATATACACGGTTTGTAATTTCTGCGTTGTCTTCGTGCTTATATTTTTCCTTATATTTTGGAGTTTCATGCTTCCGTCTTCTTTTTCTGACTTCAAGTCAAGCGAATAATGGTCTAGAATTCATAGATATGAAATTCGGAATGAACATAGCTAATGCTCTAAGAGAGAAATTGTAATAGCACAATTTGACTTGTGAAATTACCAGAATCCAAAGGAAAAGATAGAGCTATCAATAGAATATGTTCTTGATATGTTTAGAGATTAGATTGAATGTAAGAGTCATGTAGCATGGCACATGATGACGTTATGGTATGTGAATCATTACGTTCCATTAAGAAACTCAGCATGACTTACTGTAATATAATCACGTTGATCAAGTGTCAATATATTATACTAACTGATAATGCTAAAAACGAACATATATTTCATAGCATTATCCTTCAAGAAAGATAAGCTTTTAGTTGCAATTATTCTATTTACAAGTGATATTCGTTTAAATATTAAAAGGTGAAGATAAAAGACAGATTTAACGATTTGAAGACGCAAACGACCAAAAAGCTAAAAAGTACAAAGTACAATCAAAGTGGTTCAAATTATTAATGAGAAACGTTTAAAAGTTACAAGAGTAGGAGCCGCAAAACGCAAAGTATAAGATATTAAATCTACGAAAGGACGTTCAAAAATCCGGAACCGGGACATGAACCAACTATCAACGCACGACGCAACCAACTATCAACGCGCAACGCAATGAACCTAAAATTACAAGTCAACGATGCACAAGAATATAATATAATATATATAATTATATAAAATTATATATATTATATTATATATTAAATAAATACGAGCAGCCCACGTTTAAAATGCAATGTGACCAGGAAAAGGCTGTCATGCGATCGCATGGCTAGCCTGCCCAAATCCCATGCGATCGCATGAAGGCCTGTAGCTGGCCAAGTCCTATAAATTGCAACGTTTTTGGCCGATTTATACACATCTTTTTCTATCTCTAACTCTCTCAAAATATATTTATATTTATAATTATAATTTTAATATTAAGTTAATAATAATAAGGTTATGGTAGCGAATGTTGTATGTTTGTAAGTCGAAATTCTGTCCGTGTAAAACTACTCGATTAATACTCATTGTAAGTTATGTTCAACCTTTTTAAATTAATGTCTCGTAGCTAAGTTATTATTATGCTTATTAAAGACACTGTAGCAGCCCAACAAATTGAACTGGATCCGCAGGTCATGCGACCGCATGACAATATAACTAACACTCCATGCTATCGCATGGAGTGAATTGACAGGCCTGAAACCTCGTTTGATCAGAATTAGGGTTAGTTTAATAATAATTATTATTAATTAATTAAGTTTAGGGTTTAAATTAATTATTATTATTATTATTAACCTAATTAGGGTTATTTAGTTTATTATTTAGTTTTAGTTTTATTATTTAGTTTGTAATTTAAGTTTTAACTAGTTTTATTAATTATATAAAAATTGATACTTTTATAAAATAAATAATATAAAAATAATATTTTATAAAAATAAGTAATTTTATCTTTTTATTAATTGTATGTTTTAATAATTTATTTCGTAATTTGTATTTTTATCATTCGTAATTAGTTTTAAGATTAGTTTTTGCCGTAGTTATTTTTATTTCTAAATTTTTAGGCTTTGCCGTAAAATCCCTTAAGTGCTTTTTCTTTAGACTAAGATTTAGGTGCTTTAGAATTTTACGACGCCGTTTTAAGATTTTAGTACTAATTAAGTTATTGCCATTTTAGATATAGAATTCCTTTTAAGCTTTAATACCTTTAGACGCAACTTTTAATATTTAGTTTTTAGACTTTTGAGTTTCAACGCTTTACTTTCTTATTATTATTTTTCGACCTTTTATTTTTCGACGTTTTTCGACGCATTCTTTTTCTTTCTTATTTCTCGACGCTCTAGTTTTTAGGACATAGAATTTTCTTTATTTTCTTTAAATCTTCAACGAAAAATTATTTTAAGCGGTTAAAAATTGATAGACATCCAAAATTTTCTGGTACGTAGTAATAGTTGGATTTGTTAGTGGCGAGTTGTGGGCTTCCGATTTAAAGGGTCCTGGCTACCTGCTGCATCTATTGGCTATTCGAAACGTGGGCAAAATCAGAAAAGTCTATTAATTTGATAACTTATATAATTTTTATTTTTATAACTTATAGGATATTCTGGGAATGCACCGAGCAAAGCATTCACCACCTTTCATACGTTCACCACCTGTAACCCGTCAAGACATCTAGCCAATATTGTCGCCGTTGATTTTTATTTAGAATCATCATCAACCCGACCAAGTACTCCAATTCAAATTTATGATAATCCATTTTTTGAACCCAACCTCATAATTGAGAATCCGGAGGATATTCAAGGACAATTCAGAGATCCTGAACCACTAATCATTCCTCCTGAACCACAAATCACTCATCCAGAGATTGTCGAGGAAGAAACCATTAAATCAGAATCCTCTAGTGATTCAGATTCAACAATTTCAATCATGGAAAATCTGGAACCTCTAAGTATGGAAGACCGAATGAGAGCTAAACGCACTGGCCAAGGTCATGCAATTACTCAACCAGACATTAATGCACCAGATTATGAAATCAAAGGATAAATCCTACACATGGTAACTAATCAATGCCAATTTAGTGGTGCGCCGAAGGAAGATCCAAACGAACATCTTCGAACCTTTAATAGGATTTGTACTCTATTCAAGATCAGAGAAGTTGAGGATGAATAGATACATCTCATGTTATTTCCATGGACTTTAAAGGGAGAAGCCAAAGATTGGTTAGAATCGTTACCTGAAGGGGCGATTGATAAATGGGATGTCTTAGTTGAAAAATTTTCTTAAACAATTCTTTCCGGTATCTAAAGCCGTGAGACTTCAAGAAGAAATTGTTACGTTCACAAAAAAGCCAAATGAAACTCTATATGAGGCGTGGACAAGATTTGGAAAGTTGTTGAGAGGATGTCCTTAACATGGTTTAGACACTTATCAAATAGTATAAATATTTTATCAAGGATGCGATATTACTACACAAAAAGACATCGACATAGCAGTTGATGGTTCCATTATGAAGAAAACCACAACTGAAACTTACAAAATTATTGATAACACTGCTTCTCACTCACATGAGTGGCATCAAGAAAAAGACATCGTTAGATCAACTAAAGCGGCTAGAGCCGATTCTAGCCATGACTTTGATTCCATTTCTGCAAAGATAGATGCTTTCGAGAGACGAATAGAAAAGATGACTAAAGATATTCACGCAATACGAATTAGTTGTGAGCACTCTGGAGGACCACATTTGACAAAAGATTGTCTCAGTATTGAACAAACAATGGAACAAAGAGAGAATGTTTCATACATGAACCAAAGGCCTGAAAATAATTATCAGAATGATTATCAACCGCCAAGACCAAACTACAATCAAAATCAGAATTATGACCAAAATGTTCCATACAACAACCAACAAGGTCCTAGCAATCAACAAGTATCTAATAATACTTACAATAAGCAAAGACCTATTTTTCCAATTAAACCACCACAAACTGATGATAAAAAGACAAATTTAGAAGACATGATGTCGAAGCTAGTTGAATCTCAAACGCAGTTTTTCACATCTCAGAAACAAACGAATGAACAAAATGCTCAAGCATTTAGAAATCAACAAGCTTCTATTCAAAATCTGGAACAAGAAGTGAGTAACCTAGCAAGGTTGATAGGTGAAAGAAAACCGGGGAGTCTACCCAGTGATACAAATGCTAACCTCCAGAATGAAACAGCTAAAGCCATTACCACAAGAAGTGGTATTACACTTAAACCACCTGAAATACCTGTAATTTCTGATGACTCTATTCCTACTACACAAGAACCACAATCTAAGCAAGATAAGGAAACAGAACCGATAGTTGAAAAGGTTAATGAAGATAACACAGTTAAGGCAAAACCTTATGTTAAACCATACGAACCATCGCTTTCTTACCCGAGTAAAATGAGAAAAGAAAGACTTGAAGCCGAGCAATCCAAATTCTTGGATATATTTAAACAAATAAATGTCAATCTTCCTTTCATTGATGTGATATCAGGAATGCCAAGATATGCTAAATTTTTGAAAGATCTAATCACAAATAGAAAGAAAATGGAAGAACTTTCGGCTGTTACTATGAATGCTAATTGTTCTGCAGTGCTGTTGAATAAGCTACCAGAAAAATTATCAGATCCAGGAAGTTTCACAATTCCATGTTTTCTGGGTAGTCTTAGTTCAATAGAAGCATTGGCAGACTTAGGTGTTAGTATAGATTTAATGCCGTATTCACTATACGCAAAACTAGACCTCAGAGAATTGAAACCAACACGAATAAGCATACAACTAGCCGATCGATCAGTAAAATATCCTAGAGGGATAATGGAGAACATGCTAGTTAAAGTTGGTACTTTAGTATTTCCAGTAGATTTTATTATTTTGGACATGGAAGAAGATTCTCGAGTTCCTCTCATATTAGGAAGACCATTCTTAAACACGGCTAAAGCAATAATAGATGTGTTTGGTAAGAAATTGACCCTAAGTATAGAGGACGAGAGTGTTACCTTTTCTATTGATAGAGCCATGCAACAATCACAATCTGCAGATGATACATGTTATTATATTCAAACTATAGATTCACATGCAGAATTGTTAGAAGAATATCCAGAATTACAAGGAACAGGAGAATGTTCTTTAGGAGAAGGAATTGAACCAATTAATGAAGCTGAAATGTTAGCCGCACTCATGGCTAATGAATACGAACCAACAACAGAAGAACTTCAAATGCTAAAAGAAGAAGACAGATATCGATAGAAATCATCGGTAGAAGAACCACCAACATTAGAGTTAAAGCCACTTTCAAACCATTTGGAATACACTTATTTACATGGTGAATCTGAATTACCTGTAATAATATCGTCTTCTCTTACTGAAAATGAAAAATCTCAACTCATTTCTGTGCTAAAAGCTCATAAACCAGCTATTGCATGGAAGATTCATGACATTAAAGGTATAAGTCCATCGTATTGCACACATAAAATCCTTATGGAAGAAGGTCATAAAACCTATGTGCAATGCCAACGAAGACTAAATTCTAATATGCAAGATGTTGTTAAGAAAGAAATTATTAAACTGCTAGATGCAGGTTTAATTTATCCAATTTCTGATAGTCTGATAGTTATGCGAGGTGTATATAAAATAGCTTATATTTTACAAGGAAATACTATTAAATACGATACAATTTTACACAAGATATTTATTTATTTATAGAATGGATATACTTAAACCTTGCTACAACACTTATAGGCAGTGTACCTAATCGTACAGTAGTGTAGTTTTTAGTAAGTCCGGTTCGTTCCACAGGGAATCTTTTAACAAAGCTTAACGCTATATTAGTTTTATTTTATAAAAATACAAATATATATATATAAGTAATATTATTATTATAAAGGGGGGTTTTTACCGTTTAATGACCGGTTTGTCGATTTTAAAAACTTTAGTTGCAGTTAAAACAAAATGTAAAATAATAAATAAATAAAAGACTTAATTTAAAGCGTAAAGTAAATAACGATAATGAAATTGCGAAAAATAAAAGTGCGATAAAATAAACTTGCAATAATTAAAAAGTACGATAATTAAAAGTGCAATTAAATACAATAACAATAAAAGTGCGATAATTAGAAGTGCAATTAAATATAAAATAAAGGAAATTAAATATGAAATAAAAGAATTATGCTTATTTAAACTTCCGTAATCATGATGTTTGACGTGTTAATTTTAGTTTTATGCCCACGGGTTAATTGTCCTTTGTCCTGGATTATTTAATATGTCCGTCTGGTTTTTGTCCATAACAATCCATCAGTCATAAATATAAAGTGCGAGTGTCCTCGTCAAATTATCCTTATACCCGAAGTTAAATATTCCAACTAATTGGGGACTTAAACTGTAACAAGATTTTAATGCTTTGTTTAATAATTACACCAGGTTATCGACTGCGTGTAATCCAAGGTTTTAATACTTTGTTAACAATTATGCCAAGTGTCCTTGTACATAATTTCACCCCTGTTTTAATAATTCTAGTGACTATTAATCCATTCCCGTGTCCGGTTAAATGAACGATTATTCGTACATATAAATACCCCGCCCATCGTATCCGATCGAGTGTATATGGTTATTTATAGGGACGTCTAATTGTAAATATTTATATTAAAATTAACAAACTATCATTTAGTTAAACAAATATAAAGCCCATTAATAGCCCATAGTCTAATTTCCACAAGTGTCATTCTTTTGTCCAAACCCCAATTATGGTACAAAGCCCAATTACCCAATTTTAGTAATTAGCCCAACATCATGATTACTTCGGATTAAATAAGCATAATAATAACTTAGCTACGAGACATTAAATTAAAAAGGTTGAACATAACTTTCAATGATTAAAAATAGCATAGCGTTACACGGACAGAATTTTGACTTACACCCTTACAACATTCGCTAACATATCCTTATTATTAGAATTAAAATTAAAATTAAAATTAAAATATATATATATATATTACGTATATATTGAGAGAGAGATAGATTATATGATATATTGATATTTTTACGATCAGAATGCGTTGCCTTTTATAGGAATTTTCGTCCAGGTGATCTCTGCGACTCGCGGCATTTTCCTTCTTCAAACTCCACAACTCGCGGAGTTTGATTTTACAGCTCACCCAGCTTTGGCTCTTTGTTTGCCGACAGATTTTTAATATAAATATAATATATAAATAATTTTAAGAATTATTTAAATATTATATTATATTTATGTGCATAGTTGACTCGTAATTTTTAGTCCGTTGCGTCGAGCGTTGAGAGTTGACTCATGTCCCGGTTCTGGATTTTCGAACGTCCTTGCGTACAATTTAATATCTTGTACTTTGCGTTTTGAATCTTGTACTCTTGTAATTTCGAGACGTTTCTTATCAATAATTGGAACCTCTTTGATTGTATTTTGTACTTTTGAGCTTTTTGGTCGTTTGCGTCTTCAATTCGTCGAGTCTGTCTTTTGTCTTAACCTTTTATTATTTAAACGAATATCACTTGTAAATAGAACAATTGCAACTAAAAGCTTGTCTTTCTTGAGGAATAATGCTATGAAATATATGTTCGTTTTTAGCATTATCAAATATTCCCACACTTGAGCGTTGCTTGTCCTCAAGCAATATAGTCTTAAAATACTAGAATCACTTCTTTATTCTTCACACTTTGTACATCAGTGATTTCTTTACGGCGGTATAAACAATGGTAGTAACGATGTGGTTTACAGTCCCACATGACTATAAAAATTTAGATCCTTTAAGGAAATTGGATCTTTATGAAAACATTTGATCTTTTGAAAATTCAATCTAGCTTTTACCCTAGACAATTTTTCCGGAATAACCCTTCACCGGTGTTTGTAAAATATTTTTGTGGGTTGTGTGGGTTTCAGATTTGAAAATTTTAGCTCAACACTTGTGGTTTTGTGTTACCCACTTGCTAACCTTGTATTAGGAAAGTAACACGTCCAGTTTACTTGTTCCGTATATTACCTTTTGGTAAACTACCATCCGGTTGTAAAGGAAAGCGTTGAACAAGCAACTGTTAAGGCAATGTCCCGTGACATGCTTTTGATTATGGTCTTTAACGTGTCGAACGCAATTACTATCCTTTGTAGGAGCAATAGTAAAGCTCACCCTTATAATTTTTCGGTCTGGCACAAGGTCCTGTCTTTGACCATGCTATGCAACCATCGTTCTTACGGTTGACACCTGATTTGGTTCAGGTGACCTAATGAATTCCAGGTGAATTCCTAGGATTTTACGTTCAATGGTAATGAACGCATTGAAAATGGGTTTTCAGAAAACAAATCAGTTTTAATTTGATCAAAATATTTTCTCGTTCAAGCTCGAGTTTAGATATCATCGAATTCCATGAGTTTGTAATTCTCAATCTTTAAGGTCAATCTCAAGGATTGAGTAATATCAGGCTTAAAAGCTGATTTTTGATCTTTTAAGGAGATTATCCTTTCTGGGGATCTGATTCATTAGTCTTATCAAGCTAATTTGCATGGTGCCCCCCATTGTACGAGATAAATCCTTCTCATGGTTAGGATAAATCTGACCACTTGGCGACCCTGTTTGATGCTGAGGTCCGTGGATTTCCTGCTGATTTTAGTGATGACTTTTCTAGATTTGTCGTCAATCTACAGCTGGTCTGGACGACAACTTCATGACCTAAATCAAGAAGCGCGTTTCTTTTTCGGAAGACTTTACTTCCTTTTAATGATGGAATTGATTCATCGTGTAGATCTATCTTTCTTACAGTAAATCGGCTAAAACGGTTAATTATCGTCCAAAACTGTAACATCCCGCCTTTTTCCGTTTACTTTTCCGTTTAACTATTTAAGTTCCGTTATATGTTTATAACACATCCCGTTAATATGCGTTGAATTATCTCGTTTAGGTAATTCCCGCACCCAGTTTAAAGTTAAGGGACCAAACTTGCCAAGGGTTGAAACTTTTGACTAGGTCAAAGAGTCAACCCTCATTCTCATCCATTCAATCTCATCTCTTTCACTCTTACTACTTCAACTTTTCTCTCAACTTCCATACAAAGATTCATCATCCAAAATCGAGCTAGCGGTCATCTTGCCAAACAAATTACATATTTGAACTCCTCGTGATCTCCTCTTCGATTTCATACCGACCTCATCAAATTTGGGTAACTTTCTAAAACCACTAATTTTATGTGTTCTTGAGATTTTTGAATTAAAAGGTTGTTAATTAGTGTCTATGGCTCAAGTCTAGTATAATTTTGTGATTTGTATGCTTGTTCTTGCTATTTTGGTGTAACTAGTTCATATTGAAAGAATGCTTGCTTAATCTTGAGTTTTAGGTGTTCATATGTTGTTGAATGATGAAAGTTCATGTTTTAATTGCGTTCCTAACATCGCTAG
Source organism: Rutidosis leptorrhynchoides (assembly GCF_046630445.1). Classification (NCBI taxonomy): domain Eukaryota; kingdom Viridiplantae; phylum Streptophyta; class Magnoliopsida; order Asterales; family Asteraceae; genus Rutidosis; species Rutidosis leptorrhynchoides. The sequence goes on along the minus strand of NC_092341.1, from coordinate 193,633,060 downwards.
TTTCAAATTGGTATGTAGGTTGACATGGATTAGTTTCATATGCAAGATTGTTGAATTTGTGATTTTGGGTTAGGGTTTGATAGAAGTAAATTGAATTTTTGATGCATTAAATGCTTGTTAATGTTACTTGTAAGTGTTAGGTTGTGTTGTATGCTTAATTACCTTCGAAACGGCATATCGTTCATGTAATTTGGTTGCCAAATCATTAAATTGCAATTTTGACTTGTATGCATTGATTATGGAACATTAATTGCGGTTTTTGGTTGTTTTAAGTGCAAGTTTGATTGATGATATGTGTTTAGTTGCATTCCTCGTCAAAATACCTTTCCAACGATGTATGATAGGCGTTATAAGTGTTTGCGGGTCAAGAGTTGTGTTAGAATTGGTTTTGGCTCGTGCATAGTTTGAAAGACAGAAAATAGCTGAACTACAGGTCGCGCGGCGCGCACCCTACCCCGCGCGGCGCGCCAAATGGCCTGGACAGATTCTGACCTCCATGTCCCTTTTAACGTGAAATGTTTGACTAGCTACCGACCTCCGATTCACATGAAACTTGTTTTAATATACTTGTATATGAATAATTAGCATGGAAAATTTGTTCGGGACCCGACCCGAACATGTTGACTTTTTCGTTGACTTTGACCCGACCAAGTTTGACTTTTTGTCAAACTTAACCAATTAATTATGCAATCTTCCTAACATGCTTTTATACTTGTATCTTGCATGAAACTTGACAATTTGCTTCACATGCTATATTAATCGAGTCGTATTGAGCCATAGGACTAATTGAACAACTTTGACCCTTCGTGATTATCGTTATTGATACAACCTAATTGTTTAGGTCGAGACTAGCGTTGTCCTTTGCGCACATTACTTGTTGAAGTACTTTTTGTCCGTGCATACAAGGTGAGATCATAGTCCCACTTTTACTCTTTTTGAACTTACTTTTGGGATGAGAAAACATAAACGTTCTTTTAAACTACGTGAACACAAGTACAGGAAAAATAAACATTCTACATACGAGTTTGAACACAAATCCTCAATTCGATTATCATTAGTTACATCAGATGGTGTAAGCGAGAACTTATGTTATATGGCCATATGGGTTTGACAAACCCTCATTCAAACGGTTCGCTACCGTTTACGAATGAAATATATTTTCGGGAACAGTGTTGTTCTAGCACTAATTGATGGGGTATTCAACGGACGGAACGTTAAGCTTTGATAATTGGGTGCTCGTGAATATTAACTTTTAGAATGTACTATGGCTTTATCGATGTTGCAAATCTTGTGGTTCAACTTACTATTACTCATTTACTTATTTAAACCTATGATTTCACCAACGTTTTCGTTGACAGATTCTCTATGTTTTTCTCAGGTCCTTGAACTTAGGTGATACATGCTTCCGCTCATACTATTTGATACTTGCATTGGATGTCGAGTATACTTGCATACGTGGAGCGTCTTTTTGACTACTTTTAATCGTGTCGCACGTGTTTCATACAAACTTTAAACATTGTTATGTACTTGCTATGGAAACTACTTTTGTAAACTTTGAAACACCCTTATTTATGAAATGAATGCGACATACTTTTCGGTCAAACTTTGTTATAAAGACTTACGACCATGTAATGGGACCATACGTAGATGACGCCGTCATTTGACGATTTGTCGGGGTCGCTACAAAAACAAAAGTATTTTCAATTATTTGTACAAAAATATGTAATATATATTTTGAATAACTCGGTGAAAATTTCCCACACTTGGCTTTTATTTTCCTTTTTGTTCTCCTCTATTCCATTCTTAAATGAATTCTAACATTTTGGTTTGTTTCTCAATTTATGTCCTTTCCAAGGTAACAATAATTTCGGTGTTAACACCTAGTTTTATCGTTCATAAATATGTATAAACATGATTTTGAATACATTTAGTTGGAAATTTTGAAAATTTTACTAGAATTGGGTAGTCAGTATATAAGACTAGGGCTGTTTTTTATTATCAGAGAGCACTAGATTCTAATACAACTACTGCTTTACTAGTATTTTTAATGGTAACCAAGTGTTTTAAGTTAAAAATTTTAAAAATCCGAAAGAATTTAACCTCTTCCCACACTTAAGATATTGCAATGCCCTCATTTGCAAGAAATCAGTAACAATTTAAATTATTGAGGGTGATTAGCGTAGAAATGATTAAATTTTACTAAAGTTTCCAAACATATTGGCGTTTGTTTTCTGAATGATAAATGGTGCACATCATTTTTTCATTCCGTCTTGTTGTTATTTCACATATATTTTGCATCTTGTCGTCAAAATTAGTTGCTTTTGCTGAACTTAATACCAGTCTTTGAAAATGCGTTGTTTTACCCTGTTGTGTACATAAGATAAACTGCAAATATATATACATATTTTTGAAGTTTGGTATATTACCCCACATTCAAAAAATTATTAAAATCTAAAAATAAAAGTTAGTAAATTATAAAAACTAATACAATTCCAACATAAGTATTAAATGTATCAACATTACAAATAATAAAATAAATAAAACTAAGTAGACTAGGGATGATACTGATACCAGAAGGGGTTCCATGCATAACCGTATGTGTTATAGAATGCTTCGGCTGGGTTATACATAGGATACAGTGGTTGCATCTCTATAGACCAGGGAGGAAATACGGGCGATGGAGTAGGAATATAGTTTCTACCTACATGTTGGCAATGAGCTATGATTTGGTTTTGATGAACTTGCCAATCTTCAAATGCTCTATGTCTAGCATTTTCATACTCTTGTGAAGCTATAAACCTTTGCATTTCTGTCATTTCATTTCCCCCTCCCACATTACCTGGCTGTTGGTTTCTCTCAACCTGTGGATGTCTACCATGGTATTGTACTGCAGTGTTATTTCGCCTCTTCAAAACCTTCGCACCATGGTATACATTTAAACCAATTGTATCGTGGGGTTCTGGTTCTTCGACTAATAATCCCCCCAACTTATATCCACATTGAGATACTCAGCAATTAGTGTAATAAATATACCACCTCCTATTATACTGTGCGGTCTCATCCCCCTAACCATAGCTGATAAATAATAACCCACACAAGAAGGTATACTTACAGTGCTTTGTGGGTCTCGAATACACATGTGGTAAAACAAATCCTGTTCATTTACCTTTTCCTTATTCTTACCTCGTTGTGTAATCGAATTGGCTAAAAACCTATGAATTACTCTTAACTCTGCTCTATCTATATCCAAATAAGAGTAATTTCCCCCTTTAAATCGATGATGGCTAGTCATTTGACTCCATACACCATGCGTATCAAAATTTTCATCAATTTTCCTACCGTTCAATATCAACCCTCTACAATTGGCAGATGCTAACTCCTCAGGCGTATATATACGTAAGGTCTGAGCCATGTCTAGTAAAGACATGTGGCGCATTGAACCTCCTAACAAAAATCTAATAAAAGATCGATCGGTTAAACTAGCTACCCGATCATTTATTTCTATACTACACAACAATTCTTCACACCATACTTTATATACAGGTCTACGCATGTTGAATAAACGTACCCAATCGTTAAAAGTAGAATTACCATACCTCTGTGTAATTAATTCCCTAATTGGCCCGGCCAATTCTACGGCTTCTAATGGTTCCCATTCTATTACCCTAGGTACTTCAACAGCTTTAGAATGAAGAGTATGCAAGCCCCTTTGGTATTTTGGATAATCTATCCAATGTCTGTCAAATCTCAAGTTCGGGTGCAAATCTTCCAAGTGCATATCAGAAAATGTCATAACTGGATGAGGTATATCTTGTTTGTAGTAGTTATCCACCTCCTGTTGTTCCGCATTCTCAGCTGGAGCATTGCGAGCTTGGGATGAAGATTCACCCCTTTCAGTCTGCAAAACATATCAAACACAATTTTTGTGCATCCAAATATGCATTAGTGTCAGCAAAATCATCAATCAAAATAATTACAATGACATGTCCAATTTATATTAAACTTAAGCTCATTTTCATATTTTTATCAAATCTACACTTTTTCAAATAAGCATATACGAAAATGTTCGCCAAGTTCATAAGCATTCAACTCAAATAACATGTCAAAATAATAATTACTAGCAATTAAACATGTTTCAAATGGCATTATCTCTTAAAAAATCAAGTTCATGAATTTTAGACTTGAAAAAGTCCACTTTAATTCTCAAAATCATGTTTAGGCTCAAAGTTTGGATCATTTAACTACCTAAACATGTTAAACTACTTAATTTAGCAACAATTCATGACAAAAATCGGCCATAATATGTTTATATCAAAAAGCCCCAAATTGCTCAAGAACACAAACCCTAGATTATTCAAAATTTGAAGTTTAAGGCTTCTAATCATGTTAAATAGCATCAATCTAGGTTATACAAGCATAATACATAAGTAATTTAAGCATAATTACACTAAAAAGCATCAAAATCGAATTGGGGAAAAAATTGCTCAAGAACACCAATTTTTGGATTAAATGGTGTTTAGGTGTAGAAATTTACCATTTTTCTTGAGTAATTCCTTGATAGCATCCTTCTCAACATCATTTTAGTAAAAGATTTGATGAAAAACGGCTAAAAATTACGAAATTGAGAGTGTTTTTTCGTATATTTTCGGGTTTTTTTCGCAGTTTGGAGTGTGGGTGGTGTGCAACTGATCTGTTCTGATGCATTTTATTTTTTTTCTGAATTTTGGACCCTCCGCGAGTCGCGGCATTTGGCTCTTTCAAATACCGCGAGTCGCGGCATTTGGTTTTTTTTTTTTAAAGGTTGACTTATAAAACAATTATTTAATAAATTTAAAATTTTGTTTTCCTTTATTTTAGGACGAGGTCGTTTCGGATCGATGTCCTAGTCCGTCCTTCGATAAAATTTTAAAATTTGTCTTTTTGTAGCGATTGTTTTAAAAGCTAAGATTTTTGGATTTTTTTAATGTCTTTGGCATACTTTAATTCAATAAGATTAAAAATAATGATAATAAAAGTTCTCGTCCCTCCCTCGGGTAAAGCAATTTCGGTTCAACGACCTAGTCTTCAACTTACGACAAATTTTAAAAATCATATTTTTAACTTAGCGAAATAAAGTAAATTTTTGTTTTTAAATTCACACCAAACTTAAATTAAAAATGCATAAAATTAAAAATTCATATTTTAAAAATTAAAAATTCACACCAAACTTAATTTAAAAATTCATATTATAAATTCACACCAAACTTAAATTAAAAATTCATATTATAAATTCACACCAAACTTATATTATATTTTCGTTGTTATACATACAAACTTAAAAATATTAATTTTTCAAATATTTACAATTTTAAATATATTGATTTAAAAAGTTTACAATATTAAATTAATAACTATATATTAATTTTAAAAAAAACATGGTAAAAATAAAATTAAAAATCTTTTTGGCTTTTATCCCACTTTAATCAATCAAATATTATCAAAAATATACGCCCCTCTTTTCGGTAAAGTAATTTCGGTTCCATGACCTAATTTAACTCATGACAAATTTTTGAAATATTTTGTGTTGATTGATGAAAGATATTTATACCTTAAGAATAAACGTTAAATTTCGCAGTGATGTAATAAATTTTTGAATGATATCAATAATTTCGGTCGCCAAACCTAATTTTATTCAATACCAATTTAATACTTTATAGCGAACAAATTAGCGTTTATTATCAAAAGGTTAAAAATAACAATAAAAATAAAAACTGTACAGACCTACCTGTGAGATAGTATTCTTAGTGATATGATCTATCCCATTCATAAGATAGTCGGTTTAATTGATTTTCCATAGCTACATAGGCGTAACCTCGAGCATTCAGTGTTTTTTCTTCTAAACATATGAATGGTCCGTCTCTGCATAAAGTAACAAATTCGGTGTTTGAATAGGTTTGATTATTTGAACATTTACCTCCATGTGACCATTTTCTGCATTTGTGACATCTTTTTAGGTGGCGTGCTCTTCTTTTCGCTGCGGATTTTGATTTTCCTTTACCAAATTGTAACTTATTATCTTCGCATCTGGATTCTTTTTTTACTCCGTCCAATCTTTCTCTGATTACTGACACTAGTTCACTCGGAAGTGTGTCATTATTACGTTTAGTAATCAAAGCGTGTAGCATTAGACCATGGTTTAGTTCACAGGAAGTCTTCATTTCGTAAAAACCTAAAAAAATAAAAATTCGGAATGGGGGGAGAAGACTAGTTCTTTAAGGTCTGCTAGGGAAAGACCATTCGGGTTCCATTTTCGAGAACTACACGAAAACAGAAAATCTAACTCTAACAGAAATACATATTATCCTTTAAAGACTTGATTCTCCCCACACTTAGTTAGCTGTGGTATCGAAATTGTGATTAACTTCGTTGTCGACTTCCATCGGACTATCTATGTAGTGTTTAACTCTGTAACCATTAACTTTAAATTTAATCCCATTTGAATTTATTAATTCTACTGTTCCGTATGGGAAAAATCTTTTGACTATGAATGGTCCAGACCATCTTGATTTTAATTTTCTAGGAAATAGCTTGAATCGTGAATTGAAAAGAAGAACTTTGTCTCCTTCTTTAAATTCTTTTAAACTTCTGATTCTTTTATCTTGCCATTTCTTCGTTCTTTCCTTATAGATTAACGAATTTTCGTATGCTTCATGTCTTAATTCTTCTAATTCGTTTAATTGATTTAACCGTAGACGTCCAGCTTCATGTAAATCAAGATTACATGTCTTCAAAGCCCAAAATGCTTTGTGTTCAATTTCTACTGGAAGATGACATGCTTTTCCATAAACAAGTCTAAAAGGTGTGGTTCCAATTGGAGTTTTGTAGGCTGTTCTAAAAGCCCAGAGTGCATCCTCCAATTTAATGGACCATTCCTTCGGATTTGATCCTATGGTTTTCTCTAGAATACGTTTTAAAGCTCGGTTGGTATTTTCAACTTGTCCACTTGTTTGTGGATGATATGCGGTGGAGATTTTATGAGTTACTCCATATCTTTTGAGAACTTTCTCAAGTTGATTGTTACAGAAATGAGTACCCCGATCACTTATTAAAGCTTTCGGTGTTCCAAACCTTGCAAAAAGACGTTTTAAAAAATTGACTACAACTCGTGCATCGTTAGTTGGGAGAGCTTGTGCTTCCGCCCATTTAGATACATAATCAATGGCTACGAGAATATAGAGATTATTATGAGATTTTGGAAATGGACCCATAAAGTCAATACCCCAAATGTCAAATACTTCACATACTTGAATGATATTTTGTGGCATTTCATCACGTTGACTTATTTTTCCGGCCCTTTGACAAGCATCACAGGATTTGCAAAGAAGGTGTGAGTCTTTGTAAATTGTAGGCCAATAGAATCCAGCATCATAAACTTTTCTTACTGTTAGTTGAGGCCCATAATGCCCTCATGTTGGTCCTGTGTGACAATGGTTTAAAATTTTACTAGCTTCATCTCCGAATACACATCGGCGTATTATTTCATCTGGACAACTCTTAAACAGATGTGGATCTTCCCAGAAATAGTGTTTTATATCACTGAAGAATTTCTTTCGTTTTTGGTACGACAATCCTTTTTCAAGGAATCCACATACTAAGTAGTTTGCATAGTCTGCAAACAATGGAATTTCATTATAATCTATCTTCAATAGATATTCATCAGGAAAGTTGTCTTGTATGGCCGATTCATTTAGAACTTCTAATTCGGGATTTTCAAGACGAGAAAGATGATCAGCGGCGAGATTTTCTGCTCCTCTTTTATCTCGGATTTCAATATCGAACTCTTGTAAGAGTAAGATCCAACAGATTAATCTTGGTTTGGCATCTTGTTTCGAAAATAGGTATCTAAGAGCAGAATGGTCGGTATAGACCACCGTTTTTGCTAGAACGAGATATGAACAAAATTTGTCAAAAGCAAAGACAATAGCAAGGAGTTCTTTTTCAGTAGTTGTGTAATTTGTTTGTGCTCCTTGTAACGTCTTACTAGCATAATATATAGGTTGAAATCGTTTTTCAATCCTTTGTCCTAAAACGGCTCCCATTGCAAAATCACTTGCATCGCACATTAGTTCAAATGGTAGATTCCAATTTGGTGTTATCATGATCGGTGCATTAGTGAGTTTCTCTTTAAGAATATTAAAAGATTTAATGCATTCATCTGAAAAGATGAATGGTGCATCTTTTTCTAGGAGTTTATTCATAGGAGTGGCAATTTTAGAAAAATCTTTTATGAAACGTCGGTAAAAACCGGCATGCCCTAGAAAACTCCTAACTCCTCTAACATTGGTGGGATGTGGAAGTTTAGCAATTACATCTACTTTAGTTCTATCCACTTCAATTCCTTCCTTTGAAATTTTATGACCAAGAACGATGCCTTCTTTAACCATGAAATGGCATTTCTCCCAATTAAGTACTAGATTTGATTGTTCGCATCTAATAAGCATTCGTTCCTGATTAACTAGACATGATTCAAAAGTATCACCGAAGACTGAAAAGTCATCCATGAAAACTTCCATGCATTCTTCTATCATGTCGTGAAAAATCGCCATCATGCACCTTGGAAAGGTTGCAGGGGCGCTGCAAAGTCCAAATGGCATGCGTTTGTAAGCAAAAGTACCATAAGGGCACGTGAATGTGGTTTTTTCTTGGTCTTCGGGTGCTATTGGAATTTGAAAATATCCGGAAAATCCATCAAGAAAATAATAATAACTATTTCCGGCTAATATTTCCAACATTTGATCAATGAAAGGTAAGGGAAAGTGATCTTTTCTGGTGGGGTCATTTAATTTTCTATAATCAATACATACACGCCATCCTGTTATAGTCCTAGTAGGAATAAGCTCATTTTTTTCATTTGTGATGACAGTCATGCCACCCTTCTTAGGCACGCATTGAACTGGGCTTACCCATGGACTATCAGAAATTGGATAAATTAAACCTGCATCTAGCAGTTTAATAATTTCTTTTTTAACAACATCTTGCATATTAGGATTTAGTCTTCGTTGGCGTTGCACATACGTTTTATGACCTTCTTCCATAAGGATTTTATGTGTGCAATACGAAGGACTTATTCCTTTAATATCATGAATCTTCCATGCAATAGCTGGTTTATGAGCTTTCAACACAGAAATGAGTTGTGATTTTTAATTTTCAGTAAGAGAAGACGATATTATTACAGGTAATTCAGATTCACCATGTAAATAAGCGTATTCCAAATGGTTTGGAAGTGGCTTTAACTCTAATATTGGAGCTTTTTCTATCGATGATTTATATCGATATCTGTCTTCTTCTTTTAGCATTTGAATTTCTTCTGTTGTTGGTTCATATCCATTAGCTATTAGTGTAGCTAACATTTCAACTTCATCAATTGGTTCAGTTCCTTCTCCTAAAGAACATTCTCCTGTTCCTTGTAATTCTGAAAATTTTTCTAACAATTCTGCATGTGAATCTATAGTTTGAATATAATAGCATGTATCATCTGCAGATTGCGGTTGTTGCATTGCTCTATCAACTGAAAAGGTAACACTCTCGTCCTCTATACTTAGGGTCAGTTTCTTACCAAACACGTCTATCATTGCTTTAGCCGTGTTTAAGAATGGTCTTCCTAATATGAGAGGAACTTGAGAATCTTCTTCCATGTCCAGAACAACAAAATCTACTGGAAATACTAAAGTACCAACTTTAACTAGCATGTTCTCCATTATCCCTCTAGGATATTTTATTGATCGATCGGCTAGTTGTATACTTATTCTTGTTGGTTTCAATTCTCCAAGGTCTAGTTTAGCGTATAGTGAATACGGCATTAAATTTATACTAGCACCTAAGTCTACTAATGCTTCTATTGAACTAAGACTACCCAGAAAACATGGAATTGTGAAACTTCCTGGATCAGATAGTTTTTCTGGTATCTTATTCAACAGCACTGCTGAACAATTAGCATTCATAGTAACAGCTGAGAGTTCTTCCATTTTCTTTCTATTTGAGATTAGATCTTTCAAGAATTTAGCATATCTAGGCATTCCTGAAATCACGTCAATGAAAGGAAGATTTACATTTATTTGTTTAAACATATCCAAGAATTTGGATTGCTCGGCTTCAAGTTTCTCTTTTTTCATCTTACTCGGGAAAGGAAGTGGTGGTTGGTATGGTTTAACATAAGGTTTAGCCTTAACTATGTTATCTTCATTAACCTTTTCAACTACCTGTTCTTTTTCCTTATCTTGTTCAGGTTGTGGTTCTTGTGGAGTAGGAATAGCTTCATCAGAATTTTCAGGTATTTCAGGTGGTTTAAGTGTTGTACCACTTCTTGTGGTAATAGCTTTAGCTGTTTCATTCCGGGGGTTAGCATTTGTATCACTAGGTAAACTTCCTTGTTTTCTTTCACCTATTAACCTTGCTAGGTTACTTACTTCTTGTTCCAAATTTTGAATAGAAGCTTGTTTATTTCTAAATGCCTGAGCATTTTGTTCATTCGTTTGTTTCTGAGATGTGAAAAACTGCGTTTGAGTTTCAACTAGCTTCGTCATCATATCTTCTAAATTCGGCTTTTTATCATAGGTTTGTGGTGGTTTGTTTTGAAAATTAGGTCTTTGCTGATTGTAAGTATTATTGGATACTTGTTGATTGCTAGGACCTTGTTGGTTATTGTATGGAACATTTCGGGTATAGTTCTGGTTTTGATTGTAAATTGGTCTTGGCGGTTGATAATTATTCTGATAATTATTTCCAGCCCTTTGGTTTATGTATGAAATATTCTCTCTTTGTTCCATTGTTAATTCAATACTGAGACAATCTTTTGTCAAATGTGGTCCTCCACACTGCTCACAACTAATTCGTATTGAGTGTATATCTTTAGTCATCTTTTCCATTCATCTCTCGATAGCATCTATCTTTGCAGAAATGGAATCTAAGTCATGGCTGAAATCGGCTCTAGCTGCTTTAGATGATCTAACGATATCTTTTTCTTGGTGCCACTCATGTGAGTGGGAAGCAGTGTTATCAATAATTTTGTAAGCATCAGTTTCGGTTTTCTTCAAAATAGAACCACCAGCTGCTATATCGATGACTTTCCTTGTAGTGATGTTGCATCCTTGGTAGAATATTTGTACAATTTGACAGGTGTCTAAACCATGTTGCGGACATCCTCTTAATAACTTTCCAAATCTTGTCCATGCCTCATATAGAGTTTCATTTGGTTTGTGTGTGAACGTAACAATTTCTCCTTTAAGTCTTACGGCTTTAGATGCAGGAAAGAATTGTTTAAAAAATTTTTCAACTAAAACGTCCCATGTATCGATTGCCCCTTCAGGTAATGATTCCAACCAATCTTTGGCTTCTCCCTTTAAAGTCCAGGGAAATAACATGAGATATATCTTTTCATCCTCCACTTCTCGGATTTTAAATAGTGTGCAGATCCTATTAAACGTACGAAGATGTTCATTTGGATCTTCCTTCGGCGCACCACTAAATTGGCATTGATTAGTCACCATATGTAGAATTTGTCCTTTGATTTCATAATCTGGAGCATTAATGTCAGGATGAGTAATTGCGTGACCTTGGCCAGTGTGTTTAGCTCTCATTCGGTCTTCCATACATAAAGGTTCCAGATTCTCCATAATTGAATTTGTTGAATCGGAATCACTAGAGGATTCTGATTTAATGGTTCGTTCCTCAACAATCTCTATTTGAATGATTGGTGTTTCCGGAGGAAAAATTAATGGTTCAGGATCTACGAATCGTCCCTGAATATTCTCCAGATTCTCAATTGTGAGGTCGGATTCAAAAAATGGATTATCGAAAATTTGACTTGGAGTACTTGGTTGACTGGATGACGATTCTAAAGAAAAATCAACGGCAGTAATATTAGCTAGATGTCTTGATCTAGTTACAGGTGGTGAATGTACAAAAGGTGGTGAACGTCTTGCTCGGTGCATTCACTGAATATCCTATTAGTTTTTAAAAGGAAAGAAAAATTATATAAGTTATCCAATTAATAGACTTTTCTGATTTTGCCCACGTTTCGAATAGCCAAAAGATGCAGCAGAGGGGCAGGATTCGTTTGGTCTCAATATAATTGAGGACTGTTTGGCTCCAATAACCCGGTCCACGTACAAATCCAACTATTACTACGAACCAGAAAATTTTGATGTCTATCAATTTAACCACTTAAAACAATTTTTCGTAATTTTAAGAAATATTAGATAAGAAGTAGAATAAAAATCTATGTCCTAAAAACTAGAATGGCGAGAAATAAGAAAGAAAAAGAGCGCGTCGAAAAAGGTCGAAAAAGAAAAAAAAATTGAAAAAGGCGTCGAAAAATGAAAGAAACAGAGAATGACTATAAAACTTAAAAACACTCGACTAACCCAACCTTATTACTATCACTAACTTAAAATTATAATCGCAAATTGAGATTACTAATTGGAATGATAATTGATACATAGGTAAAAGGCGTCGAAAAATATTAAAGCTTACAAGTAAATCTATATCCCAAATGGCAATATCTTAAAAAGGTACTAAAACTTAAAAAGGCGTCGCAAAATTCTAAAACACCTAAATCTTAGTCTAAAGAAAAAACACTTAAGGGATTTTACGGCAAAGCCTAAAAATCTAGAAATAAAAATAACTATGGCAAAAACTGAGTTTAAAACTAAAAACTAGCGAAAAACACAAATATTACGCTAAAACAATTAAAAAGGGATAAAATATAAAAATATACTAAAAGTTGTAAAAAGTACAATTTTTATAAAAATATTATTTTTATATTATTTATTTTATAAAATTATTAATTTTTATATATTAATAAAACTAAATAAACTTAATATTACAAATTAAATAAATAAAACTAAATTAATTAAAATTAATTAACTAATCAAACCCTAATTAGGTTTTAAAATTAATAATAATAATAATTATCCCGTAATTAATGCTGTTAGGGTTCTTGTGTGGCCCGTGTCAGACGGCTCCGCGAGTCGCGGTACCACGTGGCAATAAACGCCGCGAGTCGCGGGATTCCAAATTTCAGATGACAGGCTGATTTAAATTCGACGCGTTTTTGTTTTTTTTTTATGTTTTATATTTTCTGTTTTAATAATTAAATAAAATATTTATAAAAATTAAATAAAAACTTATGTTTTAAAAACAAAAAAAAAATAGAAATACTCTATAATTTTATAAAAATCTTAAAAATAGATTTATATATATATATTTTTTTTCTTTGATTTTATGTTTTAAATAAAAACAAAATATTTAAATAAAACTTATATTTTTATAAAATAAAAATAAAGAAACTTTATAAAACTTAAATATTTAACAAACTCTTAAAAATATTTATATTTTTGTTTTCTTTTTATGTTTTCGAATAATTAACACGTATTTTTACAAAAGCGTATTTTTTATAAAAGTAAACTAAAAATAAAAATCTTTTTTTTAATATTTAGCGTTGCGTTTTCGGCGTGTAAGTTCCCCGGCAGCGGCGCCAAAAATACTTGATAGTTATGCGAGGTGTATATAAAATAGCTTATATTTTACAAGGAAATACTATTAAATACGATACAATTTTACACAAGATATTTATTTATTTATAGAATGGATATACTTAAACCTTGCTACAATACTTATAGGCAGTGTACCTAATCGTACAGTAGTGTAGTTTTTAGTAAGTCTGGTTTGTTCCACAGAGAATCTTTTAACAAAGCTTAACGCTATATTAGTTTTATTTTATAAAAATACAAATATATATATAAGTAATATTATTATTATAAAGGGGGGTTTTTACCGTTTAATGACCGGTTTGTCGATTTTAAAAATTTTAGTTGCAGTTAAAACAAAATGTAAAATATTAAATAAATAAAAGACTTCATTTAAAGCGTAAAGTAAATAACGATAATGAAATTGCGATAAATAAAAGTGCGATAAAATAAACTTGCGATAATTAAAAAGTACGATAATTAAAAGTGCAATTAAATACAATAATAATAAAAGTGCGATAATTAGAAGTGCAATTAAATATAAAATAAAGGAAATTAAATATGAAATAAAAGAATTATGCTTATTTAAACTTCTGTAATCATGATGTTTGACGTGTTAATTTTAGTTTTATGCCCATGGGTTAATTGTCCTTTGTCCTGGATTATTTAATATGTCCGTCCGGTTTTTGTCCATAACAGTCCATCAGTCATAAATATAAAGTGCGAGTGTCCTCGTCAAATTATCCTTATACCCGAAGGTAAATATTCCAACTAATTGGGGACTTAAACTGTAACAAGATTTTAATGCTTTGTTTAATAATTACACCAGGTTATCGACTGCGTGTAACCCAAGGTTTTAATACTTTGTTAACAATTATGCCAAGTGTCCTTGTACATAATTTCACCCCTGTTTTAATAATTCTAGTGACTATTAATCCATTCCCGTGTCCGGTTAAATGAACGATTATTCGTACATATAAATACCCCGCCCATCTTATCCGATCGAGTGTATATGGTTATTTATAGGGACGTCCAATTGTAAATCTTTATATTAAAATTAACAAACTATCATTTAGTTAAACAAATATAAAGCCCATTAATAGCCCATAGTCTAATTTCCACAAGTGTTGTTCTTTTGTCCAAACCCCAATTATGGTACAAAGCCCAATTACCCAATGTTAGTAATTAGCCTAACATCATGATTACTTAGGATTAAATAAGCATAATAATAACTTAGCTACGAGACATTAAATTAAAAAGGTTGAACATAACTTACAATGATTAAAAATAGCGTAGCGTTACACGGACAGAATTTTGACTTACACCCTTACAACATTCGCTAACATACCCTTATTATTAGAATTAAAATTAAAATTAATATTAAAATATAAATATATATATATTACGTATATATTGAGAGAGAGATAGATTATATGATATATTGATATTTTTACGATCAGAATGCGTTGCCTTTTATAGGAATTTTCGTCCAGGTGATCTCCGCGACTCGCGGCATTTTCCTTCTTCAAACTCCGCAACTCGCGGAGTTTGATTTTACAGCTCACCCAGCTTTGGCTCTTTGTTTGCCGACGGATTTTTAATATAAATATAATATATAAATAATTTTAAGAATTATTTAAATATTATGTTATATTTATGTGCATAGTTGACTCGTAATTTTTAGTCCGTTGCGTCGAGCGTTGAGAGTTGACTCATGTCCCGGTTCCGGATTTTCGAACGTCCTTGCGTACAATTTAATATCTTGTACTTTGCGTTTTGAATCTTGTACTCTTGTAATTTCGAGACGTTTCTTATCAATAATTGGAACCTCTTTGATTATATTTTGTACTTTTGAGCTTTTTGGTCGTTTGCGTCTTTAATTCGTCGAGTCTGTCTTTTGTCTTCACCTTTTATTATTTAAACGAATATCACTTGTAAATAGAACAATTGCAACTAAAAGCTTGTCTTTCTTGAGGAATAATGCTATGAAATATATGTTCATTTTTAGCATTATCAAATAGTCCATGGGTAAGCCCAGTTCAATGCGTACCTGAGAAAGGTGGCATGACTATCATCACAAATGAAAAAAATGAGCTTATTCCTACAAGGACTGTAACAGGATGGCGTGTTTGTATTGATTATAGAAAATTAAATGACGCCACTAGAAAAGATCACTTTCCCTTACCTTTCATTGATCAAATGTTGGAAAGATTAGTCGGAAATAGTTACTATTGTTTTCTTGACGATTTTTCCGGATATTTTCAAATTCCAAAAGCACTCGAGGATCAAGAGAAAACCACCTTCATGTGCCCTTATGGTACTTTTGCTTACAAACGCATGCCATTTGGAATTTGCAACGCCCCTGCAACCTTTCAAAGGTGTATGATGGCAATTTTTCACGACATGATAGAAGAATGCATGGAAGTTTTCATGGATGACTTTTCAGTCTTCGGTGATACTTTTGAAACATGTCTAGTTAATCTTGAACGAATTCTTATTAGATGCGAGCAATCAAATCTAGTTCTTAATTGGGAGAAATGCCATTTCATGGTTAAAGAAGGCATCGTTCTTGGTCATAAAATTTCAAAGAAAGGAATTGAAGTGGATAGAGCTAAAGAAGATGTAATTGCTAAACTTTCACATCCCACCAATGTTAGAGGAGTTAGGGACGTTTCATAAAAGATTTTTCTAAAATTGTCATTCCTATGAATAAACTCCTAAAAAAGGATGCTCCATTCATCTTTTCAGATGAATGCATCAAATCTTTTAATATTCTTAAAGAAAAACTCACTAATGCGCCGGTCATGATAACTCCAAATTGGAATCTACCATTTGAACTCATGTGCGATGCAAGTGATTTTGCAATGGGAGCCGTTTTAGGACAAAGGATTGAAAAATGATTTCAACCTATTTATTACGCTAGTAAGACGTTACAAGGAGCACAAACGAATTACACAACTACTGAAAAAGAACTCCTTGCTATTATCTTTGTTTTTGACAAATTTCGTTCATATCTCGTTCTAGCAAAAACGGTGGTCTATACCGACC
The DNA here is from genome assembly GCF_046630445.1 of Rutidosis leptorrhynchoides. Lineage (NCBI taxonomy): Eukaryota > Viridiplantae > Streptophyta > Magnoliopsida > Asterales > Asteraceae > Rutidosis > Rutidosis leptorrhynchoides. The sequence goes on along the minus strand of NC_092341.1, from coordinate 193,616,507 downwards.
ATTCTGCTCTTAGATACCTATTTTTGAAACAAGATGCCAAACCACGATTAATCCGTTGGATCTTACTCTTACAAGAGTTCGATATTGAGATCCGAGACAAAAAGGGAGCAGAAAATCTCGCCGCTGATCATCTTTCTCGTCTTGAAAATCCTGAATTAGAAGTTCTAAATGAATCGGTCATACAAGATAACTTTCCTGATGAATATCTATTGAAGATCGATTATAATGAAATTCCATGGTTTACAGACTATGCAAACTACTTAGTATGTGGATTCCTTGAAAAAGGATTGTCGTACCAAAAATGAAAGAAATTCTTTAGTGATATAAAACAATATTTCTGGGAAGATCCACATTTGTTTAAAAGTTATCCCGATGGAATAATACACCGATATGTATTCGGAGATGAAGCTAGTCAAATCTTAAACCATTGTCACATAGGACCAACATGAGGGCATTATGGGCCTCAACTTACAGCAAGAAAAGTTTACGACGCTGGATTCTATTGGCCTACAATTTTCAAAGACGCGCATCTTCTTTGTAAATCCTGTGATGCTTGTCAAAGGGCCAGAAAAATAAGTCAACGTGATGAAATGCCACAAAATGTCATTCAAGTATGTGAAGTATTTGACGTTTGGGGTATTGACTTTATGGGTTCATTTTCAAAATCTCATAATAATCCTAACTAACGATGCACGAGTTGTAGTCAACTTCTTAAAACATCTTTTTGCTAGGTTTGGAACACCTAAAGCTTTAATAAGTGATCGGGGTACTCATTTTTGTAATAATCAACTTGAGAAAGTTCTCAAAAGATATGGAGTAACTCATAAAATCTCTATCGCTTATCATCTACAAACAAGTGGACAAGTTGAAAATACCAACCGAGCTTTAAAATGTATTCTAGAGAAAACCGTAGGATCAAATCCGAAGGAATGGTCCATGAAATTGGAGGATGCACTCTGGGCTTTTAGAACAGCTTACAAAACTTCAATTGGCGCCACACCTTTTAAACTTGTTTACGAAAAAGCATGTCACCTTCCAGTAGAAATTGAGCACAAATCATTTTGGGCTTTGAAGACATGTAATCTTTATTTACATGAAACCGGACGTCTACGGTTAAGTCAATTAAACGAATTAGAAGAATTTAGACAGGAAGCATACGAAAATTCGTTAATCTATAAGGAAAGAACGAAGAAATGGCATGATAAAAGAATCAGAAGTTCAAAAGAATTTAAGGAAGGAGACAGAGTTCTTCTTTTCAATTCACGATTCAAGCTATTTCCTGGAAAATTGAAATCAAGATGGTCTGGACCATTCATAGCCAAAAGAGTTTTCCCATACGGAACAGTGGAGTTAATAAATTCAAATGAGATTGAATTTAAGGTTAATGGTCACAGAGTTAAACATTACATAGATAATCCAATGGAAGTTGAAGATGAAGTTAATCACAATTTCGACACCACAGCTAACTAAGTGTAGGAAGATTTGAATCTTTTTAAGGATAATATATATTTCTGTTAGAGTTAGATATTCTGTTTTCGTGTAGTTCTCGAAAATGGAATCCGAATGGTCTTTCCCTAGCAGACCCTAAAGAACTAGTCTTCTCCCTCCATTCTGAATTTTTATTTTTTTTAGGTTTTACGAGATGAAGAATTCCTTTGATCTGAACCATGGTCTACTACTACACGCTATGATTACTAAATGTAATAATAACATCTTACCGAGTGAACTTGTATCATTCATAAGAGGCAAAATGGACGAAGTGAGAAAAGAACTTAGGAAAGATCATCATAAGACACATTTTGCTAAAGGAAAATCAAAATCCGCAACAAAAAGAAGAGCACGACACCTTGAAAGATGTCATAAATGCAGAAAATGGTCACACGAAGATAAATGTTCGAACAATCAAACATATTCAAATACTGAATTTGTTACTCTATGCAGAGAAGGACCGTTCATATGTTTAGAAGAAAAGTTATTGAAGAATCGAGGTTACGCTTATGTAGCTATGGAAAATCAAATTACACGACTCTCCTATGAGTCAGTTAAAGCAGGTCTCTGAGAATTCTATCTTACAGGTAAGTATGTACAGTTTTTATTTTATTTTTATTGCTTTTAACCTTTTGATAATAAATGCTGAATCGTTCGCTATAAAGTATTAAATTGATATTCAATAAAATTAGGTATGCGAAACCGAAATTATTGATATCATACAAAAATTTATTACATCACTGCGAAATTTACTGTTTATTCTTAAGGTATAAATATCTTTAATCAATCAACCCAAAATATTTCAGAAATTTGTCAGGAGTAAAACTAGGTAAAATAGCCGAAATTACTTTGCCCAAAAGAGGGGCGTATATTTTTGATAATATTTGATTGATTAAAGTGGGATAAAAGACCAAAAAGATTTTTCATTTTTATTTTTACCTTGTTTTTAAAATTAATATATAAATATTAAATTATTATTATAAATTTTTAAAATCAATATATTTAAGTTTTTAAATATTTTAAAAAAATTATTATTGTAAATTTTTTAAACTATTATATAATTATAATATTTCAAATGAAAGTTTGTAAAATTAATGTATATAAATATTAATAATATTTATATGAAATTTTATGCATTTTAAATTTAAGTTTGGTGTGAATTTAAAAATAAAAATGTACTTTACTTCATCAAGTTAAAAATTGATTTATAAAATTCGTCGTAAGTTGAAGACTAGGTCATGGAACCGAAATTGCTTTACCCGAGGGCGGGACGAGAAATTTTATTATCACTATTTTTAATTTTATTGATCTAAAGTATGCCAAAAACATTAAAAAATTCAAAAATATTAACTTTTAAAACAATCGCTTTAAAATGATAAATTTTAAAATTTTGTCGAGGGACGGACTAGGTAAACTTACCAAAATGACCTCGTCCTAAATACCAAGGAAAACAAAATTTTAATTAATTAAATTAATGTTTTAATAAGTGAAGGTTTTTATAAAAAAAAAAAAAAAAGGATCAGACCCCATTCGATCGCATGGGGTTTCCTCTACAAATTCATGCGATCGTATGACCCCATAAAACTGGACAGATAAAAAAGCTCCACGAGCTGTTCTGTCTTCCCACTTCAACACACACACATACACGAACATACCCTCAAAACACACTAAAATTTCATCATTTTTAAAACCAAAATCCACCAAATTTCGTCCTACAAACTGCTATAAACATGCCTTTCTACGAATTTGGAGGCAGAAAGGTAAAGATTTCACCAATAAAACTCTTTAATTTCGAATTTTAGTGTTCTTGAGCTAATTTTTACCTAATTTGATTTTGTTAATTTCTAGTGTAATTAGAGTTAAATTGTTAGTATATTATGCATGTATAACCTAGATTGATGCTATTTGTCATGATTTGAAGCCTTAAACTTCAAAAATTTTAGAAATCTAGGTTTTGTGTTCTTGAGCAATTTGGGGCTTTTTGATATAAACAAGTTATGGCCAATTTTTGTCATGAATTATTGCTAAATTAAGTAGTGTAACATGTTTAGGTAGCTAAATGATCCAAACATTGATCCTAAACATGATTTTTGAGAATTAAAGTAGACTTTTTAAGTCTAAAATTCATGAACTTGATTAATTTGATATAAATGCCATTTGAAACTTGTTTAATTGCTAGTAATGGTTATTTTAACATGTTATTTGAGTTGAATACTTATGAACTTTGTAAAATTTTCATATATGCTTATTTGAAAAAATGTAGAATTGATAAAAATATGGAAATGAGTATTAGTTTAATATGGATTAAACATGTTATTGTAATTGTTTTAATTTGTTATTTTGCTAACACTAATGCATATTTGGATGCACAAATTTTGTGTTTAATGTGTTTTGCAGAGAAATACAGATACGGACGGTGCATCATCGTCTAGGCAACCTGATCCGGAACCACAGCCAGAGATGCAATATCATGAACCGGAACAACAACCTGAACAACAACAACATTATGATCAACACGTACCATTCTATGAGCCGGAGCCACAATTTTTTATTGCCTACGTAGTATTTTCCGTTCACCATATAATAGAACACCCAACAATTCATGAAGAATAGTTGCATCCCAATTTAAGAATTGATAGAAGTTGGAGAGATTACCCGACGTACCAAAGTAACAAATTTAAGCTTTGGACCAAAAATGTAGAAGTACCAAGGGTAATAGATTGAGTGCCTTTGGAAAGGGTCCACCTAGCTATCCCAGTTAGGCAGCATCTAATCCAAAGGTATGGCAGTTCTTCTTTTACTGATTGGGAACATTTATTTACTACTCGTAGGCCTGTATATAAAGAGTGGTGTGTTGAGCTAATGAGTACTATAGCTTTTAATAAAGATGTAGATAGGTTAGACGATAAGAGTTTTCTTAGATTTTTACTTGGCCGTAGGATGTACAGGATGTCCATGCTGGACATGGCCAGGGCTTTACAGATTTACACTCCCGCTGAATTACTATCACCTGATTGTACAAATTTGATTTATCATGGTGAGCAGGTAGATAGACATTTTGACGCTAACGCCATCTGGAGGCGTATGTCAAATTTTAATGTATTTACACAGGGAGGAAGACACTCCTATTTAGATATTAATAAAGCCGAGCTTCGTATAATACATAGATTCTTAGCAAACTTGATTACACAAAGAGGTAACAACAAGGAGAAAATGACCTTACACAATTTATTTTACCTTAAGTGCATTCGAAACACTAGAAGCTTTGTTAATATCCCCTATTATGTTGATTTTTATCTATCCAAAATGGTGGAAGGTATACAGGAAGGGGGAATAATAGGAGGAGGCATTTTTGTTACTCTCATTGGAGAGTATTTAGGTGTAGATAGGGACCAAGGGGGTCCGATGATGTTATGTAGGGAACAGGACGAGACTTTAGGTTTGCAAGTCTATCAAGGTGCAAAGGTATTAACTAGGAGACGCAATCAGGCAGTACAATATTAGGGCCACCATCCACAGGTAGAGAGGGGTTCGGATGAGGAGATGGAGGAAGCGGATGACATTAGAGATGTCATTAGGGATAGTGCTACTGACGTTTTCCAGCGTATAGATGAGGTAGAAATGACTAATGAGGATAGGCATCGTCGGTATGAGCAGTGGCAAGCCGCGAATGAGTATGAGACTTCCAGGCGACGCCAACACGATAGCTGGCAAGTTCATCAGCACCAAATCATGAGCCAGCTATCATATCATGTACCAAATAACTACATCCCGACTTGGCCTGCTTACTATCCACCGCATCAGCCAGACATGCGACCACCCTTTGACCTGTACGACCCCAATCAAGCATACCAGAACACATATCACCAACCATGGAACTCGAACGATGATATGAACTGGAATCCTTATCCAAATCAATATTGTTCCATTGGTGATGTCTTCTCTTTTATTATTTTTATCTATTTATGCTAAACATTTAACATTTTGATAGTTTAATGTAATGTTTAATATTTTTATTATTTTGTACTAATATTTCATTTTTGTAATTTGAAAGTGGGATATTAAGTCTCATTTCAAATTACCTTGCATGTTTATATTTGTATTGTATGTATTTTATCTCATGTACACAACAGGATAAAACAGCACATTTTCAAAGACTGGCATTAAGTTCAGCAAAAGCTATTAATATTGACGATAAGACAAAAAACAAGTGTGATGTAACAACAGACGGAATGAACAAATGATGTGCACCATTTATCATTCAACACAAACAACAATATGTTTGGAAACTTTGGTAAAATTTAATCATTTTTCTACGCTAATCACCCTCAATAATTTAAATTGTTACTGATTTCTTGCAAATGAGGGCATTGCAAGATCTTAAGTGTGGGAAGGGATTAAATTCTTTCGATTTTAAAATTTTTTTTGACTTACTTATACACTTGGTTACCATTAAAAATACTAGTAACGCAGTAGTTGTATTAGAATCTAGTGCTCTATGATAAAAAAGAACATCCCTAGTCTTATATACTGACTACCCACTTCTAGTAAAATTTTTAAAAATTTTCAAATAAATGAATTCAAAATCATGTTTATACATATTTATGAACGATAAAACTAGATGTTAACACTGAAATTATTATTACCTCGAAAAGGACATAAATTGAGAAACAACCCAAAATGCTTGAATTCATTTAAAATGGAATAGAGGAGAATAAAAAGGCAAAGAAAGGAAATTAAAAGCCAAGTGTAGGAAAAATTTACCAAGTTATTTAGAACATATATCACATATTTTTGTACAAATAATTGAAGATACTTTTGTTTTGGACTATATTAATCAGTTTTACCCAGTTTATTGTAATATAAATGAAATTTATAAGGAAGTAAAGTCTTTCGAGAAAAAGACACGCGCTTCTTGATTTAGGTCAGGAAGTTGCCATCCAGACCAGTTGTAGAGTCTACGAAAAACCTTGAAAAGTTTTCTCGAAAATCAGCTGGAAATCCACGGATCTCAGTATT